>NW_012106286.1:142968-145937 GCF_000951045.1 Mandrillus leucophaeus | reverse complement strand
CAGGTAGATGGATGAAAAAGAGGAAGCGAGGAAAGAAGTTAGGAAGGTGTGATGCTAGCTCAGGCTAGAAACGGTAGTGGCACAGTGACTGGAATAACAGGAGTTAATACATTAAAAAACTGGATACGTTTGTTGATTTTAAATAAACAGGAGCTGTTGGTGGATTACATGTGAGGGAGTAGTGAAGAGGGGAAAAAAATCCCTATTAAAACGCAGACCATCATGAACACTCCAAAGTACATTGACAACCAAGACTGATATCTGCCAAATTGTGGCAGAATTTTCAAATACTAACAGGCTGGTAGAAGTGAAAGAAGAAATGTATCTGTTGGTCTGTGTCTACTCAGGAATTGTGCCACACTTAACTGTAGGAAAGGTCTTCAACCTGTTCATCTCCTAATCCTGTCAGCAAAACCAGCTCTGTGCTGCCTGAATACCCACCAGGGGAAAACCACTTTGGGAGCAGGATCTCTCTCTTCCCACATCATGTCTTAGCTCCCTTACATCGCCATATGGTAACTGAGGCTCTGAGGACACACACAAATAGAATGCAGCAGGTGACTGCCTGCAGGGAGATGTACGCCCTGGATGGTGGCTTCAGCAAGAAGAGCTAGGGGCAGGGCATCTTTTGACTAGAACTTCTTCACGGTCTCCTTTGGGTCCCAGCATGTTCAGCAGAGGCTCCTGTGTCCTTCATCCCGGCAGGTTGTGGAGCTGGCCCTCACCCTCTCCTGCTCTGTCTGACCTTTGCACACTGTCTCATATTTCTTCTCAATGAGTGCTCCAGGCACTGATGACCAAACCTGCAGAATCATCCAAAGATGAGATTTTATTGCCATTCAGATTGTGGGTCAAATCAGTGAGAGAGAAGATGTAGCTTTGTAGAATATAAGTTTACTAGGAAAAGCTTTGTTCTCTCTTTTTTTTTTTTTTTTTTTTTGAGAAAATGAGGTCTTGCTCAGTCACCCAGGCTGGAGGGCAATGGTGCAATCATGGTTCACTGCAGCCTCAACCTCCCTGTGCTCATGTGATCTCCCAACCTCAGCCTCCAAAGTAGCTGGGACTGCAGGTGCGCACCTCCACGTCCGGTTAATTCTTGTATTCTTTGCAGAGATGGGGATTTCGCCATGTTGTCCAACCTAATCTTGAACAGGGATTTCACCATGTTCCCTGGGATGACGCAGGTGGATCGACTGGGTTTCAGTGATCCACCTGCCTTGGCCTCCCAGAGTTCTGAAATTACAAGCATGAGCTACCGTACCGGGCTGCTAGGGAAGATTTTACTAAACCCTCAGCACTGGGCCAGATGTTGTTTCTTAACTCACTCTGCAGCTAGCAAAGCTCCAAGAGAAGGACTGGAATATCATTCATAGAGACTTTAGCTAGAGTCTAAATAATAGCTAATCTTTCAAAGGCAATAAAGAGAAGGAACCACTTTTGGGTTTTGATGAAAAAATAAAAATCCAGGAAAAGGCGACATTGCCTTAAATATCTAAAGAAAGAAAAATTGGGAAAAATTTGAGAAACCTGTTTAGCATTCCCAGTAGGACACAAGAAAATATATTTCCTATAAAGAGCAAAAAGACACATGGATAAAATAGACTGAGACAAAGAGACAATATGGTCTATTTCACTCTCACCCATTTAGCCTGGCGGCAGCATTTAGCAAAGGGGTTCATGCCTTTGGCTACCACACATCGCAGGCTCTTGGCACTCCTGTCTCATTGCCCACTCCTGCTGTCTTCTTTAGTGATATCTCCTCACTCCCCTGATCTTGAAAAGTTGGAACACACAAGGACTCAATTTCTGGACCTCTTCTCTCTTCTATTATTCTCTTGGTGATTTCATTCATTCAATAAATTGTAAATATCACCTAACTACTAATCACTCTCAAATTAATTTCTCTAGTACTGATCCCATCATTGACCTTCATATCTGTCTGCCTGTATCTCCCTCTCCATACTAACAATATCCTCTTGAATGTTAATAGACACTGAAACTCTCACTATGCCCCAAATCTAGATCCTGAAAACTCCCTTCTTACCACCGGCTGCTGGCTTCCCCATCTAGGCCGACGAGCAACTCCACTCTTTCAGTGACTCAAGCCAAAAATCTTGGAATCACTTTCAACTCCTTTCGCCTCTTTTACTTTATATCTGGTCCTTCAGCAAATGCCGCTGAAAATACCTTCAAGATTATGTCAAAAACTTCTTTTCACCTCGACTATCCCTCCGTGGTCTAAGGTGCCATCATCTTTTACAAGGATTGTTGTAATAGACTTCTAATCCCTCTGAGATCTGCTCTTCCCACTGTACACTCTGTTCTTAACACAGAAGCCGATGTAATGTTTTAAAAATAAAAATAAAATTATATTCTTGCTTTAAATACATTTTCCCAAAGATTTCCTGACTTACAGAGTGGAAAGTGATGTAATTACAATTACCTACCAAGCTCACACAAACTACTGTGTCCCTCACCACCTCCGATGTTTTCTCCCTGACTCTCCTTCTCTAGCCACATTGCTTCCTGCTGTTCCTCAGACACGATCAGGGTCCAATCTCAAGGCCCTTTTATGTGAACCCTTTGCCTGGAATTCTTGGCGTGCTCATCACTTCTTTCTCAGTGACTACTTTCTCCCAGGCAATTGTCTCTTTCTGATGAGAACTGTTACATCTGATAATCTCACACACCACACACACACCTAGTTTGTTCTATAATGTGTGTCTTTCTGCTCCATGTAGACAGGAATGTTTGTCTGTTCTATTGATTGCTCAAAGCCCAGTGCCTGGAAAAATACCTGGCATATATGAATTAATAAATTTGTGAATATAAAGGTCATGTACAACATAAAAAAGAAACTGAATGAGCAAGGCAAAAGGAAAATACAAACAGTAAAACCAAAGTGTGAACAAGATGTGCTGAGCAAACACTGACACTATAAAAATAAAATCTAGAATTTTATCTAGAAA
>NW_012106286.1:136131-141043 GCF_000951045.1 Mandrillus leucophaeus | reverse complement strand
CTTAACTCACTCTGCAGCTAGCAAAGCTCCAAGAGAAGGACTGGAATATCATTCATAGAGACTTTAGCTAGAGTCTAAATAATAGCTAATCTTTCAAAGGCAATAAAGAGAAGGAACCACTTTTGGGTTTTGATGAAAAAATAAAAATCCAGGAAAAGGCGACATTGCCTTAAATATCTAAAGAAAGAAAAATTGGGAAAAATTTGAGAAACCTGTTTAGCATTCCCAGTAGGACACAAGAAAATATATTTCCTATAAAGAGCAAAAAGACACATGGATAAAATAGACTGAGACAAAGAGACAATATGGTCTATTTCACTCTCACCCATTTAGCCTGGCGGCAGCATTTAGCAAAGGGGTTCATGCCTTTGGCTACCACACATCGCAGGCTCTTGGCACTCCTGTCTCATTGCCCACTCCTGCTGTCTTCTTTAGTGATATCTCCTCACTCCCCTGATCTTGAAAAGTTGGAACACACAAGGACTCAATTTCTGGACCTCTTCTCTCTTCTATTATTCTCTTGGTGATTTCATTCATTCAATAAATTGTAAATATCACCTAACTACTAATCACTCTCAAATTAATTTCTCTAGTACTGATCCCATCATTGACCTTCATATCTGTCTGCCTGTATCTCCCTCTCCATACTAACAATATCCTCTTGAATGTTAATAGACACTGAAACTCTCACTATGCCCCAAATCTAGATCCTGAAAACTCCCTTCTTACCACCGGCTGCTGGCTTCCCCATCTAGGCCGACGAGCAACTCCACTCTTTCAGTGACTCAAGCCAAAAATCTTGGAATCACTTTCAACTCCTTTCGCCTCTTTTACTTTATATCTGGTCCTTCAGCAAATGCCGCTGAAAATACCTTCAAGATTATGTCAAAAACTTCTTTTCACCTCGACTATCCCTCCGTGGTCTAAGGTGCCATCATCTTTTACAAGGATTGTTGTAATAGACTTCTAATCCCTCTGAGATCTGCTCTTCCCACTGTACACTCTGTTCTTAACACAGAAGCCGATGTAATGTTTTAAAAATAAAAATAAAATTATATTCTTGCTTTAAATACATTTTCCCAAAGATTTCCTGACTTACAGAGTGGAAAGTGATGTAATTACAATTACCTACCAAGCTCACACAAACTACTGTGTCCCTCACCACCTCCGATGTTTTCTCCCTGACTCTCCTTCTCTAGCCACATTGCTTCCTGCTGTTCCTCAGACACGATCAGGGTCCAATCTCAAGGCCCTTTTACGTGAACCCTTTGCCTGGAATTCTTGGCGTGCTCATCACTTCTTTCTCAGTGACTACTTTCTCCCAGGCAATTGTCTCTTTCTGATGAGAACTGTTACATCTGATAATCTCACACACCACACACACACCTAGTTTGTTCTATAATGTGTGTCTTTCTGCTCCATGTAGACAGGAATGTTTGTCTGTTCTATTGATTGCTCAAAGCCCAGTGCCTGGAAAAATACCTGGCATATATGAATTAATAAATTTGTGAATATAAAGGTCATGTACAACATAAAAAAGAAACTGAATGAGCAAGGCAAAAGGAAAATACAAACAGTAAAACCAAAGTGTGAACAAGATGTGCTGAGCAAACACTGACACTATAAAAATAAAATCTAGAATTTTATCTAGAAATAAAACTTAGAATTTATGATTTAATTCTATTTTTTTTTCATGCAGTCTTGCTTTAATCCCCAGGGTGGAGTTCACTGGCAGGATCTCGGCTCATTGCAACCTCTGCCTCCTGGGTTCAAGAGATTCGCATGCCTCAGCCTCCCCAGTAGCTGGGATTACAGGCATGCACCACCACGCCTGGCTAATTTTTGTATTTTTAGTAGAGATGGGGTTTCGCCATGTTGACCAGGCTGGTCTCAAACTCCTGACCTCAGGTGATCCACCAGCCTCAGCTTACCAAAGTGCTGGAATTACAGGCTTGAGCCACCAGACCTGGTCAGATTTAGTTCTAAATTTTAAAGCTCTTCCAGAATGACTAGAAAATTCAAAGGGAAACAAATTTTTTTAAATGCTATAAAAGGAAAGAAAACATACTAAGCTGTTAAATTTTAAAATTATTATGTAATTCAAATTAAACTGTAAATATCAGTGCAGAGAAAATAATCAGACACTATTGGAGAAACGTTTCCATATAAGAATAAAATAAAGACATCTTAATGTGCAGATTAATTAAGTTTATTTTATATATATATTTTTATTATGCTTTAAGTTTTGGGATACACGTGCAGAACGTGCAGGTTTGTGACATAGGTATACACATGCCATGGTGGTTTGCTGCACCCATCAACCCGTCATCTACATTAGGTATTTCTCCTAATGCCATCCCTCCCCTTGTCCCCCAACCCCCGACAGGCCCCAGTGTGTGATGTTTGCCTCCCTGTGCCCATATGTTCTAATTGATCAACTCCCACTTATGAATGAGAACATGCAGTGTTTGGTTTCCTGTTCCTGTGTTAGTTTGCTGAGAATAATGGCTTCCAGCTTCATTCGTGTCCCTGCAAAGACATGAGCTCATTCTTTTTTTATGGCTGCATAGTATTCCATGGCGTATATGTGCCATATTTTTTTTATCCAGTCTAACATTGATGGGCATTTGTGTTGGTTCCAAGTCTTTGCCATTGTGAATAGCACTTCAATAAACATATGTGTGCATGTGTCTTCCTATACACCAATAACAGAGAACCATATCATGAATGAACTCCCATTCACAATTGCTTCAAAGAGAATAAAATACCTAGGAATTCAACTTACAAGGAATGTGAAGGACCTCTTCAAGGAGAACTACAAACCACTGCTCAATGAAATAAAAGAGGACACAAATGGAAGAACATTCCATGCTCATGGATAGGAAGGATCAGTATCGTGAAAATGGCCATACTGCCCAAGCTGATCTTAGTTATTTCTTGTCTTCTGCTAGCTTTTGAATTTGTTTACTCTTGTTTCTTTAGTTCTTTTAATTGTGATGTTAGGGTGTCGATTTCAGATCTTTCCTTCTTTCTCCTGTGGGCATTTAGTGCTATAAATTTCCTTCTAAACACTGCTTTAGCTGTGTCCCAGAGATTCTAGTAGGTTGTGTCTTTGTTCTCATTGGTTTCAAAGAACATCTGTATTTCTGCTTTAATTTTGTTATTTACCCAGTAGTCATTCAGGAGCAGGTTGTTCAGTTTCAATGTAGTTGTGCTCGAGTGAGTTTCTTAATCCTGAGTTCTAATTTGATTGCACTGAGGTCTGAGAGACAGTTATTTCCATTCTTTTGCATTTGCTGAGGAGTGTTTTACTTCCAATTATGTGGTTGATTTTAGAATAAGTGCTATGTGGTGCTGAGAAAAGTTTATATCCTGTTGATTTGGGGTGGAGAGTTCTGTGGATGTCTATTAGATCCGCTTGATCCAGAACTGAGTTCAAGTTCTGAATATCCTTGTTAATTTTCTGTTTTGTTGATCTGTCTAATATTGACAGTGGGGTGTTAAAGTCTCCCACTGTTATTGTGTGGGAGTCTAAGTCTCTTTCTAGATCTCTAAGAACTTGCTTTATGAATCTGGGTGCTCCTGTATTGGGTGCATATATATTTAGGATAGTCAGCTCTTCTTATTGCATTGATCCCGTTGCCATTATGCAATGCCCTTGCCTTTTTTGGTTTTTGTTGGTTTAAAGTCTGTTTTATCAAATGAGGATTGCAACCCCTGCTTTTTGCTTTTCTTTTGATTTGCTTGGTAAATCTTCCTCCATCGTTTTATTTTGAGCCTGTGTGTGTTTTTGCATGTGAAATGGTTCTTCTGAATATAGTATGAATATAGCACTGTCCCTCACGGCTTCCCTTGGCTAGGGGAGTTCCCTGACCCCTTGCACTTCCCAGGTGAGGCAACACCCCACCCTGCTTCTGCTTGCCCTCCTCAGGCTGCATCCACTGTCTAACCAGTCCTAGTGAGACGAACTGTGTACCTCAGTTGGAAATACAGAAGTCATCCGCCTTCTGTGTTGATCTCGCTGGGAGCTGCACACCGGAGATGTTCTTATTCAGCCATTTTGCCCAGGATTCAGTTGTTTATTATATTTTTGAAAAGATCTATAAAATTAGCCACATCTACATGAGTCTGGTGTGTTTTCATTGCAGTGGTCATGTCCTCTTAGTTTCTCAAAAAGGTCAACTAATGTAAGTCCTTACCACTCTAACAATAAATGTCCAAGATAATACAGCACATCAGATAAAGGACCAAAGTAATTACAGCAAAAATTCTGAGCAAGATAATGGGGATTAGGACATACCCTCTGCAGACATTGATTTCTAGAGACAGTGCTGTAGAATGATTAAGAATGTGGTTTCTGAGATTTCGAACACCCGTTATCAGCTAGGCAATGTTGGATTATATTTTTGGCTACTTTAATGTTTGTGTTCGTTGATTCCATCACCCTGGCTGTTTCTGGATCTTTTCTTCTTGATTGTTTTTTCTCCTGGATATGTCACATTTCTTGCTTCTTCACATTCCTAAATTTTCAGTGGGTGTTTGACACAGTGAATTTTACACTGTTGATTGCTGCATTTTGTTGTTTTCTTTAAGTAGTGTTGGGTTTTGTCCTTGTACACAGATGAATGAGTTCCCCAGCCCCACAGATTTTTCTCCTACGCATGCACAGATCATCACTCAGCCAGAGACTTGGGGAACCTTGCTACAGATCTCCAGACTCCTCTTTCCAGATAGTTATCTCCTTTCCAGTGTCTCTGCTCCACACACATTTTAGCTGCATTGGTCTGGCCAAAATCTGAGGCTAAGGGAGGATTCTGAGCTTTGTATTGGTTTCCCACTTTGCATCATGGCCTGAAGGCTGACTCGTGGCAGTGAGCTGCTGCCATTGTAGGATCTGCCTTGTCTGTGCTCC
>NW_012106286.1:116283-136081 GCF_000951045.1 Mandrillus leucophaeus | reverse complement strand
CTGGGAGCTGCACACCGGAGATGTTCTTATTCAGCCATTTTGCCCAGGATTCAGTTGTTTATTATATTTTTGAAAAGATCTATAAAATTAGCCACATCTACATGAGTCTGGTGTGTTTTCATTGCAGTGGTCATGTCCTCTTAGTTTCTCAAAAAGGTCAACTAATGTAAGTCCTTACCACTCTAACAATAAATGTCCAAGATAATACAGCACATCAGATAAAGGACCAAAGTAATTACAGCAAAAATTCTGAGCAAGATAATGGGGATTAGGACATACCCTCTGCAGACATTGATTTCTAGAGACAGTGCTGTAGAATGATTAAGAATGTGGTTTCTGAGATTTCGAACACCCGTTATCAGCTAGGCAATGTTGGATTATATTTTTGGCTACTTTAATGTTTGTGTTCTTTGATTCCATCACCCTGGCTGTTTCTGGATCTTTTCTTCTTGATTGTTTTTTCTCCTGGATATGTCACATTTCTTGCTTCTTCACATTCCTAATTTTTCAGTGGGTGTTTGACACAGTGAATTTTACACTGTTGATTGCTGCATTTTGTTGTTTTCTTTAAGTAGTGTTGGGTTTTGTCCTTGTACACAGATGAATGAGTTCCCCAGCCCCACAGATTTTTCTCCTACGCATGCACAGATCATCACTCAGCCAGAGACTTGGGGAACCTTGCTACAGATCTCCAGACTCCTCTTTCCAGATAGTTATCTCCTTTCCAGTGTCTCTGCTCCACACACATTTTAGCTGCATTGGTCTGGCCAAAATCTGAGGCTAAGGGAGGATTCTGAGCTTTGTATTGGTTTCCCACTTTGCATCATGGCCTGAAGGCTGACTCGTGGCAGTGAGCTGCTGCCATTGTAGGATCTGCCTTGTCTGTGCTCCTCTTCTCAGAGACCAGAGTCCTGCACAGTCTGTTATTTCATGTCTGTCAATCGCTGTTTTAGTTATTGATAGGGATAGGAGACAGACAATTTCCTGGGCGGACAGGAACAGGTCCCCATGAAACCCGACCTTGAAGCCAAAGACAGTTTAAAGCCTGAAAACTGAGCTGATAGGTTCCAGATAGAGGCCATGACCAGAGTGAGAGCTTCCATCCCCGTCTTACCCTCTCTCTCTCTCAATTGATTCCTTCTGGATGATGTCTTTTAACCAACTGAATGGTACTTTTTCAGGAGCCCATGCATGGACAAATCAGTGTGCCCTCTCCCATTCCGAGCCCATTAAAAACCCCTGGACCAGCCTCACAGATGGCTACCCACTTTGGGGCCCCCACTCGCAACTGAAGGCAACTTGCCTTCAGGGTCCCTTCTTGCAGTTGAGAGTCTTCCTTCTGTCACTCAATACAATTCTTCTCTGCCTTACTCACACTCCAACATCTGTGTACCTTCATCCTCTTGGTTGCGGGATGAGAACCCAGAACTAGCTGAGTTGCAGGCAGCAGGAATGAATAAGCTGTAACTTACCCTCTTTTTGCCAAGCTGAGTGGCAGAAATAAAAGAGCTTGTAACATAGTCCCACTTGTGGAGCTACGGGAGTGAAGAGTTGCATCATTCCTTAGGAACTCAGACCTTGGACTCCCTGAGCAAAGGCTGCAGCATACCTTGGGGCTCTGCAGTTGCATCTTCGAGTTTTCAGGTGCCACCATGTTTCCCTTGTCTAAACACTGGCTCCCAGCATGGAAGCTGCTTGCAGCACACCTAGTCCATTCACAGGCTGAGCACGGAGTCCCTGTTCAGGTGAGGGATCCTGACTGTAGGGCAAGCCGAGGGCAGCCTGCTGGACCAAGTGGGTGGAGTGAGCCCAGTGGGCCTGAGCTAAGCCCTGGAAAAAGGTCATGGCAGCTGCAGAGATTTCCAGCTGGTGAAATGGCAATGAAAGAATCCTGTAACAATATTTTGTCCAGTGTTCTAGTTGTCTAAGGAAAGTGGGTAAAGCTGGCCCCGTTACTCCATCGTGTTAGAAGCAAATTTCAAAAGAAGGCATTCCTACACCAACCCAAGGTGGTGTAAGAGTGACTTACAGAATGTATTACAGAGAAGTTCTTCTCCCACACATTTCAATTTAGGAAAACAAGAAAGCCAGGAATCTGCATTTAGAACAACATCCCAGGTGCTTCTGACATAGGAGATCCATGGACCCCCTTGTGAGAAACGAAATAGAAGATGATTAATTTCTCCCAGACTATTGTTTTTGTCCTGACTTGTGAATATTTTCACATTAAGAAAAAATGACAAGCCCAAAACAAAACAAACAGGAAAACCCACTTCTCCAGTGAGGACCATGATATCAAACTCACAGGGTTGTAGTAACATTTAAAGGGAGCCATTTATGTAAAGTGTGTGACTTATAGTGTTAAAGATTGAATTATGTTCCCCTTCAAAGAGATACGTTAAAGTATTAGCCCCTACTACATCAGACTATGACCCTATTTGGAAACAGTGTCTTTACAGAGGTAATCAAGTTAAAATGAAATCACTAGAATGGACCCTAATGCAATATAACTGGTATCCTTATTAAAAAAGGAAACTTGGACACAAAGACAGACATGCACAGAGAGAAAGTCATATGAAGACACACAGGGAAGAGAAGGCCATGTAACTACAGTGATGCAAGTCAAAAGAAACCCAGATTACAGGGAGCCACTAGGAGCAGAAAGGGGCAAGGAAGGGTTCCTCCCTAGAGCTGTCAGAAAGAGCATGGGTTTGATGACATCTTGATTTTACGCTTCTAGCTTTGAGAACTGTGAGAAAGTAATTTTCTGTTGTTCCACGTCATCCAATTTGTGGTTATTTTTTTATGGTAACCCTAGGAAGCAAATACAGATAATGAATATGGAGCAGGCAGTCAAAAAGTTGTGAGTAGGTGAGGTGGGAAGGCATGCCAACTTCTCATCCATGATGGAGCTTGCATGGGAGCAGGAAAGTTATCATGGAAAGAAAGAGATGGTCTTCCTGGGAATTAAAGATGATCAGAAAACTCTGTGATTGGTGCAGAAGACACAGAAGCCCACATCGGGGGAAGACAGAGGGAGCCAGGGTCACTGTCATGAAGATTCCTGTTCTCCACGCTCAGAAATTTGCACAGGTCATATTGTTTTGGTTGACTCAAGAAAATTAGCAGCAGTAGGCATTTATCAGACAAGCATTTGACTTTAGACATTTTCTGCTGCTACCTCTCTTATCTCTAATATTTTCTAAAGTGACCCAACTTGGCAATCTCAACACTGTATACGAATCCACTTACTAAAGGGGTTAAGTTGTGCTGATTGGCAACCATGTCCAGGCAAATGTTGCCAGGCCCCTGGGAAGGCCAGCTAGCCTCTCTGTGTTCCTCCCAGGGGTGAAGTCTTCCTGTAAGGGCTCATCCGATGCCCAAGTCACCAACAGTCTTACACCGTAACACGCCTTTTATCTTCTCCCCTGCAAAGCTCAGGGTTAGCAAAGGGGACTCCCATTGGAAGATATGGTGTCCAACTCAACTCTTGTTCTTCTGTGAGAATTCTGCGGAATAAAAAGTCAGTGTTCTCCAAGCCAGCATGGATACCTGGTATCCACTACATCCCAGTAAGAGAAAGTCTGCTCTCTGAACATTGAGCGTTTCTGGTTCTGTGTGCTAATTTCCCCCAGAGGCAGGGAGTGTTAGCTCCCTCCATGCCAAAGCTTCTGCGCCATATTTGGAGCCACAAGACTGGCCAAATCAAAGCCAGTAAATGGCATCCGTTTCTGCACTTTCTCCAACCAGCCTCTTGGCCTTCTTACATTGCTCATTCATGTGTGTGTCTCTCCACTACTTTCTTGTAAATTCCCCGGGAAGAAAGTGTCGTGTTTTATTAATCTTTGTCAAGTGTTTTGTGTTAACAAGGAGAAGATTAAGGAAAAAACAACTATGGCACTTTCTAGATTGAGAACATTTGCATGTCCAGTCATGTGTACATATTTATGTGATGCTCCTCATGTAATTGCTTTTTTGACTCAACAATTACCTTCAATAATTTTTCCCTTTATTCTACCTCAGGAGACATCAGCTCAACTATAACAAAAGCCTGCTGATGGTTTCCTGCCTCTATTATCTCCCTGGGAGCCTGGACACTCAAGAAAAAAAGTCAACTTTTCTTTTAGTTTGTTGACTTATTGCACCAATGTTTCTTGAGTACCTGCTGTGTGCCAGGCATTGGGTTATGTCCTTAGTATATTAGAAGAGGTATCCAAGGAGCTCACAGTCTGATGATAAGACAAATAACTCTAAAAGAAAGTGCTGAGTTGCTTCATGGGAGATGGCAGGGGAGGGTGCCCTGGGAGCACAGTTGAGAGGACCTGCCTCTACCCTGTTGGGCACAGCAAGGAGTCTGTGAGCTCTGTTCCTCCTTAAGCCACTCTTCCCCTGGAAGGTTATGCAGGTGCAGGTCCTGACTCCTAGGGTCAATATAGGTCTCCTGACAACCTTTAGATCCAGGACACTGGAGGAAATCCCACTCTCTGGTGGAGAAATCTAACCGGGAGAACCTGTCATTCTGTTGGTCTTGACCTCTTCCTTTTCTGCTAGCTTTGCTCCAGTGTCTATGACTGCAGATTGCCAGCTAACTGTGGATCAGTGCAGCATAGCCTGGACTCAGAAGGACCTCGAGTCAGAGTCCTGGCGTTGCCTCCTAACACTACCTCTTACCACCTCTCTGACCTTGGGCAAATCACATGTCTCAGTTTCATCATAAGTAAAATGGAAGTGATAATAGGACTTCCTAGGGTTGTCATGGGCCATAAGTGCATGAGTGTAAACAATGTTCTGTGAGCGGTATCTGCTTTTTAGAACACCCTATAGGTGTTCCATATCAGTATTAGAGAAAGTAGCATGGCAGTATGGAACAAGATTTACTTGTCATAAAGTGGGGCTGTCGATGCTGGCTCATCTCCCACCTGCCATATACTCTGAGGACAAACTGTTGTCCTTGCTGGATGGTGGAGAAGGATGAAGAAGTCTTAGTTCCTGTCTTCATTTCCCTGCCTTCCGATTCAAAGCGTCACCAATATCCAATTTCAGAAAGCCCAAAATGCTCACACTGAGAGGTGATTGCCTTCGTTAAATGTTTACTGGTCACTCCCAGGGCTGATCTCTGCGTTGTATGTGACGGGCCGGGCTGCAGGGTCATCTGTGTTGTGAGACTCTTTGCCTCTGCTCTGGAGAACAGTGTGGGCTGCCTGGGTGTCCCTCTCTGGACTCCAGCAGGGCGGGGCTGCTGACCAGGCTCCACAAGTGCTCTGGGTGGCAGCTGCAGACTTGGCACTTCTGCCAAGGCAGCCTGTGTGGGCAGAACCAGAGCATGGAAATAGCTGGAATCCAGTGGGCATGTGTGCTTCCGGCTGCTGCCCTGCTCATGCTCTCATCTAGCAGCCCGGTCTGCTGCGTGGGAGGGAGCGAGGAGGGAGTGGTGACTGGTGGCCATGAGAACCCTGCTTGCCCCGAGGAGTCTGTGCCAGAGAAGCGCAGGACGGCAAAGCTGAAGCGACTGCCAGGCCATGTTAGCCCCATTCCCCATCGTACAGACCAAGCTGCAGAGGTCCAGACAGTGGGACTAGCATCCCCAATGTCAGACAGCTGGTTGAGGTGATAGAGCTAGAATCAAATTTCACTGTGCACAGTGGAAACCATCTGGTTTCTAGGTCTTTCTAGACCAATTGCAATCTTTTTACTGATACTGGCATAATACCAGTTTTTCCCAAATAGCCTGCTTATCATCTCACTCCTCCATGTTAGGCTTCGTGAAGACTTCCTTCTCCTTCATTCCCCATCTTTGACACCTCTAGACCAGTTGTGATGACTCTAGAACAGCTGACCACAGAAAAAGACTGGGGTAATCCTACAAGGTGAAGCTCACGAGGCCAGTGCCTGCTTCCATGGTGCCTACCGCCAGGCCTGCTATTGCCTTTGAGATCTGACTCAGAACACAATGCCAAGACCTTTCCATTAGATACAAATACCTGAATTTGGACACTCAGGTTTTTTTTAGTGCCTCACATAGAAAAGCACCAGAATTGTCACCAGACAGAGCAACCCCAGATTCAAGGACAAATTGTTTGCATCTGTTAAAAGTCTTACAACTTAAGTTACTATTGGCTCCAAATAAGGTCAGTTTGGATTCTAGAAAACAGAAATCAACATTACCTTCTCTCTTTTATGAAAACTACCTTCTTGCCTCTATCTCTGATGAGAACTGTGTGTTACTAAATTCTCAGCACAGTACAGCTTACTGATTCCGGGGATCTCTGTCCTCAAAGAGTCCTTAGGATCATCTAGTTAGAATTCCTTTCAATTTACAGATGCAGGAACTCAACCCAAAATTCTCGTGTTTTTCCCTAGTTCTTGAGGCTGGTTATCTGATTTCACTCTCAGAACTATAATCTAGGTCTTTCTGCAACCCTGTGGAGACGTCTGGTGAGCTGCAGAGGTGCCATGCTCTGCAGAAAATGGGAGGGAAGGAGCCCTGTAGGACTGTCTTTGAAACCCCACTCCAGCTTCTTCTGAAATGCAAGGCTGAGCTGTAATCTAAGTCTTTCCAGATATTCACTGAAGTCAGACCTGGTGCCAACCACCTCTAAACAATGACGAGTCAAGTTTGTCCATTTGTGAGAGATGCGATGTGGCCTGGCCCTGTGCTTTCTTCCTGTGTGTGGGCTGCTCTGAGCAGGATGCATGAAGCAGCAGAGACGAGGAAGCGCCAAGGTTCGTGAAGGCCCCGGGACTACAGAAAGGACCCCTGACTTTACTGTGTCATGGCCTGTGCGGACACAGGTGGACATAGGGCAGGGTTAGCCCTTCAAGGAGTCCCAGAGACCTCGTGATGACTTATCTTCTGCCCAAGTGGTGAGAAAGGAGGTGGAGACATCTGTGACTGCAGTATCTGCAAGACACAGTGGCAAAGGGAGCTTTCTACCCTGTCTGCTCTTCAAACTCGTGGATTAGTAGACTACCCGGAAGTATCTTATGATCATTTTGTGTGGCCCACGGTAAAATAAAGTAACTGAGGAGCAGCTATAAATAGGGTAGGACACTCTTCCGGAGATACTTCTTGTTGGGTGGTGGTCAGAGGCATCTGTGCCCACACCCAGGAATGCCCGACAGGTCCCAAGGCCATGAGACTACGCAGAGGAATAAAAGAGGGTGGGCCGGGAAACAGCTGTGGCCGCAGGCCCTGACGCTTCCTTCGAGGAAGGGTGCAACCGCATTCTTGTATCGGTGTCCTCCCAGGCCTTCCGGGGATTGCCCTGGAAGCAGCCTGCTGGAAGTGGAAAGCTATGTGTCCTTTAATTGCTCCTGATCCCTGGAAAATCCCCAGGCGTGGTTGCCTCTGGGGATGTCTTACCCCGGAATAGGCAGGCGTTTGAAGGTCTCTTGGCTTTCAGAGAAAAGGGAAACGCGACACTGATGGCTGTTGAAGCCGGAATCTCTCTCTTTCTTCTTCGCACATTCTCTCTTCTCCTGTCCCTTTCTCTGTCCATATTTCCTCTCATCTTTTTAGAGAGGCAGAGAAGTTTTTAAAATAGGATACTAGGAATCTTAGAGCTGTAAATTTCTTTGCTTTCTTGCATTTTAAAGATTTAAGAACTGAGGCCCAGAGAGGGAGAGTGGCTTGTCCAGATTAGGAAAAATGAAGCCCAGAGCTTCTAAACGTCTCAATTTGGGATAGAGCCTCCTTCTTCCTCACTGACGCTCACCTGTCCTGAGGCACCTGCACCTTATCTGCAGAACAGTTGGACGGTCTATTTGCTTACCCATCTATCCACTCAGTTATACAGAGGATTTCAGATTTTCCATGGCATTGTGAAACAAACCAAAACCACACAGCTGCCTGCATTTGGAGACCTGAGCTGAAAGATCCTCTTTGCTTCTCTGCCTGTTATTCTCTGTCCCTCGAGGCTATTTCCTCAGCTTTGCCATAGGGAGGGTAGACTGCAAGCTCTGGAGTTCGCTTGGACACACTAATGCTTTATCATCTCTCAAATCACTTTCATTCCATCTGAGTGTTGCAGAAATACATGCTTTGCGGGGAGCACAATGTTTAGGACACCCCAGTCCACCTGGCCTGCGAAGTTGGAAGCTCTCACCAACTTCACCAGACTTCAGAGTGGTTGTGAGATCGGCTAGAATGTGAGCCGCCTGATATATTGCCACCACTGCCTCCACACTCTCACATTCCTGTGCACGGCCCCTCAACAGCTGCTCCAGTGAGAATCCAAGTATAGTTCCCCCTGTAGCCACATTCTATGCTGCTTTTTGGATCAGCTTTTGGGCACGGCCATTTCTGTGAAGACCAACCAGCTAACCCTCATCTTACAGGCAAGAATTCCCTCACACATCTCACACATTCAATTTCAATGACGCGGTTCAGAGTTTATGTTCTTTTTTTTTTTTCAGTCTTGCATTTACAAACTCACAGAAATGCAATCTGCAATAGTGTTACCATGGTTGTGCTGAAATCGGCAAGGGCCTGGCTGGGGAGAGCTTGATACTTCCTACAACTGGGAAGTTACGGAAGATCCCGCTGCGGCGTGCTGGATGATTTAGGAAAGGCAAGTGATCTGGAAAGCTAGAGTTTGTTGTTTCTGTTCTAGACATTCAGTATCGGGTCAAGTCTCGCGAAAAGTCTGCAGCTCTAGGACTCAAGGCTAGAATGTGAGCCGGTGCTCGCCAAAAGTCCCATAGTGTAACTGAGGTTAGTCCAAAGCCAGTCATGTTTTTTCCAGGATAGCTCTGACCCTTCACTCCAACTCTGCCTTAACCAGTCCCATGTCAACTTCACTCTGTTTCTGTCATAAAGAAAAGCATAATCTTTACTTTTCGACACACCTGAGAAGTCTTTCTCAGCCATTTGAAATAATGTTGTCACCATGGCAAGAAAATTAAGTAGCCTTGCTTACCCTCAAGTTCCAAAACCTTAAAATACAGCCACTGCCTGACCATGTGCATATCGTGAGGACCAAATAGAGTAACACAAGTAAAGTGCCTGGCATGTACGTGAAGTTCCTTTTCTACTCTCAGTTTCTGTCCCTACCATTCCCTGTTCTCCCTTCCCCAGCCGGCTGTAGTAGAAGAAAAACCTGAGGACACAAAAAGCTGGCTTCAGCCACCTAACGATCCCTGTGATTCTGAATGAGTTGCTTAACTTCCTTGTTGGAAAAGTTGAAATAATAACAATACGGCAATCGTAACTTCCTTAGGATTACATGATTAAGATGACAGTTTAAATAATAATGATAGCTGCTATCTATGTTAAATATTTTATTTACATTTAGTATTTGTGAGTACTATATGCCAAGCAGTTAATGCATCTCACTCACACAAACATATCTGGTGGATAACTATAATAATCTCTATTTTTCTCATGAGCGACTTGAGGCACAGAGAGGTTAAATAACCTTCCAAGGTAAGAGAGAGATACTTCCAAGAGTCCACACTGGGAGTCCATTTGTCCTGACTCACCTGCGGTGCTAGACACATCATCCTGCCCCAGTAAATGCCCTACCTGGGTGGAATGAACAAAGGTGAAGAAGGCGTCATCCGTATTCCTACTGTAGATAGGGCTTTTGTATTTTTGCCCCAGGCTCTGGCTCTTGGAGATCCATCATGCTGTTTGGTTTTTTGCCTTCAAGTGTTCAGGCAACCAGTGATGGAGGCTTCCTAGGACCACTTGCTTTTAATTCTGCTTGTTAGGATTTCTCAGGATCAAAGGCAAAATACATGCAGCTCTAAGTCTGTGACAGTGAGCAAACAGCGATCGATGCCTGGATGAAAAAATTTCGGGTTCAAGACCAATTCCGACCTCTCTCCTCCAGCTGTGTCCTCCTTAAGCACAGTGACCCCTCCTGCTTCTGCCAAGACACGGTTGCTCTGGTGAGAACTCATGCGCTCTTCAGCTTGGAAGAGGCTAAGACAATTATTTTCAGAAATGAACCAAGTTAACGAGTGTAGATTCAACTTGCTATGATAGGAATTGGTTGACCCAGTAAATGCTATAAATCTTTTATAGGTGAATTACTTCCTTCTAAGCATATTTTTATAAATTCCTCCAAGTAATGAGTTATATGGTATAGTGTTGCCTGGTTTGTATCTTCATTACCTGCAGTACTTGAAATTTATATTAAAACAGCACTCTATGCATAAAGTTATATAGAGATATTTAATTAATGGAATGACTGTGTGAAAAAATATAAAGTGTTAATTGCTACAGTGCCAACATAAATGAGAACTCCCAGGTGACCTGAGGCTGCAAAGCATACATTTTGCACAGGAAATCATTGATGTATTTTTTCTTTTCTTCACAAATGCACCTGTTTCTAGTCCAGCCCTCTGGCTTTGCCTAGAATTCCCTCTCCATGTGGATTGTGGAAGTGGCTAAAAATGCCTTCTCAGATACATCTCTGCAGAAACTTAATTTCTACTTTTGGCTGCCACAAGTCTTGCTTCTTTGTTATCATGGCCTACGATCATGTAATGGACAGAATGTTGGAAATAATTCTCCTGCTAATTTAATGTTCATCCAAAGCTGACACATCGTCATTGCACCTTCCTTAGTTGATAAAGCAGTCAAAAGATTGATCAAGTCTGTTTTACTGCAGTGAGCACGTTTTCCTCTTCTTCCTAGTGTCTTTGATCTTTAAATCTCAGTTCTTCATTTTCTGTAGCAGGGATTCCCAAATTCTATTCTCTCAGCTGGCACTGTTCCGTAAATGTAAATAAATTTAGATACATATGTGTGTTCCTTAGTGGGAAGGACTACTATTTATTTTTAGAGTGATCTTTCCTAGGTTTTAATGCTTATATATCCCAAATGTGAGGTAATGATCAATTTTTGTTTTGTCTTGAATTTATGGATCTGTTAATATCCCAAATCTGAAAGGCACTTGCGTAAGAATGCTGTTTTTCGTTGATTCCAAAATACACTCTCCCTATCCCATCTTCTTATTTCTGAAACTGAAACATAACTTACAGTCAGTGACAACTTAGTTTCAAGAAAATAGAGGTATATCCGTTATTATAATCTTACCACACGTGGATAAGATGAATGTTTACAGAATACTGTTCCTTTGGTTTTCTCATCAGAGTCATACAATTGAGTGTGTGGATGAACAAACTCTCTGAGCTGCATCAAGATATTTTGGGAGTGGTTGTTATAGATTGGATCTTGTTCCCTCAAAATCCATATGTGGTGTCCTTATAAGAAGAGAAAGACATCAGTCGTGCACAGAGGAAAGGTCATATGAGGACACCACAGGAAGGCAGCCATTGGCAAGACAAAGAGAGAGACCTCACCAGAATCCAACCCTGCTGTCACACCCTTCTTATACTTACAGCCCCTAGAACTGTGAGAAGCAATTTTTTTCCTTAAGGCACCTAGTCTGTGATATTTTATTAAAGCAGCCCTAGATGACTAATTTTATTAAAGCAGCCCTAGATGACTACAGGAAGAGATCAATGTTGCCGTGATGATATTGGGAATTATTTTGTGAACGAACTGCAGCTTGGCCAAACACACTGAAATGGACAAATTACAGATTATTATTTCTAATCTTTAATTGCAAAAGTCCTCCATATGCATTGTATTTGTCCATTCTCATCCTGCTAATAAAGACATACCCAGGACTGGGTAATTTATAAAGGAAAGAGTTTTAACTGACTCACAGTTCCACATGGCTTTGGAGGCCTCACAATCATGGTGGAAGGTGAAGGAGAAGCAAAGTCACGTCTTACGTGGCAGCAGGCAAAGACAGCACGTGCAGAACTGCTCTTTATAAAACCATCAGATCTCATGAGACTTGATCACAATCACGAGAACAGCATGAGAAAGACCCAAACTCATGATTCAATTACCTCTCACTGGGTCCTCCCATAACATGTGGGGATTATGGGAGCTACAATTCACGGTGAGATGTTGGTGGGGATAAAGCCAAACTATATTATCTATTAAAATTCAGCAATAAAATCTGAGTCTATTTATTAATTTAAAAAATAAACTCTCAGCAAAGAAAGAATAAAACTTCATCAAACTACAGAAAAGTATTTATAAAACCTATAGCTAATGTTACCCTTAATGGTAAAAGACTGGATGCTTTCTTCCTGAGACTGGGAGTAAAACATGGGTATCAGCTCTCACCACTTCTGTTCAATGTTGTGAGAGGTCATAGCTAGAGTGATAATGCAAGAAAAATAAATAAAGGGATAATAATTGGGAAGAAAGAACTAAAACTGTTGCTTTTCACAAAGGGCAGGATTGCAGGATTGTCTATGAAAAACACTCTAAGGTATATTGAAAAAAACTAGTAGGATGAATAAATGAATTTGGCAAGGCTGTAAGATAATGATTAATATATAAAACATAAGCAGTGAAAAAATACTTTTATAAAATACCATCTGTAAGAGCCTCGCTAATACTTAGAAATAAATTTTATGACTGATGTGCAAGACCTCTGTAAAAACGACTAGAAAACTTTACTGAGAAAAGACAGAAAAGGTCTAAATACATAAAAAGATAGACAATGTTCATAAAATGAAATACGTAATGCTAAGATATCCATTTCTTCAAAATGATTCATAGATTCATTATGTTTCTAATAAAAATTTCAGCAGGCCTTTCAGAGTAATTGGTAAGCTGTTTTTAGAATTTATATGGAAATGCAAAGTATGTAGAATATCCAAAATATCTTGAAGAGTTGGGAAAGTTGGAAGACTTACACTAACTGATTTAAAGACTTACTTGGATCCTAGGCCTAAATGGAGAAACTAAAAGTCTAAAAATTCTAGCAGAAAACATTCTGCAATTTTAAAGTAGGCAAAGACTTCTTAGAACAAAAAAAACCATACAAATTAAAAATATATAAATTTATCTTATTCAAAGAAAAAGTCCTCTGATTTTCAAAAGACACAGTGGAAAATGTAAAAAGACAAGTTGTTGACTGGGAAAAGGTACTCTTAATCTGAATAATTGGAAAAGGATTAATATCAAGATTACATAAAGCATTTGTAGAAACCAATTTTGAGAAAAAAGTTCAACAAAAATGGGCATAAGACTTAAACAGACACTTCATAAAAGAAGATATACCAACGTCCAAGAAGCCTAAGAAATTCTATTTTATGTCATTTGCTTCTAGGAAAATGCAACTTAAAACCACAATGAGATGCTAGAATATATTCGCTTGCATGGAGAAATTGAAAGGACATGCCCATCAAGTGTTGTCAGGCATATGGAGCAACTGGAACTCTGATACATTGAACTTGGGAATGTAAAATGGTAAGCCACATTTGAAAATAAGAATTGGCAGTGTTTTGTAAAGTTATGCATACACTTATTATATTAGTTTTTACAAATTACTATGTAACAAATTACTGCAAATCTAGCAGCTTAAAACCACTTACATTTATTACCTCACAGTTTCCCTGGATTAGGAGTCCAGGCAATGCTTAGCTGGGTACTTTGCTCACAGGCTTCAATCAAGGTGTGGACAAGGGTTGAGGACTCATCTAAGGCTCACGGTGCTCTTCTAAGGTCATATGGTTGTTGTGAGAAACTCATTTCCTTGCAGCTTGCTTCTTCAAGGCCAACAGGGGAATCTCTCACCGTTAGAGCCTCTTTTTAAAAGCTCAGTTGATTAGATTAGGTTCACTCAGAAAAATCTCCCTATTAATTAACTTGAAGTCAACAGATTGGGAATGCTAATTACAGCTGCAAATCTCCACATCTTTGTTAACTAATCATAGAAATAACATTCATCATTGAGAAGTCCTACCCATAATCAAAAGAAAACGGTTATACAGGGTGTGTAAACCAAGAGTTGGGGGATCTTGGGAACAGTCTTAAGGAATCTAACTGCTACACTTACAATATGACCCAATAATTCCACTACTAAATATTTATCCCAGGTAAATAAAAGTGTATGTTCACAAAAAGACTAGTACATAAATGTTCATACTAATTTTATGCATTATCATAAAAAAACTAAAATAACTTCACACACCAACAGGTGAATAAACAGACTGTGACATAGTCACACAACTTGGCAATATAAAGAGGAACAAATGATTTGTGTTACACACCAATGAATCTCTAAAACATATTGATCCAAAGAATTCAGACCCCAAGGAGTGTATATGTTATGATTCCATTAATATGAAGTTCTGCAATAGGCAAAATCCATCGATCCTTAATAGTAATATTAAGATAGAAATGGAATCATTGGTTCTAAAGAGCAGAGGAGGGTTGACTGCAAAGGGCCAAGAGGAAATTTTCTGGGGTGATGAAAATGTTTTATATCATGTTCAAAGCGACCATTATTGTAAATGTATGCATTTGTCAAAATTTACCAAACTGTATACTCAAATTGTGTATGTATTTTATTGTATGTGAATTATTTCCCAATAAAGTTGATTTTTAAAAATATAGCTCTTCCACCAAAGAACCAACAAACAAAAAACAAATTTCAGAGGCCAGATTAGCTTAGAATGGATTTAGAACCATTCCTCTACTTCCACATAGCAGTCTTATTTGGAAGGAAATCATGTTTACCTATAGATGTGGAAATACGCAGCCAGTGAGTCACCAGCATCTGGCACTTGTGATTGGCTTCATTTGTCTTGTAGTTTCTGGATCTTCAAACATCTTCACAATTGGCTCACTTTCTGAGCGGCAAAGTGGTCCTTTTCTTCTAAGAACAGGGAATCACCTAAAAAGAAAAAAAAAGATAGTTTTAACATTTATAGCAAAATTTGCCATGATGGCATGGCAAAAGATCCAGTTTGTCTTACAGAAGTTACTGTAAGGCTTTATACACAGACTTATACACATGTGTACAAACATACATGCATATCAACTTATTTCTTTACATATATCTTCTTTACAAAGAACAGCTCATTCAGCAGAAAGACTAGATACTAATTCCAATAGTATATTATGTGAATAGTTAAAATTGAATGCTGCCATCTTGTCACAAAGTCTCGTTCACCAAACTGCTTTGATTCAACTGAACAGCAAATGAGCATGGAGAAGGGGTGCCGTACCATACATGAACAGTTGCAGGACCTAGGGAAGATAAAAGGCAAGAGTTTGATGAGGAAGGGCCTGCATTGGGCTCTCCAATTTTCTTTCCTATAAGAATCTGTGTAAGCCCAATAGAACATGTCACTCACTTCTTGGGAACTAGTAGAGATTCTGTAAGTAAATGAGTGAGAATGTCTATATCTTTCTATATCTGTGAAACTTTTCGGAGGAAAAAGTATCCCATATGTAAGTCGAGATTAAATATTCTTTTAATAATTCCATATTTATCTCAGTGTTTTAAAAATGTGTCTTATGAACAGTATGACAGAAGAAATGTTTTCAATTCACATCAAAGAGTTTGAGAAGACGTTGAGACTGTCATGAAAGGGAACTCAATAAGAGAACCAAACAAATGCCACCTGACTCATCCTTACAACACCCCAGTAGGATATTCCTCAAACTGAAAATTGTGTAGATGAGCAATCATGGCCAAAGAGTTTCTAATTCTCCTTATTTTAAGGCAAAGCCCAAAGTGGTATAGCTAGCGGACACTGGAGCTAGAAATTAGACTTGCACCTGTTCTCCAGGCAGGACAGGAAGGCCGGTTGGTGATTTCAGTATGTCATACAATTAGGTAGCTGGATACACAGATGAGTTCAGAGGAGGTGCTGAACACAGCCAGTTGGGAGACGAGGTCGTATTAAGGAGGATGATTTCTGGGCTTTCTTGGGTACATTGACTCTGGAACTGAGATGTGTGAGAGGAGATATGTGAAGAGGGGACTGAAGGATCAGCAGATGCAAGAAAAAAAGGCAACAGCGAGAATGACCAGGGATGGTGAGTATAGCTGGAGGACCAGAGGCAAGAGTACAAGATGAGTTGGCCCCACTCAAGTCATTAACAGCCATAGTTAGTAATGTAACAGCATTAAAATCTGAATTGCATGTTTCAAGTCTGTGAAATTGCAATAGCTGCCTTTATAACTGGGAGTTTCCAACCTTATCCACATGCTCAGAGATCTTTAAAAGTATGTGAGCAATATACTAAGCTATGCACTTAGAATGCAAGTAATAAAGGCTCTCATTACCACCAGAATATTGTGAACGACCGTCAAAGGGAGTCAGATGTGTGAAATGGGCAAGGTGCACAATTTAAAAATTCTCTAAAAAGTAACACATTCTCCTAAAAGGTATCTAAAATAAATCCCAAGATATCTTCATACAATGTTAAAAGAACTGTACATTCTAAAGCAAACAAACAAAAATCTTTGCCTTTTTTTCATAATTCTATAATGCAAGGTGAACATTATGTTTTACCCATAATTTATTTTTGAACATTCGATTCTCAAAAACGATCAAAATGAGTCAGATCCAAGTGTCTGTATGTGTCTAAATTGCACAGCATTAAATTTAGTGTTTGGTGGGAGACAGCATGTAAATTTGAGGGAATGACATATACAAGAATGTGAAAGGTATTCTACTGTATGGACTTAAATATAGTCACTTATTTTGTCCTAGTGGAAAAGGAGAACCTCGCTATGAATACCAAATAGCTTTGTATTACTTGAAAAGCCTTTCGATACAACTCAAGGTATTGACTTCACAAACATCAGAAAGGGAACTTTTTAAGTGCACACTCTTATTAAAGCTATTTAATACCAATGAACGTGAAATGCAGTAGTAATCACATTTATTTCTAGCCATTTGTTCTTTTTTTAATTAACCAGAATGCAAACTTTAACAACTGTTTCTAAACAAACATGTGCCTTTGGGTAAGCTACAAATATTCATTCAAAACCTACAAACATTAATACAAAAGGTCTCTACAATGAAGTACTTCATTCAATTTTAATTATCAGCGTTAAATTTTATTCACAATATTGTCGGAGATTTAAAGCTGGATCTCTATATCTCTCTTTTCTGTTACAACTAGAAGGAGTATAGCAAAACATCCAGGAATGAAGCATCATTAACTAATGCCTTACTCAATAACAGTTTGTGATAACCCTAACACAAATTGTTCTACTTTAAAACTCAATTTCAAATAACTCTAATTTCTGTTTTCATTCAGAATCCAATTATGATAAGGATGGCATTACCTACAAGCAGATTTTGAAGTTTAGGGCTTGAGTTGTGGAGAATTCCTATAAAACTCCTTTTACATTATTTTTTAGTATTTCCCATGCTCAGAGTCTCTAACAGCCACCTGCTCCAAGAGACTTTCTCAAACCTCTCATTCCCTTTCAAATACCTGTGAACACTTTTATTGATATATTTGTTTAAGATTCACAGAATTGCCTTTTGCTGTGAGCTCTAATGGAAAGTGTGTATGAAGATCCTTGGAGCTACGATCTAACGGAGATCTGTTATGTTCACATATTTCCAACCCTCAGTCCAATACCTTTGCCACCTTTTACTATGAAGACTGAGAATTCAGTACGTTGAATTAAAGTCAGTACATTGAACACTCATGGTTGGAAACTCTAAGCCATCACAATTTTTCCTTAAAAACATGAATGTATCAATACTGTTGATGAAGCAAATCAAAATTATTGACACTAGTTGTAACAGTTTGTTCTTTAGACTCTTCTGTATGGATTAAATCTATTCCAATAGGTGCTTATTATTTTCATAGTTCAATTAACTGGAATAGTGATATCTTACACGACAGGCCCTAAATCAGCTCCTTGAGACATAAAGACTGAGTTTCACGTGTTGATCACTTGCTCCTTTTGCAACTTTCGTAGGCACCAATCAATCAGATGTCCCTACACATCTCTGCTGACTTCTCCAAACTAAATATTTTAGGTTCTTCAATGATATTTCCAAGATGCTTAAATTAAGGATTGTATCTACTTGGTTTTTGTATCCTAGCAACTTGTGCGGTGTTGGGAGTGTATTCAGTCTGGGGCCCAGGTAATGTTAGCAGAATAATTGATTTTATATCACTCCACCAGAATGGTTATTTTTCTGTGGAAAGCGTGAGTTTGACTGTATTTCTTGAAGTGAAGCCCCTCAATTGTCTCCTGATCTGCGCCCACAGGGATGCGCTTCTTTAAATGGAACCGAAGGTTATTTTGGTGTCTGTGCAGCCACATTGCACCATTGACTCCTGTAGAGTTATTTGTCAATAAAATATTGAGTTGTTTTCATAGGTTGTGCTCTGTCATTCTGTGCAACTTGTACAGTGTGATTTCATTAACTGGAGTCTACTGTTTCTTACTCTTTGCACTATCAATAATCAACGCTGACATGTATTTACTGCTTACTATGTGCTAGGAATAGCTCTAAGACTTCTCCATGCTTTATCTGCATTACTTCAATTACGTCTCTCAGTGACTCTGTCAGGTAGACCAGGAGTAGTTTGAGGCAAATAGTTTGAACCTAGGGAATTCAAGGGTTGCGTTTGATTTACTATATTTTATTACCTCTCACTTGTTAGAACTTACAAAACTGACTTTCACGGAAGAAGTCCTAGTTGCCTAATCAAATAAAAGGGTACCTCTTTGCTCCCTGAAACTATAGAGAATATTCTAGAGAATCAGAAAGTACTATTGCAAAATAAGAGATGGCTAGATTTCTGAAAAGTTTATTATAGCAATGTGCATAGTACCTCGCTACTTAAAGACCAGCAGCTGCCTGACAACTCCGAGGACATGCGAACCCTCAGGTCTCTGTTCAGGTCTAGTGAATCAAAATCTGCATCTTCATGAGATCCGCCCTATGTGTACGCAGATCTGAGAGTCAGGAATGTAGTGAAAGGGGGTTGCACTTACAGAGAGGGGCTGGTTTAAGCCCTGGCTCCAGCACATAGTGCCTGTTTGAAGAAGTTACTTAACATTTCCAGCCACAGCCTCTTCATTTAAAAAAGCAGGCAAATGTCATCTACCTCAGAGTGGCAGCTTAAAATAAACTAGATTTAATATACATGCATGATCAGCCCAGCACCCAGCATGTCACTGATAATGTTCCCATATTGATTGAATCCAAATACGATACTTTGAAACAATGCTTTCCTTTCTCTAATTTTTAAAAAACGATACACCTTCATTGCAGAAAATTGGCAAAATACATTTTTAATGTGCAGTTTTATTTCAGTTTTTAGCTATATAAAAACTGACATGTCTATGAGTATTGTGTCCAGTTAAGTGGCTGTTATAAAAAAGTACTTGCACTTTGGAAAAGCAGGTTCTATTTTCTTAAAATACATCTATGATAACAAGAACACAAGTACTTATAATATGTTATATATAAAAATCTTCATAAGGGGTAGATCTAGGTTGAAAGAACCCAGCCTTTTGAATTGGGCAGGCTCAAGTTTAGACCAAGAAGGCAACTTCAGTGGATGAATGCCTTAAGGCAAGATATTTAAGTCACACAAACTTCAGTTTCTTCATCTGTAAGGATGCTGTTAGGAAGGTTTAATTGAGATGGGGCGGGTAGCTAAGAGGTTGTCATAGAGGATACTTGATCTGTGGTGGCTATCATGTGATAGGTTATAAAGAAACTCTGCTTTTGACAGCCTCTTCCAAAGGAAACAAGAAATCGAGCTTAGTAGCTACAGGAATTCCAAGTAGCTTTCAGATACACAATTTCACCATGTCTGAAAGGACCTGAGAGTGTGGTGAGAAAAGCTCCTTGGGATGAAATTTAAAGGCTAATGTTGCAAAGGTGGGTGTTTTCTGTACAAGCAGTTTAAGCCACACTCTAAAATAAGGGATTATATAAGTTTTCTTTATTACCTGTAAAATGCTGATTTTTTTTTTTTTTT
>NW_012106286.1:113520-115178 GCF_000951045.1 Mandrillus leucophaeus | reverse complement strand
CCAAATGACCGTGACGCTGGCTTATTATTTACTGTGCTATACTTCTGTTATTATTTTAAAGTGTGCTCTTACTTATTAAAAATAATGTAACATAAAATAGTCTCAGGTAGGTCGTTCAGGAGGTATCCAGAAGTAGGCATCGTTGTCAGAGGAGAAAACAGCTCCATGCCTGCTACTGCCCCTGAAAACCTTCCAGGGGGACAAAATGTGGAGGTGGGAGACAGTGGCATTGATGGTCCTGACCCTGTGTAGGCCTAGGCTAATGTGTGTGTTGTGTCTTAATTTTTAATAAAAAAAATTTAAAAGTAAAAATAATTACAATGTTATAAAGGCTAAAATAAAGAAAATATTTTAATACAAGTGTATAATGTATAGTGTCTTAAGCTGTTATTACAAGAAAGTCAGTGTTTTTTGAAACTTAGAAGTTTATACAGTAAAAACGTTAGAGCAAGCTAAAGTTGATTTATTATTTTAAAAAGTGTATTTTAAAATACATTTGGCCGAGCACAGTGGCTCACACTTGTAGTCCCAGCACTTTGGGAGACCAAGGTAGGGTGACAGCTTTAGCCTGGGAGTACGAGACCAGCCCAGACAACATGGAGAAGTCCCGTCTCTACAGAAAATACAAACATTAGCTGGGCGTGGTGGCGCGTACCTGTGGCTCCAGCTACTCGGAGATTGAGGCGGGAGGATTGCTTGAGGCAGAGGTTGCAGTGAGCTGAGATCGCGCCACTGGACTCAGTCTGGGTGACAGAGTGAAACCCTGTCTCAAAAATATATAAAATTAATAAAATAAAATATCAAATGGAAATAAATGTAATGCAGCCTAAGTGTAGCGTGTTTCTAAAGTCTTCAGTAGTGCACAGCAATGTCCCAGGCCTTCCTGTTCACTCACCACTCACGCTCTGACTCGCCCAGAACCACTTCCAGTCCTGCAAGCTCCATTCATGGTGAGCGCTCTACATGGGTGTACAATTTCCTATCTTTTATACTGTATTTTTACTGTGCCTTCATTATGCTTAGACACACATTCTTACCATTGTATTACAACTGCCTATAGTATTCCATACAGTAGCAGCCTCTTCAGGTCTGCAGCCTAGGAGAATACCATCCAGCCCAGGTGTGCAGTAGGCTGCACCATCTGGATGTGTGTAAGTACTTAACTCTATGATGTTTACACAATGATGGAATAGCTTAATACCACATTTCTCAGGACATATCCCTGTCTTTAGGGGAGGCACCCATGTGTATTCATTGAGATGCTGTTTGGTACAGGTCACAATGTTGGGTAATGTCATGGGAAGGAATGCAAGCAGTAAAATGCATGATCCCTGCACCAGGTGAGCTTAATACCTACCAGAGAACACAAGGCAAAGGTGCACACAATTGCATGAAAATAAGGCAGCAAGTGATAGCCTGAGGCAGCATGGGATGAATAGTGCAAGGCTACCACTCCTCACACTGGAGGAGTAAGGATGTCTTTCAGAAAAGTGGTAGTCATTTCCCAGCAGGTGGAAGGATTCCAGATAGCAGAGATGAGAGAAGAGGGAAGCAAAGTAGCATGAATAAAATCACAGCTATAGAAAGGACTCAGGTGTGCCCTATAAATACAGATGTTATGTTCTCTGTTTTTTAAGTCTCTCTCAGTCTCTCTCCAT
>NW_012106286.1:113154-113470 GCF_000951045.1 Mandrillus leucophaeus | reverse complement strand
TTTTTTTTTTTTTTTTTTGCAGAATTAATGGGAAATTTTCTTCAGAATCAGATCTCTAAATCATCAGTGTTAAAGATAATGCCAGTAACACAAGTTTTTACATCTTAACACTGATGTATGTGTCTTGTGGATGCATCTAGGGATATAGTTCAAAATTGTGCAGATTTGCACGTGTCCCCCATGGCATGCTCTTTCAACATCAATATCCAGAGAAACTCCCTGGATAAAAATCTGAACATGGCTCAACTTTATTGTAAAATCATAAAATTGGTTAGCCAGGGCAACAAAGGCAAAGAAATTCTAATCCTTTCCCTCT
>NW_012106286.1:111826-113104 GCF_000951045.1 Mandrillus leucophaeus | reverse complement strand
TTTTTTTTTTTTTTTAAGACTTGGAAAAGCAGGGCTGAAAAAGGTAGCCCAGGAGAGCTGAGGTTTGTCTTCCAATAGAACTCTGCAAGGACCATGGGTTGCAACACGTTTCCGATTTGTCTTCCACTTTTTTTGTCAAGTTTTCTGGTCTTTCAGTCAAGGTAAAGTCATTGGAAGGGTAGTCAGTTCGTTATCAAAAGACAAAGATGACGATGGCAGAGAGCAGGAGACTCAGCGTAGCTTGCAGAATCGGTTTTCAAGTTTGCTTGTTGAAAATCCTGCTGATCACAGGTCATGTAAACCCGACATGCAAATTTCACAGAGTGGGAGTTTGAACTGGGTTCCAGGGCATTGTTCTAAGGTAGGTAGCTACATAGAATAGCTGTGTATGGATCCTGCCCTGCAACTTCCTCTGAAAAAGGGAACTGGGTGTGGCGGAGGGAGCATTGACTGGGGCTGGGAGAGATGGCTCTGCTGAGTGGAACACGTTTTGGAGGATGCACTTCAATGCCTTCATGCCACACGCTTGTCGCGAGTGAGGCCCCAGGCACTTTGACGTCCCTGACAGTACAAGTGGATTATGGTGCCTGGCCCCTCAGACACGCCCTGCACTCATCTTCGAAGAGGCTCTCCCTGCTGTGTGCGTTCTTGGGCTTTTCATGGAGAATGGAAAGGAAACCAGGAAGAAACAGTGAGACAGGGCAAAGGCTAGCATACTTTTTCTGAGAGTTTTGAAGAGAAATATGTGTAAGTGGCTCCCTTTCCAAATGCACCTGTTTATATGAGACATAATATTTAACGATGCCGCGTGGTTGACCAACACAGTCCCATCTCTGTGATTGATATGCAGTCAGGTGCTCTGTCATGATGTTTTGCTCAATGATGGACCCCATATACGACAGTGATCCCATACGATTATAAGGAAGCTGAAACCTTCCCATCACCTAGTGACCCCGAAGCACCCAGCATTCCCCATGTGTGTGTGGTGTGCTGGTGTAAGCAAACCTACTCTGCTGCCAGGCGTGTAAAAGCCCAAAGCCTGTAACTATGCATAGTACATCAGACCTGATAAAGATACCAAATGACCGTGACGCTGGCTTATTATTTACTGTGCTATACTTCTGTTATTATTTTAAAGTGTGCTCTTACTTATTAAAAATAATGTAACATAAAATAGTCTCAGGTAGGTCGTTCAGGAGGTATCCAGAAGTAGGCATCGTTGTCAGAGGAGAAAACAGCTCCATGCCTGCTACTGCCCCTGAAAACCTTCCAGGGGGA
>NW_012106286.1:105396-110228 GCF_000951045.1 Mandrillus leucophaeus | reverse complement strand
TGAGGCAGATGGATCATGAGGTCAAAAGATTCAGACCATCCTGGCCAACATGGTAAACCCTGTCTCTACTAAAAATACAAAAATTAGCTGGGCGTGGTGGTACATGCCTGTAGTCCCAGCTACTGGGGCGTCTGAGGCAGGAGAATCACTTGAACCTGGAAGGCGGAGGTTGCAGTGAGCCGAGATCACACCACTGCACTCCAGCCTGGCGACAGAGTGAGACTCCGTCTAAAAAATATATATATATATACACACACACACACCCCCCGACATATTTAATTTATGTATTATATTATATACACACATATAAATAAACACAAAATATTAAAATATGTGTTAAAACCCTTTAGAACCTATTTACAAAATACTTTTCTAAAACTAATTTTAAATGTGTTACAAAAAAGAAAAGCTCGAGGGATTTTTTCTGTCTTTTTTTTTTAGTGGCCAGAATAAATATTAGCTGACCTGAGGAGACATTTGAAAATCCTTGGGCCATCTTAACTCTCTAAAATCAAATATTTACCTCCCTGAAGTTCTCAAAATAAAAGCTTCTGCTGAAAGGGTCTTGCCAGCAAAACAAATGTTGGCTGCAGAATGTTACAGTTGGCCTGCTAAGACATTACCAAATAAATTGCTTGATTGCCAAATCATACTCTTTGTTTGGAAAATTACTAAGATTGGTCGTATGGCCTGGGAGTTAAAGTTAGCTTTTTATAGATGAGTATAATTTCATTCTGCAATAGGATTGTCAGAAGAACAGAGCAGTGTTTACTTTATGGATAATATACATTTCAAAACATTGTGAAGCTCATATGCAAAGGCAATTACTTGCCCCTAAAATAAATACTCGCTGGAAGATGCACATTTCACATCATTATGTTCAGTGGAATGCCAGCCCCTCCACGAGCTCAGGACCTCTGTAAATGTAAATGTTTATAAAAAGATTTTGCTGTAGAAATAAACCTCAGTGATTTGGACTTCACGAACTTGGAATGTATAATGTCACTTGTAGAGACTAACTTGAAATTCTTCTTTTAAGATAGAGTGAGCATAATTTCAGGGGAACTTTTTAAACTATTTAACACATTTTAAGCACTGCGGGTAGCATTTATTTGCATGCTAGCAACGTAAATGACTGTTACAAATCACTCTGATCTATGCATTTAAGCAAGTTCCCTCTGGACCCTTAGACATGTGGACTTTTAACCACTGAGGATTTTGTCATTGATGTTTTGTTTTGTTTCACATGTTCTTAAAAATTAATAAAGCTGCATGCATTTTATGCTGTCCTCAACTTTGTCCTCTGTACCTAGTTTCTATGAGTCGGAAAGGCGTGCTTTGAATAACTTATTTGCCAGGTGGCTGGGAAATCAGGTAGCATTTCTTCTTACACACATGCTCGATAGTAAAAGACAGCTACCTTATGAACAGTTAAGCCTGATATCTTTCAAAATTCTTCGAGTTGATATAAAATCCAGAATTCTCCAGCAGCAAGCTATTGCATATGGCACTCGTACTTCACATTAATAATGAATATGTGTTGAGCCCTTGCTGAGTTTTGACTGTGTTCCATACATAAAGACAGCATCCTCTGCCCTAGAGGCTTGGCATAAATTACCCAGATTAATCAATAGAGAACAGGCCAGCAGAACGAGAGTAGGAGAGAAAAACACTATTCTAACTGTGGCGGTGCAATAATATTGCTTATTATTGAGCACGATACCCAAACTGAATGGAGCTGCTGTCATGAAAAGATCATCAGCTTTGCAATGTAAAAACTGTGGAATATCAGCTCTGCTATACATAAGAATTTTTGAAAAGCAGACATGCCCAACTCTCATCGTGAGCGGAGGGGATCGGGAGTGGGGTCTGACTAGGAAGTTTCCGAAAAGCCTTAGAGGCAATTCTGATGCATGCTGGCTGTTGCTATCAACTGGAAAATGGAAGTAATGTTCTCAAGAGTTGGAGAAGCAGAGTGTTACCTTTTTATTCACCAGGCCCAGGATTGGCAGAGTTAGTAGTCCCACCTGAGCTTTGCTATAATGTTGATACAATGGCACATTCTTAAGGGTTGCACTAGGGAATATACAAGGAAGGGCATAACAAATTGCAGTATTTTGTAAAGATGTGTGAGCTTATTTTCGGACTAGAGGTTTGGGTGAATGAAATTTTGTATGTTGAGACTATTTTGCCAAATTTTACCAAGCTAGCTTACTAATAAATACTGCTCTCCAACGCCCTTATCAGAGCTCCCATACTAAGCTGAACATTCAGTTCATGAAATGACCGAGTAATCCCTTCCGGCTTGATAGAAATGGACCATCCAGGAAGTGGATTTTCTTACAAATACTGTACCTATGACTTGTGTGGCTGTGTCAGTAACATGAGACCAGCATGGATCTGAGACTAGTACTGAGCTGTGTGATACCTCATAAATACAGAGGAAATATTTAGCATATTAAGAGACATGGAAGACATAAACATCATTCATACCGAACTTTTTGACATGGACAGTCTATTTCCCAAAACCATAAAAAATGCATTAGGTGGAATTAACAGCAGATTAGATACTGTAGAAGAAAAAATTAGTTACTCGAAGGCATAGTAATAGAAGCTAGTCAAAATAAAGCACAAATAAGTGACTGAAAAAAGCGAACAATGCTAAGAGAGTTTTGGGACAACATAAAACGCCCTAACATACATGTAACTGAAGGTCTGAAAGATAAGGTGGGGAAGCAGAGATGAGCATTGGAATAAATACATAATGGATGAATTTTCTCCAAATTTGTTGAGAACTCCAAACTCACAAATCCAAGAAGCTCAGCAAACCTCAAGCACATACTCACAAATGTAGAAAACCACATCATAAGCAAGCTGCTTTAAATCAGTGAGAGGCAGAAGATTTCAAAAGTATCCAGATTACAGGACTGTATACAGAGAAGTAAAGATAAACAGGGTAGCTAACTTCTTCTTACAAAAATACAGAAACCTGAAACCAGTATATTATATAAAACATAGAGTAAAACCGTAAAACATTTAGAGGAAAACATAGGAACTATTTGTGACCTTGGGTTGGGCAAATATCTATTTGGGATTATATGAAGAGACTGGATAATTAAAGAACAGCTGATCAACTTGAATTCATCAACATTAAAAACGTTTTCTTTGTTCAAAAAAGATTGATAATTAAGTGAAAAGACAAGCAAGCTGCAGCCTGAGAGTAAACATCTGCAAAGCACACACTTGGTAAAGAACTTGTTTCCAGAATTTATCTTACAACTCAGAAAGAAGATAAACCACCACATAGTAAAGTGGAGAAGATATGTCAACACATGCTCCACCCAAGAAGATATAAAGATGGTAAATAAGCACAGGGGAAGATGCTCAAAATCCATGCTAATTGGGGAAATAAAAATTAAAAGCACCAGGAGCTCCCATGACATGCCTGTTAGAAGGCACAAAGTTAAAAGGAGTGACAATACCACATGCTGACAAGGAGGAAGGACAGCTGACATCCGCACACGTTGCTGGTGGCAATGCAATGAAACTGTTTGGCAGTTTCTTATAAAGTTAAAATATATAATATATACCATATGTATGGGCTTCCTAGGGCTGCCAGAACAAAGTACCACAAAGCATCACACACAGGCTGGCTTAAACAATGTGCATTTATCATCCCACAGTTCTAGGACAGAGAGCTGAGATCAAGGTGTCGACAGCATTGATTCCTTCAAAGAGCTGTGAAGAAGGATCTGCCTAGGCCCTTTTCTATTTTCTGGTGATTCATTGGGTCTTTGTCATTCCTTGGTTTCAAGACGTACCTTCCCAATCTCTGCTTTTATCTTCACATGGTGTTTGTCTGTCTCTATGTCCAAATATCTTATTTTTATAATGACAACGGTCATACTGGGTTAGGGCTCACCCTATTTATCTCATTTTAACTTGATTATTTGACAAAACCCTATTTCCAAATAAAGTCACATTGGCAGGTACTGATGGTGAGGACTTGAACATCTTCAGGTGTCATGATTTAACCCATCCTGCCATAGGACCAAGCAATTTCACACCCAGGTATTTTCCCTCAAGGGGTTTTATGAAGTTTATATGATATTAAAATCTCAAGGGATCCAATTGCTATTTGTAGAATTTTTACTATACCAAGCCCTGCCCTTCAACTTGTACATGCAAGTTGGATGGAAATAAAAAATTGCTTTATTCTGGCCTTCAACACATTTATTCAAAATACACTGCATTATTTGCATTCTGTATGATCCTGCTCATGAGAAGTTTCCAGTCTAGAGGCAGGTATGAAATGTGGTTCTCAAAATTTACAATGCCAAACAGTATTTCCTTGTGTAATAAAAGTTGCAGATAAAGTTTCTAGTATATTCAGAAGAGCTGTAAACTGTTTTTACTTGAGGAGGATCAGGGATGGCATTATGAAAAATGTGGCATTTCAGCCCAACTTAAAAATTCTGAACAAAGTAGTGAGAGGGAAAGGGAATCCAGACAGAGAAACAGGAAAAGTGAAGTGAAGGAGATGGGAATGTAAACAAATATATGCAATCAACAGTCAACCACGGACAGGCCGAAGCAAGCTGGCAGAGCACACTGCAGAGAGGGACGAAGCAAGCTTGAAAGGGCCAGGATGCCAGCCTGTGTTCTGGGAACAACAGGGACAAAGGGAGACAGATTAAGTGGGAAAGTGACAGAATTAGTGCCACTGCAGCAAGATGAATCTTGCACTAGGTGCAGAGTGAATAGCTACTCGGGAGTCTGAGGCAGTAGAATAGCTTGAACCCAGGAGGCGGAAGTTGCAGTGAGCCGAGATC
>NW_012106286.1:86028-101216 GCF_000951045.1 Mandrillus leucophaeus | reverse complement strand
GGATAAAAATCTGAACATGGCTCAACTTTATTGTAAAATCATAAAATTGGTTAGCCAGGGCAACAAAGGCAAAGAAATTCTAATCCTTTCCCTCTCTGCCTGTCCTTGGATGCCATCAGAAAGGTGGACATTGGCACCCTCCTCTTCCTGAACATATCAGAGGATTCATCCCTCACCCTAAACATCTCATCACTCAATCCATGGAAGTCACCAGTGCAGCTGTCCTGCTGCATCAGCAGAACCCGGTCCCTGAGGACAAACTGGATGACTGCTGAGATGGGACCAGACCTTGGGGAAAGGTCTTCAGGTTTCCCCAGATGGCTCAGAGACCGTGGGTGTACTCAGTCAGACTTTGCACATACGTAACTCTGCAGGAAAGTGGAGGCTCCCACAGGAAGGTGACGCTGGATGCCAATCTGTCACTAGAGCACAACAGAATGAGTTTAAGAACAATTGAGTTGAACACACACGTACCATCTCCACAAGTTCCCCAGAGGGCATTTGAAGCAGGAAGCAAGATGTTTATTGCTATGTAAAGCTCTGGGTTTCCTGGATAAGAAGTCTGTTCCTGCGTTTCTTTATTTATGTCTGTACTTCATATATATCCATGGAGAAGAGGAAAATATTTTAGGCAAGAGCATTGCTGAGCTGCAGGTTTGTATTTGAAAAGAAAACGTGTGGCAGTTATTTATTTGGGTGATGTAAGGGCCAAAGGAGTGTGTAGCTCATTGCAAAACTGAGCTGCAAGTTGAGGCCACTATATAATTTTCCAAGATCCCACAAGAAATCATTGGTGAATTCGAAATGAGAGTTCTTATTTCTTGACTCCTCGTTCCCTGTATGTATCACAACAAGTCACCACAAAATTCGGTGGCCTAAAACAACAGCAACCATGTATGTTTTGTTGTTGTTTTCGTTGGTGTTTTGAGACGGAGCCCAGGCAGGATCTCGGCTCACTGCAAGCTCCGCCTCCTGGGTTCACGCCATTCTCCTGCCTCAGCCTCCTGAGTAGCTGGGACTACAGACGCCTGCCACCACGCCAGGCTAATTTTTTTATATTTTTTAGTAGATACAGGCCATGTATGTTTTTATGAACTAGAGGTTGGGCTGGCCTTGACAGCTCATGCCTGTTTCTTGCTGGGTCAGCTGTGTTGGCTCTGGGCCTGGGGATCTACCTCCAAGATGCTCCCAAGATGCTCACCCATGAAGCCAGCCGCTGCTGGGAGCTCAGCTGGGGCTTTCATGGCTGACCTCATTGCTTCTTTACATGGGTCTCTCTTCCGCCTTGGTGACAGCATGGCAGCTGTGTTTTCAGACAGGAAGCGGAAGCTGGTTCCCCAAACCGGCAAGTGTCACTTCTGCCATATTCTACTGGCTTAGAAATCACAATGCCTGCCAAGATTCAAGAGGACACACAGACTTCCAGAACCTGAGGGAAGACAGTCATCTGGTTTGTGTCTATCGTGGTTGGCCATCCCCTCAGGACGTTTCCCAAATGCTACATGGTGTCTTCATTTCACACCATGACTTTTATCACATTTTTATGTTTCTCCTGCATAAATATCTCTAAGTTGTATTCAACCATTGCTTTTTAGAGTTAAACTAAAAGGTTTTGTAGCTGTTTACTTATAAGTAACAATACTGAAGCCTAATAGAGTGAAATGATGTCCAAAGTCAAAGAGTGAGGTAGTAATGAAAGCATCTAGAATCCAGACGTTCTGACGTCTTGTTCAGTCCTCTGTTCATAACAGGGGACTGATCACACTGAGCTGGGCCTTTTACTACATGAGTTGTTAGGGTCAATATTGTAGTATGAGGCAGTCATAGAAACATGTATTTCATCTGTAACATAAAATGCTTAAGAAGTTGTACTCCATAATTTTAAAAATTTGTAACACTTTTGAAAAACAATATCCATTGAAGAAAGAGAATGAACAAAGTAATCTCAGACACTATGTTAGAATATTCTTAGTAGAATTTTAAAAATAGGAAAAATAAAAACCTCTCTTCTAGATGAAGCTTCATAAGATCCACCACCTCACAAATACCTCTATGATGTCTTTGGTAATTTTAAAATTATATCTCACATCATCAAAATAAATATTACTACAACTGATTTTCACAAAATGGCATTGGACAATAAAAAATATGCATCATGATGATGATGATAATAGCTTTTATTTGCTATCAGACTCACAAATTTGAATGAGTTAACACATTTACTTCTCAAAGTAACCTTGTGAAGTGGGCTTCGGAGGCTGAGTTTCACTGTCTTGTCCAAGGTCTGTAAATTACAGAACTGGAATTCTGTTCATTCTGCCAAATATTTACTACACAGCTCCTACTCCTACAGGCCTCTGCTCCATGCTCTGGGTACAGCATGGGCCAGCATGTGCTGGCTGTCTGAACTCACATTGCTCAGGGCCTTGTGGGCTTTGAGGTTGATTTTCCCTGAATTTCTTTTGGCTTATGCCATGATAGTTAATTTCATGGGTCAACTTGACTGGGCCACTGGGTGCCCAGAAATCTGATTAAACCTAATTCTGGATGTATCCATAAGGGTGTTTTCAGATGAGATGAGCGTTTGGTTAAGTGCACCTAAGAAAGCAGATTGTCCTCCCCATTGCGAGCAAGCGTCATCCAAGGCTTCAGCAGGATAAATGGCTGAGCAAGAGAAATCTTGCTCTCCCTGCATTGTTGCCTGAGAGAGAGAATATCAGGCTTCTTCTTCCTCTGGACTCGAACTCAGGCTGGAGCATACACCATTGGTTCTTCTGAGTCTGGGTTCCTTAGCCTCCGTAGTTGCATGTGTCAATTCCTTATAAAATTTCTCTTTTCTCCCCTCCTCTCTCTCTCTCTCTCACACACACACACACACTCTCTCTCTCACACACACACACACACACTCTCTCTCTCACACACACACTCTCTCTCTCTCTCACACACACACACACACACACCCCCTATTAATTCTGTTTCTCTGAATAACTCTTACACATACACCAAACTTTTTGTGATCTATATAGGGCATCACAAATTAAAATGCATTGAGGGGCAAGTGACATGTACATGTGTGAGGCAGCCAAGTGTTGTGAGGGAGAGTGGCCCATTTGTGAAGTGCGAACACATCTGCACTCGAAGACCCCACATCATTGTTGTTGTTCTGAATGCAGCATGGTCCTAATGACACAGGACTGTGAGCCCTGTTTCCTGACTTACAACAACACTGGGATGCTCTGTCTGGGCTTTGTGCTGTGTTTAGACTTGGTCTTGGTGTGTTCCTTGCAGCATGTGTCAGTTCACATAGAAATGCACAATCTGGCGGGGGGCCCTAACATTTTACTGCCCACTCGTGCTCTTGACCACTTCGCTAAATATAATGAGATCTGTTTTCATTTTGAAAAATGCTTATCAGAATCTAGTTGAAAGAAGAAAGCACTACTTGCTTTCTCTCTGTGTCTTTACATCAGTAACAGACGAGCTCTATCCTGAAGTATTTGCAGCTGATGGCAGGAAATCTTTATATCTGGCTTTGGACCATGCAGTGAGCTAGTGTATTTCTCAGTGTGTGAGAAACATGTGCACACACACACACAAACACACATACTTTATATGTATAATGTATATTTAAAGGTATTTTTTGATCATTGTTACTTATTGAATTTAACGTTTTCATAATCTTTTTATGTCCAAATTTAAAACATCCTAACACATCTTTTTAAATCTAATTGATATCAGGAGCTGTAGCTTTGTGTTAGGCCCTAAGGTATAAATAAAGTTTATTTTACTTTTCCCTTCCAATTTGCCATTGTTACTGTAGCTTAGAGAGAAGAGCGACACTGTTTTCTCTTAGGAAATCAAGATACTATGAAGGTGTTTTTTCCCCAGAAAGAAATACAAACTTGCTAAGTTTTAATACATAATTTTGACAATATAGTAAAAAATAAATTATATTTTGTTTCTACTAAAAACATATTTAGAAGCAAAGTGGAATTTTGTTTTGTTTTAACTGTAAAACAATGCACAAAGAAACAGCAACGCACATCTTAAGATAAAATGAAGATGTGGATTGTGCTGTTTAAATGATGATACTTAGAGTGGGTCCCAGGCCCTACTGGACCCTTTTAGAAGGAACAACCTTCGTCTCCATCAGCGTTTACAGATGACCTGTTATGTGCTGGCCACGGTGGTAAAGTGGGGGGATGGCATGGTAAGAAGTGCACAGTCTTGCTCCCTTTGAATCACGTTTGGAGGAAGAAACTCACATGTGTGTGAAACTACTTCCCCTCTGGCTTTGTCGAATGTCCTTTCTGGGTGAAGCAGTCTTCCCCAGAGAAACAGAGAGCATGGCCTCTGCCTTCACAATTAACCTCCAGAATGTCCAAAGCATGAATCCAAGCAAGAAGCAAAGAAAACAAAGAAAAACAATGACAAAAGACTTACCCAATATCTACTACTGTTTCCAAGAACGATTCACACATATTTACTTATGTAATCTTCACAGAGCCCAATGAGTTAGGTACCATATTGTTCCAGCGTACGGATGGGGAAACTGAGGCATAGAGGGGACTTCAGTAACTTGCTTTAATTTGCACAGGTAGGGAGCACAGTCAGCATCTAACCCCAGAGAGCCTCTCCACACAGCCCCTGAGCTTGACCTTGACCTTGACCGCTGTGCAATTCTTGAGACTCTGTTTCCCGTGGTTTTGCAGAAGTTGTGAAAATGGCTCTGCCAGTGTCTCTCCTCCTCAGCTGTGTTCTCTTCTGCTCCTACTTTACTTCCATGTTCATTCCTCTCCCCCAACTTTTCTTAACCCAACTGTCACTCAGCCTCCTTAGATCACTGTGCACCCTACCTTCTCCCATCTGCTAACCTGGAATCTTTCTCTTTTTGGTAAACAAGTTTCAGATGATAAAATAAGCTTAGACCATACAATCTGTGGGTCCTAGCCCTGCAGTGGGAAGAAGAGTAAAGGGAATTAGACTTACGGAGCTACTTCAGATACAGCAGTGAATGTTTTCACCATTCATTGCTCTCGCGCTCAACAGAAGGGGAGTGAGGAGACGTAACTCACCAGGGATGTGCTTGGGCCCATGGTTTTCAAGTCTATATTCAGGACAGAATGCTATTTGGCTTGGGTTTCATGACAACTCTATGGTGAATTAGAAATGCTTGATGTCATTCTGTTGTTGTAGTAGGATTTAATTATGAATAATCCTTTTTAAAAACGTCTTTTATTTATGGGGCAATGTCATACTGAACGAAGTGAAGAAAACTGCAAAGCAAAACAGTCACCTGTAATACCACCAGAATAACAAAGCTATTCTCATTTTCTATATTCCTAGTTTGTATTTTTAATTTATTGAAATAGAACCCCCAATAATATTCTCTTACTAGAGCAATATCAAGGTGAGAGCACAAACAGTCCTCCCACATTAATATGACTTCTGGGGACTGCCAAGCCTTCTATGGTCTGTCATCTGCTAAGATTTCAGGCACCGTCTCTTTTTATTTATTATTTTTATTTTATGTTCTGGGGTACAGGCACAGGGTGTGCATATTTGTTACATAAGTAAACTTGTGCCATGGTGGTTTGCTGCACAGATCAACTGATCCCCTAGGTATTAAGGCCAGCATGCATTAGCTATTTTTCCTGATGCTCTCCCTCCCCCAAACCGCCTTCTCACCACCGACAGGTGCCAGAGTGTGTTGTTCCCATTCCTGTGTCTATGTGTTCACGTTGTTTAGCTCTCACTTATAAGTGAGAACATGCAGTGTTCAGTTTTCTATTCCTTTGTTAGTTTGCTGAGGATGATGGCTTCTAGCTCCATCCAGGTCCCTGCAAAGGATATGATCTTGTTCCTTTTTATTGCTGCATAGTGTTCCATGGTGTATATATACCACATTTTCTTATCCAATCTATCAATAATGGTCAATCACCATCTCTTACCTCTACCCCATACACTGTCTTAGCTGCATCTATATTGAACTCCATACAGTTACTGGCAGGTGACATCTTTTTTCCCTCACATCTACCTGCCTTTGGTTAAGTTGTTTTTCTTTTAATACATCCTTCCCTGTTTGTTGTCTACTTACCTTTCCATGTTTAGCTGACGCATCACCTCTGAGACAAGCTTTCCCTAAGTTAGTTACCAAAGTTTTCTCTTCCATTTTTTCATCTGCAAAGTTAGAATGATAATAGTATCATGACACTAAGGCATTGTTAGAATTACATAAATTAAATGAGACAACACAGGGTAAGCATTTCAGTGCCTGGCATATGGCACTTAATACATGTTGGCTGCTTTATTAATAATTATGTAAGAAATGGGAGTCTTTATTACAATTTTTATGAAAGTCATTTGAGCTCAGTAATACCACTATTCAAAAGCAAAATCATGATTAATATCTGAATGTCATGGTACACAGTTAACAATTTGATCACTTGGTAATCTATTGCATTATTTTCTGTAGACTATTGTAAATGTCATGTTTCCAAAAGAAGAGGGAATTGGGACAAATGTCATTTCAAAATCTTCCCCCATTTGCTATTTTATAATTTCCATGAAACCATTTACACATATTTTCTTTATGGGCGGTTGAGGCAAATCACTACTTCACATCTGGAATTTTAGAGTAAGAAACAACTCTAGCTTCCAGTGGTCTCACCTGAAGGGAGAGAAAAGTTAACTGAGCCGCCCAGTGACGCACCATGGGAATCAGAGGCAGTACTTTCTGCTCTGGCTGCCCTTACCACCATGGTGTTCGCAGCTTCCTCTGTGCATGGAAGCTCATGGAATCTCCCCTGTTCCCCTAGTCTATGAGTTCTGGTAGTCTTTTGGACTTTTTTTTTTTTTCTTTTGGCCACAGAGTCTCGCTCTGTCATCCAGGCTTGAGAGCAGTGATGCCATACGGGCTCACTGCAACCTCTGCCTCCCAGGTTTAAGCGATTCCCTGCCTCAGCCTCCTGAGTAGCTGGGATTACAGGCACCCACCACCATGCCCAGCTAATTTTGTATTTTTAGTAGAGGTGGAGTTTTGCCATGTTGGCCAGGCTGGTCTCGAACTCCTGACGTCAGGTGATCCACCCACCTTGGCCTGCCACAGTGCTGGGATTATAGGCGTGAGCCACAGTGCCTGGCCAGTCTTTTAGATTCTAAAGAGTGAAAGCTGCATGCGTCAGGTTGCTATCCCAGCTGTGCTGTTGTTTTAATATTTGGCACCATAGTGAGCTCTGCTTTACGGCTGCCAGTATGCGCCTCTGATTGTGCCATTGTTTATGTTTGCTGTGGGTGCTTTGTTTACGTGTTAAGGCCCATGGTACTTTAGGCTTGCCATATGATATTCTTCTAGCATCTTAGGCACGTAAAAATGCTGTTCTCATTAGTGGGGTTTCGAAAAACATCTTAGAACACTTTAAAATAAAACCTATTCTTGACGAACTTTAAGAATAAAGCATCTATGTTATGGTAAATTTTATAATGTGATTCTTTAGGTTAAATATACTGTCCATGCACTATTTAGTTTTAGGATGAACATAGCATTTAACTTTGATTAAATGTGAAATAGATGAGAATTTAAACCAGTGGAACTCAATTATTGGACTGATTAAGCAAGAAATATATATTATCTATTTTAATCTGCTTAATTACTGAAATGAGTTTTTCTTTTAGAATTACTCCATTAGTCCAAAGAACAAAATCAATGCATATTCAATTAATATTAATTATACAACAAACGCAAAGTCGAGTCAGGTTTAGGACAGTCCAATACTGTGATTTTCTTATTGGTAAATTGAAAATTCATTTACTAAAAGCAAAAAGAGTGCTTTTGACTACATTTAAAATCAGCATGAATGCTAAAATTTAAATGTCAAACCAATCTCAAATCTGTAGGGGTTTAAGTGGGGACAGGGCCAAGGTGGGGAGGAAGAATGTGATTCTATTTCTTCTGCTTCTAAAGCAAAAGCTTAAAAGGACCTGTACAATGGAACTGTTAGGTTTCTGGACAACAGATTACTTTACCAAAATAGTATTTTAGTGGTTGAAGAGTGACAAATCAGAAGATGCTGAATGCATTTTCTTTAAGCTATACACAGGTTTACAAATGAAGGAACAATGGCGTGAGAAGATGGGTCTGTGTTTCTACTACAAAATTAATTATTTTGGGGCCACTGCCCAAGACAAGTCACTTTGTCCACCTGATGGAAAGAAAACCATGCACAGCTAATTCGTTTTGCCAACCAAACTCTACTGGTCATTAAGGAATGAACAGGAGGGAAAAAGAGAGAGTCCCAGAGGGTGGCTCTCGTGAAGGTTAACCTGAACTCTCCAGTTAGGTCTGGGCTGTGCCCACAGGTTGTATCAGACAGTGCACATTCGGTTTTATAGTAACACTTCATGTTTGAGCAATATTTCCCATTTTACAAAACTTTTTTTTTATTTTCTTTTTTACTTCCACAACCACGTTATTGGGCCTATCTATATTTAGCTATAGATTATTAACTATTTATTAGGTTATGCAATTAACATGTAGTTGTTAAATAAGTTAAATGAACATTTTATGCATATATGAGTAATTTTTATTATTTTCCATCTGTAAATCAGTAAAAAGGCTCCAAGAGGCAGAATCATGATGTCAAATAGTGTATGAATGGCAGAGCTGGAATTTAAGCCCATGTTTTCTAAGTCTAGGGCTCTTTCCTTGAAACCCAAACTGCTGTTGAAGTCACAGAGCTGCTGACTGACCAAAATGGGAAAGGTGTGATAACCCCTAGATTACCTTAAGGAACCTGGACCATTTAAACTCTTTTGCCTGTATGGGTCAAGTTAATGTCAAACTAACCACAGATCTGCTTCTCTCTACCCTGTTAAGCTAGAGTCTAAATCAATGAGCAACTCATTCAGATGCCCCATGCATTCATTCACTCATTTATTCATTTATTCAGCAAGAGAGTACCCATGATCTCTGTGGCTCCACAGTGCTCCCTGGGAATAGAACAGTGCAAATGTTAGTATGAGTCTGGAGGGAAAGGGACTAGCAGTGGTTTAGGAATTAGATGCCAATGTAGAAAATGCTAGGAGGGTCAGGGAGCTGTGGGTGCTCCGAGGAGAGGCACGGAACAAAACCTGGAGGAGTCAGAGAAATCCTGGGTGACATTTTTAAGTGTAGTCCTCATGGGTAAGCAAGAATTAGCAAGGCAAAGGTGAAGCATAAAGGTTTGGAGAGAGAAAAACAACGTCGCTGGCAGAATGACTGGTACATGCGAAGAACCAGTTGCCTCATCCAGTCTGAGTTTTCAACGCTCCTATGAGGATGCTTCCTGACAAAGAAAGCCTCATCCTCAGCAGCCATCCCTGCTTTATCTGTGTGGATGGCGAGGCTCAGGGAAGCAAAGTAGTTATTCCCTTCTGGAAAACAGCAGTCACGCTTAACGCTTAGTGCTAGCCTCTCTATGCATTTCCTTTTTCTTTTCACAATACTTTGCTACAATGAACCGTGGTTTATATCAGAATTTCCCAAACCACAGTTTGCCTTCAAATAAGAATAAAATAATAGCTATTGCTATTGCCAGTTAGACTAGATCTTAAAATTATGAAATGAGTCAGGATAATTTGTTCAATGAATTCTAACCGTGAAGATTGGCTACATAATCATACCTTTTCAGTGATTTTTGGTTCATGAAGTCCGGAAATGAAACCCAGTTTGTGTGAGCAAGACACAATTCTGCATTTCCAGTCCAGTAATTCTAAACATATACAAATTTCACCATTTCAAATTCATCAGCACCCTCATCTCCAGATGAATGGACAGAGGAAAAAAAGATGGCCAGGACGTGGCTTTTAGGCTGCTTTGGGAACTATGTATTTATGTGTTTGAGGAGGTAGAGGAATTCAGGACTATTTTATTTCCTCTTTATTTCTCTACCTTCACTAGGAGGTGCTTCATGTTCACTAGGAGGTGCTCCAAAGATCCAAATCACTTAATCATGCGTACCTTTCCCTTAAGAGACAACATACGTTCTAATGAGCAAGACTTACAAATAAGTAATTTAGCGAGATAGAGAGTAATGTCATCGTTAATCCTGTGGCCTGGCATGTTGGTCATTTTTAATGCCTCACTGAATCCTCGCCCCTATAGAATGTTTACTGCTTTGTGAAAACCTTTGTCTTTACATTTTTGTGCCTGCATCGATAAACTGTCATCATTATTCCGCCTCTTTGAGCTGTTCACTAACGCGCAGATGGAGAACGAGAAGCATCACACGTATTGGTATACTGATATTGGGCACTTTTGTGCCTGCTCCATGTGCATGCACTCTGCCTGGCACACTGATGCACACACCTGGTCTCACTTTCTGCCTTCATGATTTTTCTAGATTTAGGACAGATATTATTTATTTTTGCTGCCCCACCCACATTCATTCAAACTTCTTTTACTAAAACAATACTGTGACGCCTGTAATCTCAGCACTCTGGGAGGCTGAAGCGGGCAGATCACGAGGTCAAGAGATTGAGATCATCTTGGCTAACATGGTGAAACCCTGTCTCTACTAAAAATTCAAAAATTATCTGGGTGTGGTGGCATGCACCTGTAGTCCCAGCTACTTGGGAGGCTGAGGCGGGAGAATCACTTGAACCTGGGAGGTGGAGGGTGCAGTGAGCTGAGATCATGTCACTGCACTCCAGCCTGGTGACAGAGCTAGACTCTGTCTCAAGAAAAAATCAAAAAACAAAAACAAACAAACAAACAAAATACTGTGATTGATTGATTGATTTTTGTGTGGGGGTAGGGGTGGAAAGAATTCACTTTTTCAAGGCTCTTCACCCATGAGGTTTGGATGGAAGTGACTTCACCTCCAGCCGCTGTGGTGGACTCTAATTGACCCAATTAGAATAATGCATTCCCCTTAATTGGCTCAGAGCCAGCAAGATATAAAAAGGCTACTGTTAGGTCTTGGTGAAACATTGCAGGTATAATTGCTGCTGTACTTGTAGCTGGAAGAAGTGTCATGTTGGAACTGATGCTGCCATCTTGCTGCAACACATGATTCGAGGATGAATCCTACCCGACACTTAGAGAACAGACCCAAGAAAGAGAGTGAGAAAAGCAGAGTCCAGTAAAATCAACTGAGTTTTTGAACCCAATCCTACTCCTGGTATTAGTTTTCCTATTTCAGAAATATTTCCTTATTCACTAAACCAATTCGGATTGTGTTTTTGGCCATTTTCCATTGGAAAGACATTAACTGTTAAACTTTGCCAACCCTGCCAGGCAGAATGGATTCCTCCCCTCTCTGCATTCTCAAATGCTTTGTTTATAGCACTATTAGATCACTTATCAAATGGTTTATAGTTGGTTATATGAGTTTGTAAGCCTCTGGAGAGTACTAACCATGGCTAATTCCTCTTTACATCTCCCCAGCTTCAAGCACAGTGCCTGGCACATGGTAAGGGCTCAATGAGGGTTTGTTCAATTAACTAACAACTTTACTGCTCTTCCTCTGTTAGCTTCAAATTGGTTTCCCTCTCTGAGTTTATAAGCTTCAACTCCCACAGAATGAGAACAGCACGTATCTGTGCAATGTTTTAATGATTAAAATAATTAAAAGGCAATAGGGCTACATTATCTTGACAACTTCCTCAAAGGTGAACCAAGTTGAACGCTGTTAACTAATTATCATCACAGACAAACCGAATGTAGGAAATTGTCAATTGTTTGCCGAGAAATGTCACCATTGTTTTCAAAGCATATTTTTTCCAGGCTGACATTCTTTCAATCTTTCTTCAGGCACTGGAGACCTTTGAAAAATGAAGTATGAGTATTTTATTGATAAAAAATAACCTTTAAGGGATTTTGGAAAAGAAAAAAAAAGTGATCCCCGAAAGTGCCTTCCAGAGCCTTGTAAAATGCTATCAGCTGAATTATTACGAGATTTCTACTTTGTTTCAGAAAACTCACCCCTGCCAGGATTGAAAAATACCAGCCAATTAGCCATCCCGACAGCATGAGTGCTTTCATTTGCCTTCAAATGTTTGCTGAATCCCTCGCTTGCACCCATACTAAGCAAGAAGCTCTCCCATGGATCCCACGTGAATGTCATCAATAGACCAAATTCACTGCATTTGTACTCTTGTTGCTTGGCAAACCTATCCATATTGAGTTCACCATTACTGCCCACATAGTTTTGTTATATCACAATTTTCACAATAATCCCTTTTCTACCTTAAAGGGAAGGAAAGGCCATGTTAGATCAGTAGCCTTCATCGATCATTTCTTGCCTTGAACAGAGCTCCTGGTAAGCCGATACATGCCGCTTCTGGCTTTCCCTAACCTGTGGGCACATCTGTCATTCCTTGGCTTTACTAGTGCTCTCCACCACTATGTGACAATGCTCTTGAATCTCACTTTGAAAGCATCATGCCAGGAAAAGGGACACAGCACAACTTTGATGGCAGGACAATAGATTAGTTTTTACTCTGGGCTCTGTGATTTGTGAAAAAATCATTTCTTGGCCAGGCACAGTAGCTCACGACTATAATCCCAATACTTTGGGAGGCCAAGACAGGAGGATATCTTGAGGCCAGGAGTTTGAGACCAGCCTGGGCAACAAAGTAAGACCTTGTCTTTACAAAGAAAAATTTTAAAAATATATTGGTCTAGTGGTGGCATGCACCTGTGGCCCCAGCTACTTGGGAGGCTGAGGCAGGAGAAATGCTTGAGACTAGGAAGTTGAGGCTGCATGAGCTGTTTGTGCCCCTGCACTCAGCCTAGGTAAGACAGTGAGTGCCTGTGTAGGAAAAGAAAATGAAAAATCATTTATATTCACTTAGCCTCACAGCTTGTACAAGAAAAGAAAGTGGTATAGACAGTCCACAAAAATCACAATATTGTTCATATATTCTGATTCTGCGTTGCTTTTCTTTATGAGGGTGGCATGCTAGTTCACACCCATGAGATGCGGTGACCCTCACCTGGAGAACACCCTCCAAATTTTCTGTTTTTATTTGGTAATACATTTTTTTTTTCTGAATTACTTTGCTCAGTGGATAACTGGGGAGCACAGGCTCTTCTAGGGGTCTCTTTCTGGATGTGAAAAGCAAGAGATGCAATCACACACAAGAAGAAACAGTGCACTCACTACCCCTAAGTCACACACACCCCAAAATACAAGCATTAGAATAACCTCTTGGAATATTCATGAATTTTGAAACGTGTTACGGTATCAGGGGTTCTTCTCCCTATTTTCTGATACTTTAACTCACACTTTCTGAACTGTAGAATTTCTAGTGACTTGTGAAATCTCCACTCAAACTGGTCCTATCTGCTGGAGGAAGCCTTCACTGATACCCTTAGCCCTGACCTGTGTCTGTAGGCACATGTCAGTAACCGCACGCCATGCTGGCTTCATGGTTCTTTGGATGCCAGTCTTCTACACTTTGTATGTCTTGAAGGTAAAGAGTGTGTCCTATTCCTCTTGTATTCCCAAGGCCCAGTCTAATGGGCAACGAATAACGGAAATCTTAGCCAATGTTTGAAAAGTAAGTTTAGGGAAAATTTATGAGCAAAATACTTAAATAATAATGAGACACTTTTACAATGCATGAGGATTCACAGAAATGTGTACGGTAAATAGGAAATGAGTTGACCAGACATGGGAGGCTGTAGAGAGAAAATGCAATGTCTTCATTAGCAAAGAATAGTTTGGATAAAAATAAAATGTGGTAACATGCTCTCTGTGGTTTAGAACTATGGTTAGTCCAATGTGGCTAAGGAATGTTAGAAAGTCAGATTGAGAGGAAATGATAGAAGGCTTTGAAGGCGAGGCTAAGACTTCATAGATCTCTTCTGCATACCAAGCTAAGATTTTGATGAACAGAATCTGTGGGCAATTCTGTGTTGCATATATGTTATAAAGATAGACACCATCCCCCTAAGCCTCAGCTCCCTTACATATAAAGTCAGAAAGTTAGATCCCTGGCAATCTCTAAGGTTTCTTGATGACCTTCAATCTATGATTTAGGGCAGAGCTGGTTCACCTCATGCAGACATCACTTTGGAAAAGATTATCCTCATTATGCTGCCTCATCTGAGCCCGAGATAATAAATAACTGCAATTATCAATTAGGCTTACCTGTTTCTGCTTCCTTTGTCAACAATCTTGAAGAAAATCCTTTAAGATTGTGACTTTATAAACACATAAGATAATTAATTTGAGAACAGTCAAACACATTTTCACTTAAGAAGCCTTCTCACAAGGAAGGGCAGAACTGAGTGAGAAACGAGGACCCACAGCCAGAACTGAGTGGACCTCAGGGAGAAGAGGGTGGAGGGGATGTTGACAAGAATGCCCAAGGGGAAGCCAGACTCTAGAGGAACCATTCAGGTGCCAGCTGGCCCGAGCAGGGAAGACCTGGGAGGCGAAAATCCACAGGGGCTGGGAAGGGAAGTTCCAAAGTGCCCCAAAAGGACCCAAGGGAACTGGCATGGCTGCCTTGTGGCTCCTGGGTTTGTATTCTTAATCACTTTCCATTTTTCCTCTATGTCCCACCTTTAAGTTTAAGGAAAACTTGAAGGTTTCTCCCAAGTTACATATAACAGTTTGGAGACAAACCGACTCAGTAGAAGTTCAGACTGGCTGATATCAAGCCCCTTTGTGGAATAATTCCAAGAAATGCATTAACTATCATATATTACGAGATATTTGCAGAGTTCTGTGGCAAAATAAAAATGCCGTATGACTCTGTGAATGTAAAAGTGTGTTTGTTGCCTGCTGTAATTCAGACACAAAGAGAAATTTATATGTGGTGAGTTCCTCTGACTGGTTCTTCTCTCACAAGACAGCTCACAGATTCAGCCTTTCATTCACATGTGTGAGATAAAATGCTACCCAAAGGGATAAGTTCCGGTTTTTGAGCTTAGGGCATTTTCAGGAAAAATTAGGATAATGGAACACACACATACCTATACAGAGGCAACTTCATAGGCGTGCAACTGTGCAGCTCCACATAGCCTCACACGATCCCACACAGCCCCACACAGCCCCACACAGCCCCACACAGCCCCACACAACCCCACACAGCCCCACACAGCCCCACACAGCCACACACAGCCCCACACAGCCCCACACAGCCACACACAGCCACACACAACCCCACACAGCCACACACAGCCCCACACAGCCCCA
>NW_012106286.1:37138-85978 GCF_000951045.1 Mandrillus leucophaeus | reverse complement strand
CCACACACAGCCCCACACAGCCCCACACAGCCACACACAGCCACACACAACCCCACACAGCCACACACAGCCCCACACAGCCCCACACAGCCACATGCTCAGGAGAGGGTTTAAGGCACTATTGTCTCCATCCTGAAATTCTTAATAATTTTGGAACAAAAGGCCTGATACTTTTATTTTATATGAGTTCCCACAAAGTATGTGGTTGGCCTTATGTGCATATATGGATAGATAACAAATAGATGATAGCGATAGATAAACAGATAAATACATATGATAGTGATGACTATGATGATAGATCAAGATTTGAATAAAGAATGGGGATGAGAAAGAAACTCTATCATATGTTAAGTGGTGACATCACTATTTTTCTTCAAATCACTCGTCTTTTGCCTAATTCATATTTTATCTGGTGACAAAATTCAATTAGATTATTAATCGAGAATCTAACTTCTCTGAAAAACCACTCTTTATGCGTTGCACTGAGATCAGTAACATACTTCATGAAATGGAGTTAATAATGTTATTTACGTGGGTACTTCAATACAGAGTAGAAAGCCACTTTTTCCAGGAAAGGTAGTGTATTTGTCAATAATCTTCTTTTCACTTTCTTTATCTTACTTAATGCCCAAGAATCAGCTAATCTCAGTGAAAAAAAAAAAATACACCTCATGCGCCGCCACCTCAAACATCACCTAGAGTCAAATTGTTTCAAAACATGTGTTCCACTGGCTTCCAGCCCAAGTCACAATGACTGCGCTTCGTGCTGCTGTAACTGCAAACAGTTCGATCTGAAGGCTTCCATCGCAGGAGAACTGGATGTGCAACTAGATGACACTATAGATAAGTGGATTAATCCAGAAACTTCTAATGCTCTCTAATTCCATCCAATGGGGAAAGATGGTCAGAGTGACAAGATGAGTCTATTCTTAAAAAAAAAAAGTTAGAAATCTTTTAACACAGTGTTAATCTGCTTTGTATGGCCACTTTGATGATTACATAGTAGTAGTTTTCTGTATTTCCATCTTTTAAAAACATTATTATTACTATTTTATTTTTATAGCGATAGGGTCTTGCTATGTTGTTCTGGCTGGTCTCAAACTCCTAGGCTCAAGTGACCCTCCCATCTCAACCTCCCAAGTAGCTGATATTACAGGCTTGAGCCACTCTACCTGGGTCTTTTTTACCTCTTTAAGGTACATTTGAGCTTACTTTAAAATTATGTTTTCTTTCTAAATTAGAAAAATCACAGATACTCAAACTATTAAAACTGGAAGAACTATTTGGAATTATTCAGCTCATTGTTTTATAATTTTAAAGTATTTTGATATGGTCTTAATATATTTTTCCATACCTTGATTCCCTATATACAATATAATGATTTCTTTTTTTTTAAAATCAGTCCTTTTTTTATGTTAAAGAAATTTACTCTTATCATAAGCAATCGTGTCCATTAAATCCTGGATTTAATAAGCTAGTTTTAAACTTTCAAAACACATACACAAACACACAATGTTTTCCCTTAAATTTGTCTATGACCACCTGAAAATAGTTTATGTATCTCTCTAATAAACATACTATAATTTGAGGCGTGGAAATGCAATCTAAACTTTTTGCGGTACAGACTAGCCAATTAAGGCTTAGTGAGCATATTAAAGAAAAAAAATATATCTCATGGCCCAGTGAAAAATCTTATCCTAAAAAAATTTTAATTATAGTCCTTACCCTGCCATTTCCTACCTCTACCTCTTTGGTTAAGTTACTTAAAAATCTGTGAGCCTCAGTTTTCTTATATATAGGAATGACATTTAAGCAACAACCTAGCCCATACAATACTCCTGAGGACTAAATAAACCCAAGAAGGAGGAGTTGTAATGGGTTTGTGATGGTGACAGATGACATAGATCATTGTAAAGACTGTGGATTTTATTCTGAGTGAGATAGAAAGTCATCCCTTAAAGTCACAAGGGCGTTTATTGACAAAAGACAAACAAAACCAAATTTCCCTAATTCTCAGTTGAATGACCTGGGTGCAAAATGCAGTCAGTTAGTTAGATGTTAAATAAACTAGTATCATTTCTCTGTCTTCAATGAACTAAGTTTTTATGAGACTTTAGCCAATAATGTTCACAGAGCACAGATAACTCTCTTTCCTAATGAAAATACATAGTGTATTATTGCATGAGGATCACTGGTTCCCTAATTTTTTTTCTGACATGGTTGCTTCATTGCAATTTATCTCTGCAGCAAAAGGTAGAATGATTGGTTCCTTTCTGATTTTTCCTTTCAATCTAACATATGGTTCTGTTTAAATGTGTCCATGTTTGCAACTTACAGTTGACGTTTTTGGCACTCAGAATAGTATCTTGCAATTATACTTAGTTTAGAAAGAAGGGTTTGCTTTAACAGCAGAATGCATGAAATAAAAAAGTTCAAGTCAAATTTATTGGCTGCTGAGAGCCCTCCAGAATGTAGACGTCTGGTCTGGGGGAACTCAATGGATTTCTGTTCTTGGTACATGCACCCACTTATGTGTTCATGTCCCACCCCCCATCCTCACAGCCATTACATGAAAGCATCTGAGTGTTGTACAAGGTTAAAGTTTTTTGTGTTAATCTATCCCATATGGAGTAGGTATTAAACAGACAGCAAATTCAGTCAAAGCCTGGGGCAAGCATGTATTTGTAACTGGGGACACTGTCAAGGGACTTTTGTAGCAAAGAATACGGGGAGGGGGGCGGAACAGAGAAAAGAGCATATGGAAAGTAGAAAAGTACCTCCCAGGCTAGACTCAGCCTGCAAGTAATTGTATTTGTGAAAACTCTAAACTTCTTACTATGGTCATAGTTGACATTTGCAAACACTTGAGGAAGGGGTGCTCCTCCTGCATCGCCATGCCCATAAGACACAGAGTTACCCCATTTCTGAGCCTAACTGCAGAAATTAAACCCAGAAATAAAAGTGATTCAGCACAACACACCAGCGTCCCAGCACCAGATCCTGGACACATGGAAATTAGTAAAACAAAGGAGCTCTGCAAAAGTAATGGAAATGCACATGTCAAGCTCTTGGCCATTTAAGCGAAAAGATTTTACGTTTTAACTACTGAATATTGAGCAAATGAGAGAATGACTGAGAATCCTTGGTGGTTAGAATATCTATACCAAAATCGACATGTGACCAGGCCAGTTCATGACGTGTACCAGACAATGGAGATCTGGAATAGACTCAGGACAACAAAATTGTGAGAAGCCAACTAGAGGAGACGCTGGCACCGCTGACCCTGGTTCAAGGGCAGGTTGATCCCCCAGGAGGGAGGAACTGGAAGTCAATACCAAAACACAAGGTAGACTTGTTTCTTTCTATATCTTTTTACAAAATGTTTTCTTATTTATCAGATTTAAAATGTTCTAAAACGTGGATGCAGTTCTTCTGGGTGTTTTTATCCTCTGCTTGTCTGTACCAGTTTCTTAAGGGACTCTTCCGGGTGATGTAATCCTATCATCTATTAATGTAGATCTCTTGCACAGAATAAGCCCAAGCAAAGCCTGGAAAACCATTTATCAAGTGAAATGCATGGCCAGGGAGGTTTGAGAAGAGGGACAGTTTGGGGTTAGATGATACCTAAATTTTCTTTCAGTTCTGAGTCTATTATTCTATGAGAGGTCTCTGAGCTCAAAAAAACTCTCAAACATCAGTAACCTGGCTGGACCTCTACACCTGCTACCCAGGTGACCTAGTAGGAGACCACCTTCTGAGTCAGCCATATCAGCCTTCTTCTTGTTGATAAACACTGAGCAGCTACTATATGCCAGGCACTGAAGATACAAAAGTGAGCAAAACCAACAGAACCTTTGTGTTCTCATGGAGTTTCCATTGTAGAGGGGGATGCAGACATTGTTCAGTAATCACTGTAAGAGTGTGTATTAAAAGTGATATAAGGCCGGGAGTGATGGCTCACGCCTGTAATCCCAGCACTTTGGGAGGTCGAGGTGGGCAGATCATGAGGTCAGGAGATCGAGACCATCCTGGCCAACATGGTGAAACCCCATCTCTACTAAAAATATAAAAATTAGCCAGGTGTGGTGGTGCATGCCTGTAATCCCAGTTACTCAGGAGGCTGAAGCAGGAGAATCGCTTGAACCAGGGAGTCAGAGGCTGCAGTAAGCTGAGATCGTGCCACTACACTCCAGCCTGGTGACAGAGTGAGACTCCATCTCAAACAAAACAAAACAAAACAAAACAAACTGATATTAAAGATCCTAATGAATGCTATGTGTCATATTATAAAGAAACTTGGCCTAGACTAGGCAATCAGGGAATGATGTCTAGGGGAAGTGATATTTGAGCAAAAATCTGAGGAACACGAGTTAACTAAAGGAAGGAGGCACATGAGTTTCTGGAGAGATGAAACAAACATATGCAGGGGAAGAATGTGACATCATAAAACCTAAAGGAAGGCCAGTAGGATAGAGGAGAAATCCTGACGGGCAGAGGCAAGGAAGAGTCTGAGATGCAATGTGGGAGCCAGGCTGGTCCGCTTAGGGACTCAGGCCAGGGAAGAGATTCTGCCCCTGAATCTAAGTGATAATGAAGAGGCTCTGTAGGTTTTAAGTTGAAGGTTAACTTAGATTTGAATTTGAAAAGACCAATTTGGCATTCACTTTCCTAGATGTAACCCAACAGTTTTTGAATCAACTTTTAACTTACACTCCTTAGGTAGGCAATTTTCAAACCATCTTTAAGGCTTGGTGCTTATTTTGCATATAAATGGCTGGGCTAATTTGCACTGCTTATAGCTTAGACCCAAAGGATGCTGACCAACTACTGTTTTCTGGCCTTTCTGTGCACATGAGCCTCTTTCATTTCCTTGAAGAGTTGAGTTCATTGGGAAAAAGCCAGAAGCATTGACAACAGTCAAGGATGGTGTTTGGAGCAGAAGTTTAATTAACTAATAGGAAGATTGACAACAGATGTTGAGAACCTGCAACAGGGGGAAGGACTTCAGATAAGGTACCAGAAATTCCACTTTCACCCTTGATAGAGCACTTAGCCACTTTGGGCTTCCATTTCCTTGTTTATAAAATAGGATTCTTTCATTCATGCATTTGTTTTTTCTTGTTTTTAAATAATGCCCATTTGCCAAATCTTGTGCTAAGCTCTGGAGATATACAAAATAAATAAAGTGCGGGGCCAGCTTTAAGTCACACACTGCCACTGGGGAAGAGAAGATCCCATCTTTAGTGACTACTTACTGCATTCTGACAGTGTTTGGTACTTTCATATACGTTCCATTCTCTAACTCTTACAACAACCAGAGGAGATCATCAGCTTCTTAGCTGCACTCTTAGAAATGGGAAAACTAAGACTTAGAGAGAGGAAGTACCTAACCTAAGCTCAGGCAGATGGTAAATGGCAGAGCCAGCTTTCACACTCAAGGCTGTTTGATTCCAAAGCCCATGTTCTTTTCACTATAACACACTGTAAGCAAGTCATTACAGAACCAAGTGATAAGTGTTTTAGAGGAGGTATGTACAAAGAATTATGGGAGCAGAGTGGGGAGAGACTAATAATAGCTTCCCTGATGTTTCATAGGGCCGTCTGGAGGATCACATGCACTAATGGACTTGAAAGTGCTTTGTAAACTAAAAAGTGCTATATAAATATAAGGGATTATTGTAACCCACATATCCGGATCTGCTATGTGAGGGTGCTGAGTAACTCTCAGTGTGAGAAATACATGCCTGGACTATGGCTATTTAATTCCTTCATTTCCAGGACTTTCTTGGCATTCACTAAACCACAGGGGTGGGTCTGGCAGCCAGCAATCTCACACATTCTAAATGGAAGCCGATGCCTGTCAGCTGCGTGGGGACATTCCTGGGTGCTGAGCGCTCAAATGGCACTTCAGGTTTTTATCTCTGAGCTGAAAGGGAAAGGATTGATTTAGCCTAGAGAGCTCCCGAGCAACTCTCCTCCCTCTCCTGCTGCCCAGCATCCAGCAGCCCCTAGGAGGGCCCTCCCAATGCCTCAACTCCCACTGAGATCCCAGAGATTTCCTGCTGGAACTGCCCACAGAGATAAGCTCCAGCAGGGACCAGGCTGAGTCACGGTCTCCACCTTGTGGTGGGGCCCTGGGGAGAGGGATGGCTTGGAGACAGAGCCTGTGTATCATTACAGGGATTTTCCGGGCTACCCAGGGTGGGGACAGGATGGATTGTCAGCAGTTGTGCTCAGTAGCCAGAGAGTGACATTGGGCTGTGTGACCCATCTTGGAGTCCACTAGGAGAAATGTGTGACCAGGCTAAGAACAAAGATCTTCCCACCGGCCAGTACTGTGATTAGCATGGGCATTGCCTATGTGCATATCTATCTACTCACATGGACCAGCATCCTTATTTTTTCTATGTAGGAAGGCCTATCATCTTATTGTAGACTTAATTTTAAGGCCTCAGTAACTTACTAGGGCTCATGAAAACAGCTCAGACTGCTGCCCCTGCTGGTCTGTCTCCTAAACATACAGGTTTGTATCACTAAGACCGGCAGCCCAAGGGGCAGGCCTGGCTCATGCAAGCTTTTCCCTCTCCAATGCCTCACTCCTCCAAGGCAAGTCACAGTAGGACAAGTACTGGGGCAGACTTGAGGACTGGGAGAGAGGCCGACTCACCTCCTTGCTGTCTGTCCTCCTTCTCCTGTTCGGCCACACCCCTGTCTCATATGGGTGGAGTTTTCACCAGGCTCCCTTGCCCCACAAATGTATTGACACAATCCTGCCTGTTCTTTACAGTGCACAGAACAAGGATTAGCACCCTCGCCTCAAGGGGTCCCTCTGCTGGTGGAAATGACCCAGAACTAGAAGGCATCACAAACCCAAGGAGAACCCTACCTTTTGGAGGAGTCACGGCTGCAATGAAGAGTTTGACAGTCCCACAAATATTAACCACGTCCCCACAGAAAGGAATCAGCCAAATCTGAGAAGTGGAAAGGCAGGAGAGATGAGAGCCAGGAGAGACTCGTTCCTCACCTTTCAAGAAAAGAGATAGCTTTCAGAAGAAGAGGTAGGCAGTGGTTAAACTTCAGGTAACATTAAATGGGATGAGGCTCCACCGAAGTTAAACCACTGATGAGTTTTACAAGAATGACATCCAGAACCAGGTGAAGGTTTCAGCAAACTGAAGTGGGAAGGAAGCAGGTGTAGATTGCTTTCCCTAGAACTTTGGAGGTGATAAGAATAAAAGAATAAAATCAGAGAGATCAAGGGTTCTTGGCCTTTTATTCAATTATTTTTAATAGGGAATCTTCTCATCATATTTATCGATTGGCAGGTGGTGTAAAGAAAGAGATTTAAGGCATGTCAGAGACAGCATGTCTGGTTGGACTAGCGCAGTCTCAATTCAGTCCTAATGGCCCCCTATGCCCTTCCATCATAGCTTCCGTTTCCTCCGGTTTGGATGAATTATTACATGCTTAGCAGGTTAGAAAAGTAAGAGAGATTGGATTCAGGACCTCGATGGAGGGGTGAGCCTTTGTCTGGTGGAAAGATTCTGTTTCCTCTGGAGAGGTAAACAAGGAGAAAAATACCGGTGAAGACATATTAATATTTTGAAATGGATGGGAGGGAAAGGAGGCCATTGATAGAGAATCATCAACTCATCATGCTGAGATGATCTTTAGAGAGTGAAAGGGCAGGTCATTTTGCAGACTGAAAGACGGCAAGCAGGTGTGGGATAGATGAGATGAAATATGCATGTTAGTTAACCCTCAGTTTCTTTACCTGTAAGGTACCTACATTAGCTGATATGGTTTGGCTCTGTGTCCCTACCCAAATCTCATCTTGAATTGTAATCCCCATGTGTCAAGGGAGGGATCTGACTGGCGGTGATTGGATTATGGGGGCAGTTTCCTCCATGCTGTTCTTGTGATAGTGAGTAAGTCTCATGAGACCTGATGGTTTTAAAAATAGCAGTATTTCCTGTGTTCACACTTCACTTCTCTCACTGGCTGCCATGTAGGACGTGCCTGCTTCTCCTTCTGACATGATTATAAACTTCCTGAGGCCTCCCCAGCCATGTGGAACTGTGAGTCAATTAAACCTCTTTTCTTTATAAATTACCCAGTCTCGGGTAATGTCTTTATAGCAGTGTGAGAATGAACTAATACATTAGCCAAACTATTTATATTGCACAGCTTACCTATGCATTCTACACTGGGTTCTTATATCGAATCCTAGAACGAACTGGTGTTTGGAATTGCAAAGAGCCCTGTTTCGTAGGAATGTGCAGAGTCTGGTTGCCATCCCTGCATGTTATTCCCTTGCCATAAGCTGTCCTTTACAAAGATAGCTGCCTCCTGCCATCAATAGGGCACATGTGCTGACCACAATTTCCAGAATTTCTCACCACTTTTGTGTCATAGCTTCCTTGAGACACGTAGCATGAGTTCGAGGCAGCTGGCTAGAAGCCACCCTAAAGGCCCTCCTAGTTTAGTCTCACAGATTCTCATAGGATAGGGCTGGGCAAAGGGAGATGTGTTCTCACAGCAGGTTTCCAGAAGGGAAGCAGACATCAAGATGGATAATTCCCTAGGAGGATGGTTATCTCGGATCCAGGACTGATTTTGGTAAGAACACTGAGCTTATGTAGTTTTAAAGCCCTAATCTCACACTCTTTTCATCAGTTCTGAGGCATTCTTGAAAACAAGCAATCTTGAAACCTGAATCATTTCAGCATGGTGAGAAAGTACAGTAGCCATGAAAAATAGCCACCCAACAACCAGCGAAGATGGGGATAGAATGAATCTGAAGCTTCTCAAACCCCATCTCCAAAGAACTGTAAAAATTTGGCCTATTTGACAGCAACCTAAAGAGCCCCACTCCCAAGGCTTGTCTTTATTTGACCTAACTCAGAGATCACATTTTGCAAACAGCTTTAGCTCCAGGGCATTTGTTGATGACAATCAGTAGCAATTGTTCACTGGCTGAGGCAATAGACTTGAGGCTAATAAGACAGTGATCAAAAAATTAAAAAGGAAAAATGAGGAAAGCATATGGCATACGCAAGACTTCTATATTCATGGCAATCTTGAAGGCTACCACACTAGCTGGACTGTGCACATGCCCAGAAAAGATCCAAGAAGACCTGGATCTCACACCTCAAACTGACTGTGTCAGCAGGAAGTGAAGGCTAAGGCAGGGCTTTAAAGTATCTGCTGGGGCATTGAAAGCATACCTCAATATACATAGAGCCTTTTCACAAAAGCTGGGAGATGTGTTGGTTCAAGGCCTTTAAAGACATCTCTGTTAATTGAGAATTGACAGAATTAGTTTAAAACATTTACTAATTAAATAGCCACAATATCAACAAAAGCAACAATAACAAACCATGTAGGAGTGTATTTATAGTTTTCAATGAAAATTGTGAAACATGCAAAAAAACCATACACAAAAAAGTATGGTACATAAATAAAGGAAAAACAGTTAATGAAAACTTTCCTTAAGGAAGTCTATATGTTGGAATTAACAGACAAAAGCTTTAAATTAGCCATCATAAAAATGTTCCAGAAGCTAAAGGAAACTGTATCTAAAGAATTAAAAGAAAGTTAAAAAAAGGATGATATCTCCTCAAATAAAGAATATCAATAAAGAGATAGAAATCCTAATGAACCAAATAGAAAATATGGAAAGGAAATGAAATAACTAAAAAGAAAATTACTAGAGGGGCTGAATAGCACTTTGGAAGTGGTAGAAAAATAGAATCATCAAAGATGTGTGAGTCGAGATTTTGTAATATGAGACCCAGAAAGAGAATGGAAAAAAAATAATAAAAAACCTGACGTTCAGAGCTGTGAGATACAATCACATCAAAATATGTATGATGAAAGTACCAGAAAAAGAGAAGTTCAGAAATAATAGTCAAAGATATAATGACTGAAAATTTTTTTTTTTAATTTCATGACAAACAGTAATCTGTACATCTGAGAGGCACAACAAACTCAAAGTAGAGTAAAGTCGAAGAAGCTGACATTAGGCACATTGCATCAAACTATCCTGCCAAAGACAAAGAGACAATCTTATAAACAGCAAGAGAGGCGTGACTCATTGTGTACAAAGGATCCTCAATAAGACTAACAGATGACTTCTCATCAGAAACCACGGAGCCCAGCAGGCAGTAAGGTGGAATTTCTAGGACAATAATAACGCAAAGAAGTGAGGAGGAAATGGAGCTATATTGAAGCAGTGATTTTGTGAACCACTGAGTTGTTTGCATTAATATGAACTAGACGATTGTAACTCAAAATGTTAATTATAATCTCCAGGACAATTACTGGGAAAACACACACACACACACACACACACACACACACACACACACACACAAATATAGTAAATGAAATGAAGAGGAAATTAAATGGTACACTAGAGAATATCTTTTAAACAAAAAAGAAGTCAGTAATGGAGGAATGCAGAAGCAAATAACAAAGGGGCAGACATACATCTTACCTTATCAGTAATTACATTAAATGTAAAATTACTAAACCTGACAATCAAAAGGCAGCAACTGATGGAATGGGTAAAAAAGAAAATCACCTGCCTTTAGTGTATCTACAAAAGATGCATTTACACTCAAATATACAAATAGTATCTTTGAATAGTTAGAAAGTAAATGGATGGAAAAAGTTATCTCATTCAAATAATAACCAAAGGGAATCTAGAGAGCCTACATTAATATTAGACAATATTACTCTAAGCAAAAGTTTCTGGTGGAGACAAAGAACATTTTATAATGATAAGAGGTTTAATTCATCAGAATAACATTGCAAGTGTAAACATATGTGTCTAACATGTGAACCCCAAAGTGCATGAAGCAAAACTGACTAAACTGAAGGAAGAAAGAGAAACATCAACAATAATAGTTAGAAACTTCAATACCCCATTTTCAATAATAAATAAGTAAAACTAAGCAGGAGATCAACAAGGAAGTAGAAGACTCTCGAACAACACTGCACACTAGACCTAACAGATACCTACCGAGCATTCCGCAAAGCACAACAGAATATAATCTTCTCAAATGCACATGGAACATTTTCCAGAACAGATCTCAGGCCCCAAAACAAGGCGCCATACATTTAAAATAACTGAAATTGTGCAAAGTACATTTCCTGACCACAATGGAATGAAAGTTAAAAAAAATAAAAAAACAGAATAATTCTATTAACTTTTTTTTTTTTAAGTTACTATCTTTTTTTCTTCTTTGTCTTCTTGTTCACTTAGCTCACTAAATGGCTCAATCTAGGGAAGTTCTAGCTTCCATTACCTTATCATTTCTGAATGTTGATGTATTGTCTCAATCTTGGTCACTAAGGCTAAAAATGAACTGTTCTTTTCAAAGTAGAGCTTCCATAGTCTACATAAGGGGAGTGGATATTAACAAGTCCTTTGGACCTTCTATTAACATGAAGTGTCCAGGATAGGCAGATCTCTAGAGACAGAAAGAATTTTAACGGTTGCAACAATTTGTAGGGAGGGAAAAACTGCCAATGAGTTTCATTGTGGGACATTGATATTATTCTGGAATTAGCATCACTCAATTTTGTGAATATACCAAAAACTATTGAACTGTACATTTTAAAGGGAAGTAATTTTTATGATATTTGTATTCTATCCTCTATAAATATTATGAAAAATAAAAAAGATTGGAGAAACTATAAATATTCCTTGAGCTAAACCTGAAGGTCAAAAGTATATGATTGTTGTAAGGACAAGGTGGTACACCTGAACGTGAAATTCCTTCCTAAGCTGATCAGCCAGCAATCATTGATATTATCCCCAAGCCTCCAACCACAAAATCAAGCCAGTGAAATTTTACATTGTGCACTTAGTCTTCAGAAGTAATTCTTTAGCTTCCTTTGCATTTTAGTCATGGCCCTGATGGATGCACTAGTTAATTTTCTCTCACCTGAGTCGCACCAACCATGTTCCAGATATTTTGGTGGGGGAGCTCTTAGGAAGCATTTGACAGCCTGAAAAAGAGATCTGTTTATATTCTAATCTTTTTTTCTTCTTTGTCTTCTTTTTCACTTAGCTCACTAAATGGCTCAATCCAGGGAAGTTCTAGCTTCCATTATCTTATCATTTCTGAATGTTGATGTATTGTCTCAATCTTGGTCACCAAGGCTAAAAATGAACTGTCCTTTTCAAAGCTGAGCTTCCATAGTCTACATAAGGGGAGTGGATATTAACAAGTCCTTTGGACCTCTACCTTCAGAGTTCTCTGGCACCGAGCCAAGACGTTTGCAGCACTCATTTTCCTGAGCCCTGAGGCCTGGGTGAGACACATCCCATCCTGGTTAATTTCAGAGAGGAAGCCATTACTGAGTGGTTCTAGGCTTAGTGTTCATTTTAAAACTTTTAATTTTCATATCGTTTGTTACATAATTGGGCTCTACTGTGTGCTATCAGCATATTGTATTAATAAATTTCACATATAGCTTTAATTTCTGATTTTTAGGTTTCTGTTATTCTTTTTTGTAACTCCTCTAGAGAAACACGTGTCTTTGTATATTTTTGGTCCTGTTTAATTGTGAAAACTTTCCTCTTGGCTGTGTTGTCACTAACAGATAATCTATAGTCCCGGCTTTTTTTTTCTTCTGCGGATGAAAGTGGAGTAAGTTTGTGTGCCGCTGTATAACAGCCCTGGATTTGGGGTAGAAACTGCACAGACCTGGACTAAAATCCAGATTCTGCCACGTTCTGTGTAACTTGAGAAAATTTCAGAAAATCTTAGCATCAATTTGTTGTTGTTGTTGTTTGTAAAAATGAGTGTAAGAATATTTGCCCCACAGGACTATTGAGAAAATTTGATTTCCTTCCTCTTTATTGTACATATTCAGGATATTTTTTCCCCACAAAATAAGAGATAAGATATTGGTATTCCAGTCTTAATAGATAACTATTCTAGGTGGCATTCCTTTTCCTAGCGCACGCCTGGTCATGAAATGGTGACCAAATCTCCACTATCCTAACCATAGCTCCACTCAGCTCCCTGCCAGGAGCCTGACTGAGACTACCTTGCTGGCACACGATTTCATTCAATAAGTCTTTATTGAGCACTTACTGGTTACTCTACTTGTCAGGCAAAGACAAATAACACAGGATTTCTGCTGCAGGCAAGTCATCAAACAACATTACTTTGGAGGGAAAAAGGTATAATTGCTGCACAACATTTAAGCATGTGATGTTTTTATCCCCCCAACTCATTCTATTTAGCTATGTATTATGTATTTTAAATCAGAATGAGAGCCATAAAACCTGGAGTGAGTTATAGTCACTGTTGGGTTTGTGCCCCTCCCAGGGTTGTTTCATAATTAATGCTTCTAGGAGGACCCTTATTTGCTCTTGGCCACCATCTTTTTCTTTAACATCAGCATCTTCAATCCTGCCATGGTATTTAAATAAAAAGTATAAATATAGTTTTAATATCATTCTCCTTGAAAGACCTTTTTTCTTTTTTCTTTTTCTTTTTTCTGTGACTCCATGTATCTGTCAACCAAGAAAAGGCAAAAGATCAGATACCAAAGCAGTAAGACAAGGCGTTTATTGGACATTTAGGAATTGCCATTTGGGAGACAGAGATTTGACTATTTAATAGAAGCCAAATGATATTCCAAAGAGAAGGAGAAAGTGGGGATTTTAAAAATGATGCTGAGGGTGTGTTTACACAAGCTGTACTGAAATATAATAATTACCCTGGTGGAGGTGGTTGGTTTAGTACAGGAGTCCGTAGTTCATTGGTTGTTGCCGTTCAGGAGTCGCAGCTCTGGTAAAAATCAGATGTTTTCCAGGATGCTGTGGTCCTGACACTCTGGTCCGGCTCAAAGTTTCAAGGCAAATTCCCATTTTTGTGATTTTGGTTGTTGTTTTTGCAAGGTTGCTGGTCGTGCAGGTAGTCCTTCTTAGCACGGCTTACCAATGCCTTTTCGCATGCTACGTCTCACATATCCACCATCTTGACGGCTTCTCAGCGCCTTTTCCAGTGCCACATCTCACATATCCACTAGCTTTTCTTTGGTAACTTTTTTTGGGTTAGATCACTGGGTCTTCTCTCCCCAGCCTGCCCCCAACCAGAGCTGTTGTACTCGCTTTCCATCTATGCATTTTAATTCCCACCTATTAAATGAGAATGGCCTCTTTAGTCTTTTTCCTCAGCCTTCTTTCTTTTTATCTAATTCTACTGGTGACTGGATAAATATTTTCAACTCCTGAAACTAAACATGATTTTGCTGATTTGTTTTTAGAGCTTTTGTGATAAGAGTTAGAAAAATGGAGAGTGACCACAGAAGAACCTTGGGTTACAGACAAAGAAGGTCCATGGAACGGGGTGCTGGGGAGGTTTTTGCCATTAAAAGCAATGGCAAAAGTTGCAATTACTTTTGCAGTAACGTAATCATAACATGGGTTGTGCTACCATTGTTCAGGAATATGACATCTTGAGAGTGGACTCCATGGATCCAGAAAATCAAAATGGCAATAAGCATTGCAATCTCCTGCACACAGTTGTTACGATGACCTCCATATGTTAGTAAAGGCTGGCTCAAAAACAAATACAAAACTGGGAAAAAATTCTATTGTCAATCAACGTGTGTTTCAGCAAAACTGCAATGAAAGAGTTTCAATTTTTCAGAGGACTCCTACGTAGTAGAATACACACCAGCACCTGAATGTCTTTATTCTCCACCAGTGAGTTTGTTGAGATGAGTTATCTGAACAGAATATGAAAGGTTTCTCTAGAAAGAAGCTGCCTGAATGTCATTGTATTGGCAGTGACCACAAACTGCCTAATTTTAAAAGTGGAACATGCGTATCATAGCTCATGTCCACAAAAGCGCTGGCCATGAGCTGTGTTAAGAAAATCACTCAGAGATCTTTCATTTGTACTTTTGCAAGGGCTATAGGGTTGTAGACCAAAGGTTATTTTCATGTCTGTCTTCATCATTATTATTATAAGAAATTAATATCATCCACCTTATCTAGGAATGCTTCAAAGGTCTTGACCTGACCCAAACCGTGAACCCAAAACTGAACTGAACCACATTAATTTTCAAAACCATCAGCTGAAACTGAAACCACATAGTAATTATAGCTGAAATGTATACTGAAACAACGTCTTCTGAAAACCTGACTTGGCTTGATATATTTCGAAAGGTAATTAAGGTATGTAAAAATGTCTCTGACCGACCGCTCATCGGAGCTTTATTTGTAATATGAGTCAAAGCACATGCAGTGTGACCAAAATAATTAAGAGAAAAACCACCCTAGACCTTAAAATGATGGTGCTATCAATTTTCAGACTGTGTTGCTGGCGGGGAGAGGGGAGGGGAGCATGTCTTAGGCCTAGGTGATCTGCATTTGATCTTCAGGGTGAGGAAGGGGTGCATCCAAGAGCCAGGCCTTTGCGGGGTCAGTCTGAGGGACAGGGAGAGCTGAAGGGAGCAAAACTGAGCAGGCGCCTGGGCTGGGGAAGGAGAAAACTATGACCATAGTGAGGAAGGTCTCCTGGGGCGCTCAGCAAACAGATTTAAACATTTTCTAAAACTGATGAAAATAGCTATGCCAGATTCTAAGTGATCTCTTGTGCTGACTAGAAAAAATTCAAAATTGAGCTAAAAACTTTATTGGAATCACTCCCCTTTGGAACACTGCTTTTAGTTTAGAGTTTAAACGGGTCCACTGCTCAGGTTAGAGGTCTGGGAAGGAAAAAAGGCTGTCTCTTGTTTCTTTTACCCATATCCAGGGGCCCCCCACACTCCACCTTCAGCATCTGTGTGTCCGTCTGTTCTGCTCAGTGGACTGGGGGCGTTTGAGCACTGTGGCCATGCGATTTAAGTCTCTCTAGGCCTGACACAGAATAAACACTTGCAGGTGAGCATACCTAAGTTGGAAATTCAAAATCAGAAGTGTTCCAATATCTAAAACTTCTTGACCACTAATGTGACACGCTGCAAGTCGAAAATTCCACACATCAGGGCTTAACGCCAACTTTGTTTCGTGCACACAATTATTTAAAATCTTGCATAAAATTACCTCCAGGCTGAGGATATAAGGTGCATATGAAACATAAATAAATTTTATGTGAACTTGGGTCCGATCCTCAAGGTATCTCGTTACATATATGCAAATATTCAAAAATCCAAAAAATGCCAAAACACTTCTGGTCCCAAGCATTTTGGATAAAGGATACCCAATTTTTAATAGTTATTAAATGACTACGTGAATGCATATATAAATGAAATCTTGTGAATTTTCCGAAAGGGAGAGTTATGTGGGCTTGGCGGGAGTCTTTTTTATCCCGTTGTGAGAGCTGGACCCAGAGGGACTGTCATCTAACCCTGCTTTAGTGATGATGGGTGCGGTGGGGGAAGGAGCCCATGGCTGTGGGCATGCGTGGGCCACTGTCTCACTCGTAAGATAAATGATGGATGTTACCAGGGAGGCTCAGGGCCGAAAGTTAACACACACACAACCACTATCCCACATAGTCTCCACCCAGTGGTGACAAGGATGGGATGAGAATCAATACAACACTTTTGTTTTTGTTTTTAGTACAGATTTTTAAATCCTAGAATAAAAGGCTAGAAATAAAAACAGCAAGAAATCACAGTACAAGGCAAAATAACCAACCAACCAAACATCTTAAATCTGAGCTGGAATAAGGGTGGGTTGCAGCCAATCAGTCTGGAGGTGTGTTCCTGGTGCCCATGGCACCTCACTCCGCCAAAGAGCTTGACACACACAGCAGCTCGAGAAGGGCATATACTCTGCTGTTCTGCAGAGGAGCAGCTGAGCCTTCCACAGAGGTGGAATCCACAGTCTTCACTTCACACGAAGAACCTCTGAGCCTAGGAAAGATTTCAAATAACCTCTTTAAAGTTATAAAGAAAATATAATTTTGACAGCTATTGTCTAAAACTGCAAAAGATGGTAATAATTTTCCAACATGTGGTATTATACATACAGACCCATAACCCACCAGGTTATTTTGATATTAGTTTGTGCAGTTAAAAAAGAATGAAACGATTTGGATAATTGAAATTTGCAAGGACCATGGTAGATTAGTAAAAATGAATAACAATAGATTGCTTCAATTTCTTTTCATTTCTAATTCATAGCAGGAAATGAGAAAGAACATTAGGTCAATGGTTATGAACTAATTAAGAGGCAAACTAAAAGCAATTCCATTTAGAAATAGGTTGTGCAAAGAATATGGAATACCCAAGGTATCTGCAAATTTACAGGCTTACAGCACTGGGTCTAAGCCAGATAACCCGGGCTTCTGTCTTAGTTCTTGTACTTATTAGCTGTGTGACATTGAGCAATTTACTTAAACTCCTTGACGCTTGGTTTGCTCATCTATGGCATATATATATTGTAATAAATACCTTATAGGTTCTTGTTAAAACGTTACTGAGTAGCTTGTCAGAATGTCTTGTGCAGTACTGATCAGATGGTCTGTGTTTAGTAATTTTTATCTGCATCTGACTTCAGATTAGAGAAGCCAGAAAGAAAAACATCTCACCCGACAAAGAAAATTAAAATCAGCTGGTTGGGAGCTCACCCCCACATGCTAGGAATTCCTTGCTTTGCCACATTAATTTCTTCATTAAAAATTCATGGGCATTGTTCACCTCTTCTGAATCCGCCTTGGAACCCTTGAGGAAAAGCACGTCCTGTGTCCCTCAGAAGGCTGCCCTGAGCCTGGATGCTGGTGGTGGCAATGGACACGCAGGCGATGACTGGATGAAAGATGAGGGTGTCTGGGTATGAGCAGGTCACTTCCAGGGCAGCGCTCAGTTTTCTGAGCCAGGACGCCAGTGCCAAGAGGGCTGTTGTTCACTGCCCAGCACCCAACTCTGCATTTTTCCCTCCCCTCATCTTCCAAAGGGAACACTGTGGCTTGCTTCTATTTTAGTAGAGGGTGCATTTTGCCCCAGGGAGCCCCCATTTCTGAGAGCACGGGAAGTGGGATACTGGGGACTTTTCCTGCAGTCCACTCGAAAGGTCATTAGGAAGGATGAGAGTCCCGTCTAGCACTAGAAATAGCTGCCACTCACAAAAACACCACATGGGCTTACCCTGTCTTCACAAGCAGAGCCTCACTGATGAATAAACCATTTATGTCTGCAAAAGGTAAAGTCAGCAGACTGAAATAATTTCCCCCACCTTTTTTTTTTTTTTTTTTTTTTAATTTTCCTAACGTCTAGTGTAGTGATTCGCCTAAGAACTGATGTGGGAGAAGGAAACCATGTGGAGAGCCCCTGAGTGGTGACTCTGCAACATGCTTTTATGTTTCCATTGCCTAACTAAATATCTGTGCTAATTTGTATTATATAATCTTTTATATTTATGAGGGCTGGGGCTGTTTCATTTAAGTTAGAGTATTAATTTTCTTTCTTGAGAAGATTGCTAAGTGAACTGAAACAGCATTTGCAAGAAGAAAGGACAGTTATTTTCCGTTTTTTCAGGGATGAGACAAATTCAGCTCAGGAAAATAAGTATGAGGCAGAGAACTTCCTGTGTGCCCAAAGCATCTATTATATGTGAGACGTTGGTCCAGTTGCATTGCACAAGATTTCTTATTTAATAGTATACTTTTAACAGCCCTGTGTGGTATGTCTTAGTCTGTTTGGACTGCTATAACAGAAACACCACTGACTACATGACTTACAAATCAAAAATTTGTTTCTCACGGTTCTGGAGGCTGGGAAGTCCAAGGTCAAAGCACCAGCAGATGTGGTGTCTAGTGAGGGCCTGCTCCCCCTTGATGAAAACTTCTTACTGCATCCTCACCCAGGGAAAGGGGCAAACAAGCTCTCTTGGGCCTCTTTTATAAGGGAAGCTTATAAAATTGAGGTTTACCTCTGATTATCTAGGGGATTTCTCTACAAGTAGGAACATAGAAAGTAGAACCTTCCTTCTCATTCAGCCTTCTGGAATTTCTCCTGTTAATCTTCCAAAAAACTACCACATGAAATCAATCACCAGCATAGTTGCAGAAATACTCGAATGAAGAAGAAACCAGGAAACAATAAAACTATAAGCAGCGGCACTACCTAGACCCTGTAGTTATTGCTGGTGGAATGTGACATGGTGCAGCAACCCTGGAAGAGTCTGGTAGTCCCTTAATAAGGTAAACATTGAACAGGGCCCAGCAATTCCACCTCTAGGTATGTAGGCAGAAGAATTGAAAACAGGTATTCAAACAATTATACGTACAAGAATGGTCATGGTAGTTCCATTCATAATAGCCAAAAGGAGGAAACAACCTAAATGTCCACCCATGTATGTATGGACAAACAAAATGTAACATGCCCATAAAGTGACATGTTATTCATCCATAAAAGGAAGTGAGGTACTGACACAAGCTACAATGTGGATGAACATTATGCCAAGAAATAGGAGCAGACACAGAAGGCCGTATCTCATCTGATTTCATTTACAGTTGACCCTTGAACAATACAGGTTTGAACTGTGTGACTCCAATTATGTGTGCATTTTCTTGTCTCTGCCATCCCTGAGACAGTAAGACTCACTGCTTCTCCTCCTCCTCTTCCTCAGCCTACTCAATCTGAAGACACCAAGAATGAAGGCCTTTATGATGATCCGGTTTTACTTAATGAAGAGTAAATATATTTTCTCTTCTTTGTGATTTTCTGAATAACATTTTTCTTTTCTCTAGTTTATTTTATTGTAAGAATACCATAGGTAATATATATATAATATACAGAATATGTGTTAATTGACTTTGTTATCAGTAAGGCTTCTGGTCAAAATAGGCTACTAGGAATTAAGATTTTTGGGGAGTCAAAAGTTATATGCAGATTTCTGGCTGTAAAAAGTTTTAGGGAGTTGGCACCCCTAACCCCTACATTGTTAGAGGGTCAATTATAAATGAAGTATCCAGACAAATTCAAAGAGAAAGAAAAAAGATTATGGGTTACCAGGGACAACTGGGGAAGGTGACTGCTTTACAGATATAAGAATTTTTTTTGAAGGTGATGGAAATGTTTTGGGGCTCAGTAGTGCTGATGGCTGCCTACACACCATTCTGAATGGATTGAATGCCACTGAATTGTACCCTATTGAAATGATACATTTTATATTTTGTGTATTTTGTCATAATAGTAAAACTAGTTGTAAGGGCTTTCCATATTTGAATCTGGCTTTATTTTGTTAGTCAACAAACTAATCGTACTGATGTTAAATAAAGCTAACAAATTAACTTTCTTTATTTTGATTCTTCCATTCCAGTGCTGCCCTCCATGGTCTGACCAAACTGAAATGCTCACACTTCAAAGAATAGGCATGCTACTTCTTATCTTCATTTCTGCCCTCCTCTGCCTGGCTAATACTCACTGGCACACGCATTCATATTTCAAGACAAGACTCATATCACCAACTCATGAAATCGTTTTTGAACTACTCAATACAGACTTTGCGTGCCCACCACAGCTGGGCAACTTTTAATCCAACCATGATATTGTTTAGGTACTATGGCTGCATAACAAACCACCCCATAACTTGATGGCTTAAACCAATAATATTTCTTTTATTCACAAATCTGCAGTTGGGGCAGGGCTTGATGAGGATAGCTCCTTTCTGTTCCATTTAGCCCCAGGCAGGGCAACTTGAAGGCTGGACTTGTGAGAAAGCTCATCCGCTCACATGTCTGGTGGCTCATGGAGTCACTGGCTATGGCCTCAGCTGGGACTGTCAGCTGGGATGCCTACACATGGCCTAGCCACGTGGCCTGAACTTTCTTACAGTATCCTGGCTGAGTTTCATGGTGAGTCCCAAAATAGAGAAAGCCAAGCAGAGCCACACTAACTTTTACGTCTAAACTCAGGAGTCACGTGGCTCCACTTCTGCCACATCCTATTAGAAGTGAGTCATTCAAGTCAATTTAAGATGAGGTGATATAGACCCCACTTTTTGTGGGAGGAGTGTCAGAGAACTGATGGGCATGCGTTAAAATCACTGCAAATTCTGCCTGATCTCAGACAGGTGGACCCACCCTAGACTTTCGTGGTCCTTCTCACCTTTACTAGAATGTTCTTCCTTATTTCTCGCCAAATGTCTGTCTTCATTCCTAGACAGCTGCATGAGACTGCATCAACTTTGCTCAATATCATATCAGTAGGTAGCACTGTGCCTAAACGTTTATTGCATAAATAAATATCTTCTTGCACACAATTGTTTACTAGATTTTCTTTGCCTGTGGTTGCCTGAAGACAGGAATTGTGTCTTATAAAGCTCTATGTCCCTAGCACAGGCATGGTGGTGTCCAGCACAAAGCAGGAGCAACAGATATTTGCGAAATAAATTAATAAATGCATAGATGGATGGCTGGATTTGTTAGCTGCGAATATATGTATCTTTGTGTGTGTAGGTGAAAGATTTTTTATCAGATAACCCCAGGAAGGACAGAAATTTAATTTTCTTACCTCTCTACATTCAGGGTTAGGAAAACATTTAAAATGGAATAAGTAGTCAGTATGTTCATTCAATTTACTAATTAAATGAATAAATAAATGAATTTGTAGTTTGCTTTTTCCTACAGAAATAAATTGAGACATATTAGTTGTCAAATGACTGCAGTTTATGTTATATTTAATGAATTCTATTGTAATTTGATATTTTTTTCAATGACCACTTTGTCTAATGTTAATTCTGACCCAGTAATCGTACTAACGTAGCGATTCTCTAGTGGCATTGATTTCGCCACCCGAGAGATGCTGAGCAACGGCTGGGGAGGTTTCCGGTTGGCTCAACTAGGAGGATGTTACTGGCATCTAGTGGGTAGACACCAGGGATGCTGCTAAAATCCTACAATGCACAGGTCAGTTCCCCTACAAAGAAGAATGACCTACTCACAAATTTCAATCTGTGCAAAGGTTTAGAAACATTGGATTAAAATTCAGGGAAACAAAGATGACTAAGACACTGCTTTTGTCACTAAGAGACTATTACAAGAGAAATAGAAAGGTAAATAAATGATTATAACAGGGTGACTTAAATGTAATAATCTAAATGTGTAGAACAAATAGAGATGGAATAGGGTGGGAGTCATGAACTGACCTAGGCTTCACGTAAAAAGTTCTATAGATAGGGGAACAGCTTGTGCAAAATCATATAAAAAACATAGACTGAAATATATACATTTAATAATGCCAAGAACTAGTAGGAACTGATTAGAAGGAAATGGAGATCCCCTTTACCAGGGAATGAACACCTAAGATGGACATTAAGGCATCTTTTGATATCTATAAAGGATATTCAGCACCGCAGTCATCTTATTCAAAATTTCAATGTAAATTTTTGATTTAATGAATGACAGATAGATTCATGGAGAAAAGGAGGCTTTACTTTATTTTAATATTAAAATAGAAAACCTCTAAGGCCAGCTGTGGATCCTGGCTTTTCTTGGGAGGTGAAGACCCTTCTGTCATCTACATGTTCTCTTCCCCTCATCAATTGGTTGCCTCTCAGCTCTAAATCCACCCTTCTCACCCTGCTGTGAAATCTTGCAGCTGGGCCCTGTAAACATTTCCTCTCTGTCAGCTGGTAGAATGTTAGGCTTTCTCAGTAGGAATCAGTGGTGTGGTCCTGAAAGGCGCTGATGGAAGAGAGACATTTTCCTTCTAAGTTTCCGTCCTCAGTTATTGTTGTTGCTACTATTATTACTATTTAGTGTGAGGTATATGTAAAGTATATATCAATACATGTTTTGGAGACTCATACTTTAAAATTTCTTAGAGTGTCCACACACCAATAAAAAGTTGGGGCCAGGCAGTATGGCTCACACCTGTAATCCTAGCACTTTGGGAGGTCAGAGTGGGAGAATCTCTCGAGCCCTGGAGTTTGAGACCAGCCTGGGTAATATAAGAAGATCTTTTCTCTACAAAAGAAAAATTTAAAAGTGAGCCAGCTATGATGGTGTCTGTAATCCCAGCTACTTGGGAGGTTGAGGTGGGAAGGTTGTTTGAGCTGGGAAGTTGAGGCTGCAGTGGGCCATGATTGTATCACTGCACTCCAGCTCAGCTAACAGAGTGAGACCCTGTCTCAAAAAAAAAAAAAAAGCTGGAGCTGAGAGACTGAAGACAAAAAGACCAATTTCTCTTGCCCTCCTATAAAGTCTCTTTTCAGTTTCTACTTTGTTTGCCTTCCCCCTTTATTATTTTATTTTATTTTATTTTTAGTTCCATAGGTTTTTGGGAAACAGGTAGTATTTGGTTACATGAGTAAGTTCTTCAGCGGTGATTTGTGAGATTTTGGTGCACCCATCACCCGAGCAGTATACACTTAAATCTCCCTTTAGCTTGGGTAATTCACGTGATGAATTACTTTGCGTTAGACTCCCTGGTTGCTGGATTTAACACTAACCACATCTATAGCTTTGGGCAAAGTATATAAATTTTGTGCATTGGAATCACCTTGTTTTATAATTCAGAGTATTTTAAATTGTTAATAAAAGAGAGTACAGTTTACACAGTGCCCTGCAACATGTAGATAATATAGAAAAAATGCTTTAGAGGGTACTCTGGCATACAATACGTGTTCAATAAATGTTTTTTACCCTAAGCCAAAAATCTGTCTTCCAACACAGAGATGTGGCCTTATCTTTGAAAGCATTGGCAGGACTCTTTGTCATGAAGACAATGAATCCCACATATATATAACAAGTACTGCATCTCCAGTACTGGCGAGCTAGTAAGTTAGTAAGATAGTTGTGGTAGAATGAGGACCATTGAATAGAGTATTAACAGTTAACATTTACTGTGCAAAATCATGGATGAAGCAATGTTCCAGCTGGTTTTGCATACATTAACTCATTTAATTCTTAACAGCAACTGCATCAGCTCATGTAACAGTAAATGTTCTCCCGTCTTGTAATCGGGGATACTGAGGTGTCCACTGTTTAGACAATTTGTCCGGGTCACAGAGCTAAGGAGGGGCAGTGAGGATTAGAAGCCTGTGAGTCTTCAGTGATTCTAATGGCTGTATTACACTTCCTCTAAAAACCACAGGTATATGTGTTTTGGCTTAAAAAAATGTATTAGAATGGTGATGCTGGGAAGAACTTTGGCAATCAACCAAACTAACTGCTTGGAAGCCAGGGAGATACTGACGTCCAGGCACCAAGTAACTTGCACACATCTTTAAAGTTAATTTAGTGTTATTTCTGGAACTGGAACCCAGGTCTCCAGGTCTCCTTAGTCTCAGTTCTATGCTCTTATGTGTCTCTTGCATTCTTCCAACAACATAATTAATATTCCAATGTGCATTATTAATTTCCTACATGGTTACTTTTTTTTTGTATCCATGTCTCCCCAGTCAACTATATCCTTTCCATATGGAGTCTTAAAGTCATATAAATTAAATGAGAACAACGTGTTATACAGGAATAAGGGAATAGTTGCTGGATTTTTTTTTTAAAATAAAATGACTTCAATCGGTAGGTATTTATGGAAAAACACTAGAATCTTTATAAATATCTTTATGCTTAAATATATTTTAATTGGCTGCACTAATAAAAGAGAAGGACTTCAACAGAAGCCTTGGGATTAATAATTACTTTGCTAAAAATGATGAATTCTTGGCTGGTATGTTTGCAGGGATCGGGCTTTGAGTCCCTGAATGGCTGGAACCCTGGCAGAGAGGAGCCCGGAGTGTCGAAAGAGGGGCATCACAGAACAGATGCATCCTACAGAGACTGGAGGACTCCGAGCTTGGGGAAGAGACAGTTAAAGCTTCCCCGTGAGAGCGAGTTATATCATGCAGCGCCAGTGCCAGGTCAGCAGTCTGGCTGGAGCTGGACCGGCTGGTGGCGCCAGGCAGTGCCAAGCACCCCTGGCAGCCCTGCAGAGGGTTCTCAAATCCAGATTTCATTCTGCAGTCCCGGCAGTGCTTTGACGACTGCCTCACTAAAGGAAGCTAAAAGCTGTGCCGATGCCTCCCAGACGAGCCTCGTTGGAAGCACAGAACCTTCACGACTCAGAGCCGCTGACACGGTGACAAAGGGAGCCCTGCTCAGGTGAGACGAGGCTCGGGGGTTCGGATGCTGGTCGTCTGGTGCAGGTCTCTGCCGTGTGCATGAGAACAAGTCCGGCTGCCAGGCTGGACACTGCTATCAGACAGATTGATTTGCTGAGTCTTTCGGCATTTCCCTAATTCCTTTTTGAAAAGCAAGAGCTAGGCTGATCATGCACCTGGGTCTTAAAGCCCCTTCTAAAATCGGGGAGATGGCTTTAGAGAGGATCCAGCTCAGGAGAAATCTAGCTCTGACTCTCGGATGTGTCCGCAACTGCCCTGAGTCTGCTCGGCAGGTCCCCAGAGGTGATTCCTCTCCGTAGTCTGTGAACTCATCACGGAATGCTGGCAGTGGACTATTCCAGGGGGTCTGCAGTGCTGAGTTCGAGTTCAGAACCTGTCCTAGCAGCACCACGAAGCCCTGTGGTGTTGGGCAAATCACATAACCTCTTGGTGTTTCTGTTCTCCATTGAAAAAGATGGTTATGAATTTGCCATGACAGGCTGAAGCTCTTTAGGGGTAAAATTGTGCCCAATTTACCTCCGTTTGCTGAGTCCTTGGCACAAGGCCTGGTGTTTGACACACCTAAAAATTACCCACGGACTCGGTGCTTTGAGACAGAAAAGGTGACGATAAGATGCAGATGTAAACTTGGAAAGGCCGTGAGATCTAGGTTACAGTCTCAGTGAAGTCAGCTACCCATTCAGAGCCCTGTAAAATGAATACAGCCAGGTTTTGTGTTGTGTGGTGACTCAGTGCAGATGTGAGTCAATCTTAGGCTCACGGTGGGCACTTCAGCAGGTGCCAGCCCTGGTGGCCTTAGCTTTGTGGATGTCAGACCCCAGCGACAGCTCTAAGGGTTGGAGAGGAGACCGGGAGTGATCTCAGGCTCTGGGATGAGGGCGTATTTGGAACAGTATGGCTGAAGCCCTGTCATGATGACCAAATGGCTCTGATGACTCTGAGCCATTCCCCAGTTGGAGTCAACCTCCAGGATGACTGATCCACTGGGCAGGTTCTGGTGTTAAGAGACAACACGGTGCTCGCAGTCAGGCAGATGTTCTTGTTTCAATACCAAACAGTTACATCCAGAAGACAAATAGGACCGTGTTAGCTTCCTGATTAAATCTCCCTTGCCTCTCTCACTTCCTTGGGGGCCCTGTCGAGCTTCCTCCTTTGCCTGACTGCATTGATATTGGAGTACGTGATCTCCACTCTCTTGCTGCTATATTCCCTTCTGGCCTTATTTTGTGAGATGCCCTGCTTCATTGCTTCCGTGACAACTATTGCTTGTATTTTCCTGCTTGCTTCCCAATATTTCTCATCTTCATGCCTCTGCTTAAGCTGGGCACCCCCTCCAGTGACCTGAATGACTTGTATTCATTGTTTAAGGCTACGCTGAGCTCCTGCTTCCTTCAAAACAGCTCCCTAGGCTCTTTTAGGTGTTTCTCTCTTGTCCTAAAAACACCCAGCGTTGTATCTATCACGTAAGATTGTCCTGCCGTTATCTACACCCTGCTCCACTCACCTGTGCTCCTTGAAGGCACGGACTGTGGTATCACATCCTGATATATTCAGAGTCTAGTGCAGTGCCTGGCTCACAGGAGGGAGAACCTTGTCCAACTGTAGGGAGGAAGAAAGAATATCCAATTCCTGGGAAAATGACAGGGGGCTTCCAAGAGTTTCACGGTCCTTAAGAAGACTGTGGCTCTAGATGACAACAACAACCAGGAAACCGAAGCAGAAGCCCAGAGCCCAGACACCAGCGTTGGGGTCTCAGGGAGGCTACAGCTCAAGGGATGGGGGACACGGGTGCCCTGGGCTCACTGCAGGGAGAGAGATGCCCACAGGTGAAGGCGCCCGGCTCCTGCAAGGCACCAGCCTTGGTGTGAGCTATGCTGGATGGGGTGGAGGCTGAACCGTGGTCTCACAATGGAAGTGAGATTGAATGGTGGGGTAGACAGTGAGGTCAAGCACTCAGTGAGGATCAGTTGCATTGTTGGGTTATTTATTCCAGCACTGATTTGCTCCCAGATGACGGTATGTTGTTTTAGGACTTGGATAATTTACACAAAAAGGTTTTTAAGGCGCTGACTTTGTCCCAGAATGGAAGCCTGAGGCCCTCTGGTGTAGGCAGTGAGGAGATCTTCCTGGTGGAACCTGGGTGCATGCAGGTCGTGTTTCTAATTAGCCATGCGGCAGGACAAGGAGGACCACAGCCTCCATGGTTCTTCCTGTTGGACCTGACCATCCTTTGAGCAGAGATTGCTACAAAGGCAAAGCTGGAACAGCATGGATGCCTAACTGTGCCCATGAGCAGAGTCTTTGGGTTGTGTCCGACACATCTCACACTAGTTTAGGCAAGAGAGGAAATGTATCGGGTCAGGTGACCAGAAAGATCAAACACAACTTTGACCCAGCTGGACCCATGGGCTGAATAAAGTCAACAAATATAAGTATTGTTTTTTGTTCATATTTTCTCTACTCCTCAAGTTTGCTTTTTTTTCTGAGTTCTCTTTCATACAAGCAAACACTCTCCATGGATTGTCAGAGAGAACTCTGACCGTTCTCATTAGTAACTCCAGTGATAAAAGAGGACCCCTTTCCCTAGAGTTCACGCTAAATCCTCGGGTCCTTTTTTTGGCCTCGTTTGGCTCCCAGACACGTCCCAAATACAGCCCTGGGGTCCGGGGATGCAGTGTTCTGAGAGGCCCAGCCTGGGTCAGTCCCTTCCCTGGCCCTGCCCCATCCCCATATGAGAAGTGCATGCAATAAAGCTACAACCCAAACTAGCAGGGCAACAGGGGAACTTATACATTATCTGGTTGACTTCCTCATTTTAGGTTTATTAATTTGGGAAAGGAGCAGTGCTGTGAACATTTTATATACTTACTGGTTACAATTTAGAGAATTAAAAGAAGGGAAAATAAATAAAAACCACGCATAATTCTCTAACATTTAAATGTACTTCTGATCATTTGATTTTTCCCAAATACTTTTAAAGTTATCTACATCATTTGAAATATATTAATATTTTGGAGCTCTGAATTTACTTTAACCATTTTTCCTTGTCATTCATTTTTTAAAATTATTTAATGACCTTCCTTAGCACGAATGTACACATTTATCAAAATTCATTCAGTCATTCCCCTAGTATCAATACCTTCTTTTTAGGGCTGAAGAAATTGAGGTCTAGAGAAGGTAAGTGATCTTCCAAGATTGGCGGCAGAGCTAAGACAATCTTGTTTATACCTTATTTAGCAAAGTTAAATTACCTACCTAAGGTCTTTCTCTCTATATATATAGATAGATATCTGGAAGACATGAAAAAGTGATTACATTTTTTTTTTCCTTTTGGTGGCTTTAAGAATGACAGATAGGCCAGGCATGATGGTTCATGCCTGTAATCTCAGCACTTTGGGAGGCCAAGGATGGCAGATCATCTGTGGTCAGGAGTTCAAGATCAGCCTGGTCAACATGGTGAAACCCTGTCTCTACTAAAAATACAAAAATTAGCCGAGCGTGATGGCAGGCACCTGTAATCCCAGCTACTTGGGAGGCTGAGGCAGAGAATCACTTGAACCTGGGAGGCAGAGGTTGCGGTGAGCCGAGATTGCGCCATTGCACCCTAGCCTGGGTGACAAGAGCAAGACTCCATCTCAAAACAATAAATAAATAAGAATCGTCAGATAAAAAAGAGAGACATATTTGAGCTAAGTAAAATGCTCCTCCCAAAATGAGGCCATCTGAAGCCCTGACGAGAAGTTATCCTCAGAGGAGAGGCCAGTGGAGCAGGTAGAAGCTGGGTTAGTTACCGCAGGGTGGGGGGAGGGCATCAGCAGTGAGCTTTCCTACATTTGCAAAGATGGAGAATATACTGACAATGCATGCTCTTCATGAAGGGCCACATGTAGGTGCTGCCTCTGCCTGTACATTTTCATCCATTTCACAGATATTGTTTGCTCCCCTACTCTGGGCCAGGCACCATTCTAGGCACTGAGGATAAGCAGAGAGAAAATAGAAGCTGTGCTCCCAGGGAGCACAGCTAGGCATGAAAGGTGGCCCCCGAAAATTAGACAAAGAAATAAATGAAAATGAAGAAGACAAGATGCAGATGGGTGTTAACTCAAATGGTGAGCAATGATGAGGACTGGAGAGTGCTGGATTGGGACTAAGTTATCAAAGTGGCTACTTAGGAAGTGAGGATTTGGTTGAATTGTGAAGGAGAATACAGGCCGGAAGAGAGAGCGTCTCAAGCCAAGGTGAGCTGGTGCAAAGGTCCTGGGGTAGGCGGTGCAGGGCTTGTTTGAGGAACAGAAGGCAGGCCAGCCTGTGTGGCCCATGGCTGAGGCTAAGAGGAAGGTGTGGAGCCAGTCTAGGCTGAGGTCAGGGAGAGGCAGGGCCAGGCAAGGGCTTTGTATTTCTTTCAAAGTGTTCTGGGAAGCTCTGGGGAGTTTTGCGGCTGGGTGGTGCCATACTCTCATTTCTATGTGGGAAGATCGCACTGGCTTCTCTGAAAGCGCAGATTTTATGGAGCCAGGAATGGCAGCAGTGAGACTGGTGAGGAGGTTATTGTGAAGGTTCAGGCAGAACACCCTGGTGCCTCGTACTGGCTGGGAAAAATCAGCTGGGAGGGGCTGCGTGGAGATCAGGCCACAGGTCACAGCAGAATTGAATGGCGCTGGTGACGGGATGGTGAGTGGTGGTCTGTTTAGGGAAAAGGGAAAATTAAAGAGAAGCCTTACCATTTTTAAAACACGTGAGAATTTAACACCCAATCTGTTTTTCCTTCATTTTCTACTTTGTTCAGGAGAAAAAGTAGACAAGAGGGAGAAATTGAAATTCAAATAACCCAACACTCAGGCAGATTGCCCGGCAGCATGCGTACCTCTCACCAGCACAGTGAGGGAGGGGCCTGCGTCACTCCACAGATGAGGCGCAGAGTCCCGCAGCTCCTAACGGGTGGAACTAGGATTGGAAACCACTCCTCCTGGCTCATCTTTTCCTGCTAAGAGTGCTGCACCAGCTCTGGAGGAAGCCTCAGGAGCGGTTACACGGGTCTCAGCTGCCTGTGTATTTGAGTGGCCATGGAGGATGGAATTTATGCTGCTGGCATAATCAGAGCCACTGCCCCTCATCCGCAGAGGAGACACACCATCCTGTAATTGTAGAGCTCCCGTGCCTCGCTTTCCAATTGGTCATAAGCTGGAGGCTGGTGTTCTCTCTCCTCACCCTTCAGACCCAAGTTCCCCAACTCCTCTCACCGCCCCCAGCCACCCCTTTAATGACCCATAAACAAGCAGCTACATGCACCAGGCTCTGAGGGGCTCCAGCGAGGGGAGGAGGGGACTATTCTGAAGAAGGGCTGCACCCGAGTTACTGAGTCAGCGAAAAGGCACCTTTCTCCAGGCCTAGAGCAAAACACAATCAGCTTTCTCAGGAGTGGTTTCCCGGCCATGAGCTTGGGGGACAGGGCTGGCTGCAACGGGGGCTGCCAAGGGCCCAGGTTCTGTGCTGGAAACAAGAGCACTCTGATGGACTCGGAAATACGGCGCTGGCGCTGAGGTGGGTGGGCTTTAGTCGGAACCACCGCCCCCACGTTCCTGCCCCAGGCTTCTCTCTCAGGCTTTCCTTCCAGGCCCTGCCATTCTGCATTCCTTGGGAAGCGGCTGTAGTTCCACTTTAGGCTGCCAGGAAGCCTCCTCTTCCCCTCTTCCCCGAGCTTTACAGCGTTCATTATTTACCTTCCATTTTGCACAGTTATATCGCTGGAGTTTGAGAACACTTTCTATGTGTAGAACAAGCATTCGCACATGCCACAACATACAGTGAGCTGTTATGTGCCATGTGTTGTGCTCCTGTATGTAAATTAAAGATGAAGTTAACATTCTCTGTTGCTGGCTTTTCCCTGTGTGTGGGTATCCATTATAGACTTCAATTCTTTGTAAATATTTCAAAGGAAGAAATTCAGAGAGATGATGTGAAGGTTGTGAAATTCCCCATCATAAAATCAGAAACTGACTAAAGCTGGAACATGCAAAGCCAATATTGATTTCAGCAGCAAAACCAAAATCAGGACAAGTAGACACAATATTTTCATAATTAAAAAAGAAAATGATCTCATGTGAAGAGATGTTATCACCGTAACATGTGATATGATGTAACTTGAGGATGCTTTTGGATGCACTGCAATAATTCAGCTAACGCTACCATAAAAATGAAAGAAATTTTTCCACATCTGTATTATTAGCAAATGAATTAGGCAATTAATAATTTGTTTGCTCTAAAATGTCATTTTCATAAACACAATGTAAGCATTATATTTTTATGATGATATCCTTCATTTTAAAGTTATTTTTACTTAGTGTTTATTGTATGTTAATGCGCTCTCTTTCTGTTCCTTTTTTATTGTCAAAAGTCCATATCAGATAGAGACAATTTTTGCTGGCTACTATAATATATAATCTTGTTAGAATATATTGGCCCATAATAACAAATTGTGCATTTATCATAGTATGTGTTTTACCAAAAAACTCCTTTAATGTAACCCTATTACAGAAAAAAAATTCGGTGTTTATTATTTTGGTCCGTTTTTATTTTTGTTTTTTAAAAAGTGCTTTCACAAATACAGAATATTAATCTATGCTTGCTCTAAAATAAGGACTCTAGTACAGATAGCTGCAGAAACGTAGATTGAAAAATCACTTATGTTGCCTGAGGGAGATGGTTAGGAAACAGTACTGAGATAAGATATAATTTAAAATGGGTTTTGAAGAATGCATAGGAGTTTGTCAAACTGTAAAGGAAGAGAAGGACATCTCATAGTGTACAGCCTAGACAAGCAAAAATCTAGATAGAGAAGTACATAGTATATAGTGTCAGAACAGTAGGAGCTAGAAATAAAAAATACGAAATCTGTGTAGTGCAACAAAAGCTATAACCCCAGAAGAAAGGCTGCATGTTGATAAATACAAAAGGAGGCCAAGAGAGATGGCTTGCTCATGCCTGTAATGTAATCCTAGCACTTTGGGAGGCCAAGGCAGGAGGATCACGTGAGGTCAGGAGTTCGAGACCAGCCTGACCAACATGGTGAAACCCTGTCTCTGCTAAAAATACAAAAATTAGCCAGGCATGGCAGCAGGCACCTGTAATCTCAGCTACTCGGGAGTCTGAGGCAGGAGAATCACTTGAACCTAGGAAGCAGAGGATGCAGTGAATTGAGATTGCGCCATTGCACTCCAGCCTGGGTGACAGAGTGTGACTGAGTCTCAAAATAAATAAATAAACAAACAAACAAATACAAAAGGAGACAGTGAAATTGAGCTAGGGCATGAGAATGGGATTTGAGCCCCCCAGCTTTCTCCGTTCTATTCTCACCTCTGTCTTCTCCAAAGCAGCCCAGCTTTGGTGCTCCATGTTGGTGGCTGCAGGAGGCTTCAGATCTAATTTAACTGGTCTTTTCAGGGCCACCTATCAGCTTGCACCTCCTCCAGGAAACCGTCCTGGCTCTCCAGCTCCCGTAGGCATGTTCTTCTCTAACATCTTGCAGTCCCTTCTCGTGAGTATTTAGAATCAGTGGCTCCTGTCCTTCTTCTTCCCATTTTCCACTTCTCAGGTCTCTCACTTGGCCTGAAGCGCCTTCCAGACCCAAGAACTTCCCACTTCCTCCACGTTCTGGCTCACAAATTGAATAGAGATGCTTATGGGGTACACACAGCCGACTGCTAAGCAGCAGGGGTAAACCCCCAGGGCTGAGCAGGCCCAATCTTAGTACACTTGGAACCAGACACTACTGCCAGGAGGATTGTGCTGACCCATTGTCCTGCTACTGAAGCGTTTGGTCCATGAACCAGCAGCATCAGCGTGCCCTGCAGGCTTGTTGGAAACGCAGATTCTCAGGCGCCACCTCCAGACCCATGTGACTTGTATGCACCAGGAGGTCAGAGAAGCTCTGGTGTTGCCCCCACACGCTACTCTCCTGGGTTAAGCAGAGCCAGATCTAGGTAAAGACAGGAACTTCCAGCAAAGCCTGGCTACTTTCCTGGCAGGGAGCCTGGCGCAGCAATGGCAGTGGCACTTAATCCTGCCTGCACACAGGCATCGTCCAGTGTGAACTGATGCCGGGCCCTCTTCTCAAAGATCTGATTAAATTGGTCTGGGATGTGCCCAGGAATGGGTCCTGTTTTGTTCCCAGATTATCCTAATCTGTGCCCAGAGTGGACCCAGTGGTCATCATAGGATAGAACATTCTCCTCCCCAAGAGAACAAGGGATGAGGAGGCCAAGCTGTCCCATTGGCATGGCCTTCAGCTGCCAGGGCCAGGTTTCTTTAATCAGCCTGGCACAGGGTAGCTGGGCACTGAACATGCAGACTTGGCATGAACCCAGGCCAGAGAGCAGCTTCCAGGGGGAGCCAATATTATAACTATATCAGTGGAGAGGCTCTGTCCAAGAAGAGCCCTCTGGGATGGTAGAAATGATTCCTTCATTCACTTGTAGAGAAACTGGGCTCCAGCCCTGGCACTGACGGGAAGTCACTCCTAAGGGGCCCTCCAGCAGCCCAGCTTTGAAGCTCCCGGTTGGTGGCTGCAGGCTTCAGGGTGCAGTCCTGCAGTGGCCTTTGCTGCTAAGATAGAATCAGAGTCCTTCGCATGGCATATGAAGCCCCATGGCCTGGTCCTCACTTGCCTTTCAAGCCTCATTTTTGCCATTCCCTGCCTCAAAATTCACATTGTAATAAGGAGCTGCATACAGTTCTGCACACACACGACAGCTGTCTCCTCTGACTGTTTTTGGATGCCTGTCTCCTTCCTCAGGGGCGCGTCCACATTCGTGCTCCTCACATGTGAAGCATCATCACTTTTCCTAGGATGACTTCTTGGTCCTGGCCCAGTGTGGGCTCAGCATTCTTCTCTGTGACAGGCGGTTCCCACCCGCCACAGACAAGGCTGTCAAAAGCCTCCCTAAGTCATCTATTGCCACCTCCATCCTCCACAGAGCCTGTGTCCCATGTCCATCTTCAGAATCACAGTAAACTGAGCAGTGTCTAAAATCTGGCATTGCATAGTCAAGGTGTCTAACATTTGGGCAAGAAAACGTGAACTGCCCTGGGAAACCCACACAGGACTTTTCCTGACATTCAGCTGGACCTGCCCAACTGAAGCCTTTCTCTGGGTTCCTGCCCCAACACGAAAAGCTCCAATGGCATGGGAAAGCAAACCCTAGAGCCAGGGTCAGCCAACTGCAGCCCACAGGCGGAGGCCCAACACTGCCTATATTGTAGCTAAAGCTTCGTTGGAGCACACCCGCACCCACTTGTGGCCCTTGGCAGGGGAAGTTTGCCAAACCCTGCTCTAGAGAACCCTGAAACTGACCCTTGGCACCTGGGGTACTGCTTCTTGTCCTAAGCCTAGTCTTATTTTCTTATTGCATGTGAACATACATAACCAATTATGTCTAATAAGATTGAGTTTTAGGGTTCCTGAAAAGGTGTAGAACTTGGGGTCAGATGCCCTGGTTTTAACTTCTGGTTCTGTAGTCCACAAGGTCTAGGGCCTTGAGAAAGTAAGAAAATGCCTCTAGTTCTTGGTCTCCTTATCTGTCCAGGGATCAATCTCCACGCTCCAAATGGATCTAAGGTCTTGGTGAGTAAGGGAAAGCCTTTCATGCCATTGAAAATGCTGCCCAATGACCCTCCAGAGGAGCGGGTGTCTTGCAGATCCATCTTGTTGGGAGGGGTCTGTTTGTGAGTGACACTAGATCTCTGTCCAAATTTGCCTTAAACTACTTCTGGTGCCAAATTCTACCCTGTCTCCTTCTTACTTTTTTGTTTTTGCTTCTAGTCTCTTCTACCAGGAATGACCTTAACCTCCCATCTCTCCTTCAGACCAGACCTGGATGATGCTGAGCAGGAGCACCTGCCTCAGGCACCTTTTATCTCAGTCCAGCCTCATCCCACCCTTTTCTGACCATCCCACACCAGGGACACACACACCCACCTCTCCATTCAGGGTACTGGCCAAGCTGAGCCTTTCCTGGTGATACTTCCTTCTCCCCAGCAGTGAGCACAGAGGCTCAGCACGTGTTTGCTGAATGGACTTCACCCATTCCCTATTTTCTTTCTCTCTCTCTCTCCTTCTCCATTTCCCACTTGTTACCGGTAGCTGACAATTACACAACAGCAGAAAGAGGTGAAGCAGGCAGCGTGGGACCAGAGAATAGACAGGAAGACATGAGCTAGCTCAGTGTTGCACCCATAAGCTCAGATTTTGAATAAAACGTTCTCTATCCAACAGGACTTATCATCTGTAGGATTAGCTGGAAGGTAGTAGAGAGAGAGAGTTTGCCATTTGTGGATTGTGAGCACAGAAGTGTGTGTGCTTCCTTATTTGTAAAGTGGTAGCCACTATATCCCGATTCATTTTGTACTCACATTTTGTCCCTGGATGGCAAGGTAGGATTGATTAGAAATAATGGCTGGGAGCAAGCAGGGAAGAGAGGGCTAACACAGGCTCAGCTTGCAAATCTGAGTCTAGCTCACTGTTGAGATGATGCGGGGTGCAGGCACAGTGACCACAGAGCCTGTACCTCTACATCCTGGTCCAGGGCTGCAAGAAGCTGAATCTTGGCTTCCATGCCATGCCAGGTCTCACACAGTTTTCATGGTTTTATTGACAAAAGTGATTCAATGACTAAAATTAAACAGAGTCAGGCATTTGAGGCCATCAGGAAGCAATGAATCAATGTGGGAATGCGAGTTGCCCAGAAGGCTGAGCATTCATCTTTTAGGCTTCTTAACTTTTTCATACTTAGGTCATATTGTACACAGATCCTTTAAATTTATTACGTAATTTTCTTTCTCCTTAAGAAGAGCAAACAATGCATATTGTGACGTAGCGCCGGAGTGATACTTCCAGAGTTCCACAGTGAAGTTTCTCTGCTCTTTCAAATAGCCCCAGGTTACCGTATCTTTAGCTTTTCTATGTTTGTTTTGGTAGTTTTCAATGTTTTATCTTTTTTATTTCTCTGTCAGTTGTCATCTCTTACTTCTTCTGCTCTTGGTGCATTTCCCTATAATAGCAATGTTTCTCAGGGAATACCTTTTTCTAATCTAGAGAGAACTAGAAATATGAATGAGGAAGCTGGTTAAATATACATATGTAAATTAAGAGCAACCTGAATTTGAGTGAAGATTTGGAGAGTTCTAAAGAAAGTCAAGGACATGGCATTTATAACAAGGATTTTGTAGATTTCACTTCAACTGATACAGAGGTTTTATGCATGCATGTTCTTATTTGTATCTTGTTGTTTAGTTTCTTGTTTTGTAGCTTTTGTCCATTTTACTAATTAATGAGATGCTAAAAGGCTAGGTTAGGACTATTTGAAGTATTTTGACTGCAACATGAATATTTCACTTTATATAATGATATAAAATGTTCAGGTTCAATTAAGTTGTTCAAATGCCTGATTAAGTGGCTAACAGGTATGAAACTCCTTTAAGTCTAAGACATGATTCTATTCTCTGAAGGTGACTCAGGAAGGGTAAGGGAGTTCGTATCCCACATGCTAGACAAGAGCTTGAGTGCCATGACTTATGGACGCTCTAAGCTTTCTTGGAGAAATTTTCTGGATAGTTGAACAAGCTTGCCAAGAAAAGACAACTTTCTCTTTTTCTCTTTTCATTAAAACGATGACTGCAGGCATTCGCCATCTCAATTTTGGTTACTCACCTATTCGTAACATGTTTTAAATATAAAATGTGCAGGCTTTTGACCATTATTGCAAACAGGGTGTCATGAGCAACATCTTCTGCTCCCTATGGCTGGTGCCTTTGTGTGTGTGTGTGTGTGTGTGTGTTTGTGTGTGTGTGTGTACATAAAATTTGTCAAAAAGGTGCTTTGATGGCCTTGGGTCACAGGTTAGTATTTGCCAGATGAATGACAGTGACACCCTCAGTTTGTGAATTCCATGCCTGTATATATTTGTATAATGAACTAAGTGAGGGCTCCTCTCATCCCAGATCTGAGCAAAGAAAAATGGTCCTAGGAAACTCAGCCCCTTTGACACAGACGTGGCAAACCCAAGGAGTCACACAGGCCAGGCAGCTGACACAAGGAGTGGAGTAGCAGGCGCAGTGCAGCAGGGAGACGCGCCCCGTCTGAGTTGGATGGCTTATCATTGCCAGGGGACACACACAGGCCTGGGGATGCCACATAGTCTAGAGTCCCACAGGAAGCTAGAGATCTCAGACAAGGAATCTCTCAACTTTTAAAACCCTGTGCAGAGCAAAGAACTATGTCTGTGGAAGGAACGTGGCTTGAAGGCTACAAGTTTGTGACTTCTGCCTGGTATCATTAACAGAGGACAGATGTCCTCCACCGGGAGGTCCAGTCACCAATCCAGACATAGAACTATTTTCTGAGTTTGGCTTAGTGATGATTGTGTGTGTGTGTGTGTGTGTGTGTGTGTGTGTGTATGTGTATATATATATATATAAAATCAATGTGAAGGTCAGCCTCTTTGGAAGGTGTGCTGTTCCTGTTTTCCTCAGGCCTCACTGCTCTCTGTTATCTGACACTAGGCCCAATTCACACATGTATATTTTCTACCTGTTCTCTCTAAGCATTTGCATTTTTAACTGCGTATACAAAAAGCACTTTAATCTTTTCTCCGTTCACAGTTCTGGTTTCCAATCTAGTCAGGGAGCTAAAACAGCGGAACTGTTGACTAAGCAGAGCCCCAAGTGCTGTGAATAAAGTCCTATGGCCCGGCAGTGAGGGAGGGCCCGCGTTTGCCCTCAGCTTTGATTGGGGTGTGGTGTGGCTTCTTTTTCTTGAACTGTAGAGTCCTGGTCTGTAACACGCAGAGTTAATTGTGACATTAGAAACAAAACACACAAAGCATAGATTACAGCGCCCGACACCTCATAGGAACTCAATATGTGGAAACTCATTATCACTGTGGTTGTTATTTTCTGACGATTATTTTTATCAGTGTAACTTATGTCAATGGAAAGCAGTGATAACTAAACAGCTTTGGCATCACCCAATGCAGAAATGCTTATATTCATAAACTTCCAGAGTTCCTACGCAGGGTGTTTCTTATCTCCAGATACAATAGACGTGGAATTCTAAAGCCCCAATTAAGTGGAAAAGGTCGCTTGAGAGGTAACAATAGGCCAGAACCAAGCAACAACAAAAAAGCTACTTAGTTTGGCAACCTTTGTTAAGAAGAATCCTTCAAAAAAGCCCCCCTCGGAATCCTATGAATGGGGCCTGAACCAGCCTCCATCCTCTGCCTGTCACACACAGGGTTAATTGAATACTTGGGTTGGGGGTAGGCCCCCCTTTTGTGGCAGTCACTGGTCACAAAACAAAAACCAATTGCTAGGTTCAGAAAGGGCTTTCCAGCTTACACTCTGTGCTAAAATAAGCTCTCCAATTCTTCTTCCTGCTTGGCCAGGAGGAGGTGAGGAGAAAATTAAATCTTTCAAATACACAGAGTTTGCTGGAAAAGGTGAAAGTTTCATTGCAAATTCCTGATGGAATGCGGACTCTGAGTGGGAGCTTTGCTCCCTTTGTCTTCTGTGCCTTGGGTGCATTGCTGGTTCCTGCAGCAGCGCGGGTGGGGGATGGGAATCTGTCCAACTGAAACCCCAGCCCCCCACCTCCCTGTCCCTTAGTCCCCCAGTCTCCCCACCCACCCTTGTCCTCACCCCAAAATATTAGTCTGCACGCAGTAATTAAACCTTGGGGACCTGGAGATTTTGGATTCCAGTGGAGGAATGCAGCACCGAACACTGGGCCCTGAGTCTGCACCCTTGTGTTGGGAGATTTCTTTAGTCACACATGGCTTCCCAGGTAAACACGCTTGAAAACAGTTTCAGGCGGGAATTGAATGAACACCTTACCCTTGCTTGTCATGAACTAGTTTGTTTAATTAGACAAGCATAAAATTATAACACTGAAAAATGTAAAATTGTAGCTAAAAATGGAGAGTTCACCTAGCTTTCGCAAGCCCTTCACAGAATATCTTTCCTAAATAGGATGTTTTCTTGGCCACTAAACATGTTTACTTTCTACAATAAACAAACGGGCACAGTGAAAGATAAGGGGTCTTGTGATCTAACAACTGTGCTGCAAGGATGTTATGTGTTCTTAGCCAAATTGTTTAATTTCTTTAGGCCTCAACTTCCTGCCTGTAAAATGTGTATGCCTATCTGAGGATTTAATCTGGGGATGAAATCTGAATTTTTTCTGGTTTAATTTTTCTAGATACTCAGGCCAAAATTCAGATTTAATTTAATTGATCTAATTAATGTATTTGATTATTTATTCAACAAAATAATGGTAATAGGCACTTTGTGAACACGTAGGTACGCAAAGCACTGCTCTAATTCACCTGCATGTGGCATTGTTTGAATTCTCAGAGTGGTTTTGTACTTGGACACTTTTATTATTCTCAATAGACAGACAGTGACACACTGGGCAAGTGAGGTTAAGCAGTAGGCCCAAGACCACAGAGGTAGCGAGAGACGGAGCCCAGATTCAAAGTGAGTTCTGCTGACTCCCAAGCTTATGCATTGAGCAAGACCCTATCTGTCCTCAGTCTGTGCACGATACTTCATCTAGAGTTCGTATGCTCACTCCATTTTCATGTCCTTTACTCATTTCTCCTGGCTCAGCGTTTGGTTGGAGATCTACCTGGGAACGTTATAACCTCACGGAGGTTCGGGATGGATAGTCGGTGAACAAACAGGTATTTTATTTCTAAAGTAATCCTGCCCAGTTGCTGTCCACCTGAGAGAGAAGGGAGGGCCAACATGTCACGAAAATGTCTCAGACACGCACCCAGGATGGTCCCACAAGCTGTTCTCGGGAGAAGTCCCTTGTGTCCGGGACTCTCTCCTGGTCTTGAAGTGGTAGAATGGCGTCTTTCGGTATTTTCTGTAGGTGGATGTGTGCACCCAGGCCTGAAATCTCCATGCTGTGGAGTTCCAGTCACCAAGGAACAACAAGTTTAGTTCTAGTCCCCAAGGTCACAGAGGAGTGAGAATGGTAGGTCAGCCTTTTCTAACCACCATCCAGACGCCTGGGTCTCCATCTTTCTTCCCAACATGGTGAGTGTTACCTTCAGGTGTGGACCAGCAAGAGGCAGGAGACCTAGGTTCCCATCCTGGTCTAGCTATTTCCCAGGGACATGACCCCGGTACCTATCCTCCTCCTGTGCCTGTCTCTCTGAGTGTGAGGTGGGAAGACAGAGAGGCAGGTAAACAGTAAGGGAGAATTCCTGGTGTGACGTCGGACATTGGCGATTTAGGAGATGTGGAGAGACTAGAGTTTTCTTTTCCTTCCTGCTCAAGGCACATTCTGAAGAGACTTCCACAGCAGGCATGATGGGAGCCATTTAGAAAGAGAGATGGGTTACTGGGGTCAAGGGGCAGTTCGGATGCCAGGTTCTTGGTGGGATTCTGGGCTGTGATCACCGGTAGTATTAATAATGGTGGCGGTGGTTATAGTAATAATAGCAGTAATACTTATTATAATTCCTGGATGTCCTTTGCTTTACAAGGAGTTTCTAATTCTCACAAATCTTGTAAGGTAGGTAATTTATTTTTCCTAGTCACAGATGAGGGACCTGGCACCTGGGGAAGTAACTTAGGCAAGATTCAGAGCCACAAAGGGGAGCTGCTTGTTTTAGCCTAGACCCTGATGTAAGCCCAGTTTTGCCCTCAGGGGTAGAGAGCTCTCTTCCAGCAAAGCCCAAGCCTCCCTTAGCCCTGGGACCTGGTGCTGAGCCCCAGCCAGTAGACAGAGACGCTCTGGTAAATCGCCCCATTTCTTCCATCTCCCAGGGCAGATTGGGGCAAGTGCTGTTGTTTTGCTTGTCTCTCTATTTCTATCTTCATTTTTCTCTCCACTCATCTTCCCTCAGACATAGTAGAGAAAGTAGTAGAAATATATTGTATGCTACTTGATCTTAACTGAAAGGTTTTCTACAGTCCTACTGTAACGTTTGTGTGTAGAGAGGGAGGGAGGGGAAGAGGGTGCATTCTGAATTGCGTCCCTTGCAATCTGCTCCTGTTTTCTCCGTGTTCACCAACTGGAGGCAATCCTATTGTATGAACAACTGAGTTTCTCTCTCACTCTTCTGCATTCTGCACTGCCGTCAGAGAGATCTTTTCCTAAACATTCATGTGGATTACATAAATGTCGAATTGTCAGTATTAACTGCCCATGACCTACCTGTAGGGCAAGATCAAAGATGCTTAGGATGTCATGAGCAGCCCTCCACATTTGCTCCTCACCTGCCTGTCTAACTCGTGTTCTCTGCCTTCCTGCTCTCCCCACACCACCCCACATGTCAACGTGACCTCACCTCTGTAGTGTCAATCTCACAGATACCATTTGCATATCTGTAGTGGACACTTAAGGTGACTCAAGGTATATCTGCTGAATCAATGCATAAAGTAACGGTAGCCAAACTGCACAACCCACAGTCCCACAACAGCAGCCTCTCAGCGGCCCCACCTGCAGTGCTTCCTTCACCCATCCCTATAGTACGCTTCAGCCCAGAGGACTCCCAGTTGTCCTTCAAGGTGCAACTCAAAGTTTTCTCTTCTTCTCTGAAGCTTTTTCTGTGTTATCTTCCCCCAAAGAGGGTTACCAATTTACTTTCCTTGGGGCTCATTTTCTCAGAAGCAGAAGTAGTGGGAAGAAAGCCAACCAGGTGCCTTCTTGGGGAATCCTGTGAATTCTAGTGAGTCTCTCGTGTTGTTCTCTAGGATCCTCTAGAAGAAATACTCTGATTCCTCATTTTGTGGGCTATTCAAAGTCTTCTCCTAGAGGTTGTAGGACCATGGCATTGACCAAGGCACGGACCCTCCTTTCAGGTGTTTATCATCAAGGGGGTATAATAGACATGTGCCATTGATGAAAACAGCCATTTGAAAAGTACTTTTGGAATTTAGAGAAAGGTACCCCTTCTTGTGCAGGTAAATCAGGGAAGATGCTAAGAAGGAACAGCATTTAGTCCTGACCTAAAGAATGAATATGTTTTAATAGACAGTTTATGGGGCAACTTGAGTGATGGGGAAGTCATCTGGAGCTAGAGAAGCCAGGTAAGGGAGATGGAGTTTGATCATAGGTGACAGTTGAGGAGGGAATGAAAAGAGGGAAATTTTATGTCAGGTAAATAAATACCCTTTGGAATCCATGTCTTTCAAATAGCCTAAGATCTTAAGAAATGACTGAGTATTGACCAGACCTTAATGATTTAAAAATGCTCAACACACACACACACGTTAAACAGGAGTAAGATCCACCTAGATGCACATGAACATTAATCATTCCAAATATTTTGACTTGGCATTATGCTGATAATCTGTAATGAAGACAGTAGCCAATAGTTAAACAAAAGAGATACAAAATGGGAAATTAAAGGCCAAAGCAGACACAGGGCACTGACTGAGTCGATCAGTTGAGTTCACGTGGACATTATTTAACATCTATTCAGAATGCTTTCATTATTCACATTATTGTACATAGACTCACACACAGAGTGGTGTACATATAGACTGGATCACCACCTTCTGTGAGAGGCACTGAGTGTGTGGCACAGAACAAAAAAGCTGTGGACTCTGCTCAGGAAATCTGAAAACTCGTTATGCATTTGCTGTGCATGTGTGCCCCTGTATGGGTGTGGCCTGGATTCCTCTAGAAGAACTATTGGCAGCCCCCTGCATGGACTCTCTGCAGGGTGAGCATGGGCAGTCATCACAGAGTCTCACCTGTGTCCCGGGGGCTACCACCAAACATGGGGGCAGAGGCCCGGGTGGATCAGAGCTTTGGAAAGGTCCTGGTTATCCCCAGACTCAGGTTTTCCAATTCAAGAAAACTTAGCTCAGAAGGTCGTGGTGAAATTTCACGAGACAGTACCTATAATGTCCAAGACGGGGCCGTGTGGGGCGGTAGCCAGCAGGCTCTCCCTGAGTATCAGTCTCCTTTCTCCTTCTCTCTCCCCAGCTGACGGAGTAGAGATTTAGTAATGCTTTTTCATAGCAGTGAGGTCCAGTAACAATTCCAGATCCAATTTTTCTCCTGGTTTGGGAACTTGGCAATCATGGTGTAGTGGGTGCTGATGACTTTACCCTTGAAAGGATCCAGTTCTTCTTAAGAGCCCCCCCGTTGCTAAGCCACACGTACAATCCCAGGGTGTGAACACATCCCCATTCCATAGACATCCTTTGTCTCATTTTGTCTGCCAGGGTCAGGATTGCCAAGAGATTTCCCTGGTATAGCCTATAGAAGCCCAAACCACTCTGATTACCATGCTATTGTTTCTTTATTTTGCAAGAAAATCCTGCTTTCCAGGGATGCAGCCGAGAAGAAGGAATGGGCAGTGAGGGGCTGGTTAGATAATCCTAGCTGAAGAGCTGTACCCGGCTCAGGCTAGCTGGTATGTGTCATTCCCAGACACACAGGGAGAGGAGCCACGTAAATCTGTGGGAGTCCTTTGGGGGAGTTGTACACACAGGAGGCCCTGGGTTCCAGCTTAAAGGGCAGAGTTTGCACAGCCAGCAATTTTTCAGCCACAGTCAGTAGAACCACCAGCACGTCTTTAGAAAACGGAGGGGAAGGCAAAACTACCTTTCTCCAGTGGGTGTGTAAGGAGGCCCTACTCACGCCTCAGGCATGAATTCCAGAGAGCAGCCTGAGCCCAGCCTGATCACATCCTCCACAGGCTTCTCGACTACCTGGTTCTAGGCTGATGTTCTAACACTGGTAATTTCATGCCACGATTGTTCTTTCACTGGACCCCTTCTCCATTGAGCAATGAGACCCTGCAGGGAGGGATTGCGCTTTATTCATCTTTTTGCCCTGCCTAAGACCACAGGAACCGAGGAGACTTCCTGACGAAGAAGCACACCGTGTAGCAATTCCCCTCATTCACTCTACCACATCAGATACAAGGCGACCTTTCTCACCAGACCCCTATGATTACAACAACCACATCAAAAGCCCCGTGATATTGAACACTTATTCTTTAGTTGAAGTTAGCTTGAGACCCCATGCCTTTGCTCTGCCAGAACTTGCAGTTTCTTGCTAGTGTCTGGTTTTCCCTGCACACCCAGCACTCCCCTGCCACAGGACCTTTGCACTTGCTATTTCCTCCACAAGAAATGCTATTCCCATAGCTCCCTGCATTGTCCCTCTCCCACATCCTCTAGGAGTCTGTTCAATGTCACTGTATCGTAAGTCCTCCTGACCACCTTGTTGAAAATTGTAACTCCTGTGTTCCTCCATACATACTCTATCCCACTTCCCTTTTAATTTGTATTCATAGCCCTTATTATTATCTAACTTGCAGTATGCTTGGCTCTTTATTTGTTTATAGTCTGTTTTCTGCTTTTAGACTGTAAGCTGCCTGAGCACAGGTATGCGTGTCTGTTTCATGCACTGCACAACTTCCAGTGCCTAGAACTATATGTAACACACCAGAAGCAGAAAGTAGATACCTGTTGAATGAATAAGTGAGTAAACCATGGATTGAAAGCTCAGCTAGGGAGTTTATCTGTTGGTCATTGCCAACAGGTGATGTGTCTGTGATCATGGGGCTCTTAGCAGGTGAGACAGCTCCCACATCTCACTTGGATACAGCCCCAGTGACTGGGATAAACTGGCTTCTTGGAGATTGGCTCTCTTGCTGCAGGACTGGATTGGGAATTGAGAGGAAGTCTCAACATAGAAACAAAGGGTGGTGCTTTGGGTCCTGTTGGGGAGCGTATGATGCCAGGAGGAGGGTGTAGGTTTAAGGTCTGAGGGATATGGCCTCTGTTCCCTTCTTTCACATCTGGATATGTTTCATCTGGCCAGTCTTAACTTTTTGAAGTTTTGAATTTTCCGTCTAAATAATTAAAGTCACCAAATCCTAGTTTGCTGGGTTTCTGTAGCTACTCAATAAATGGTTGTGGAATGGCTTGTAGGAGATTAAAAATATGTGTACACCTGCTGGCACATAGTAGGCACATCAAAATGGCAGGTGCTATGATATGAATGGGGGCAATGTTCTTACCTCTGATAGCTACAATCTCAAGAAGTGCCCGGGGTGACCACCAATGGGGGAAGGAAGGCAGCGTTCAGTGTTCACTGGAAGGAAGGCAGTGTTCAATGAACAATCCAGTTCCACTATTTACAAGCCGTGTGCTACCCTTTTCATGATCTGAACCCTGTGTCTCACCAGGAAGAAGGAGACAATGATAATAACCTTAGTTAGGAGGTGTTTTGATGATCAAATGGAAACCCAGGCACAACATGTCTGCAGTAAACATTACATCTTCCTTTCTTATTTTCCCACTCATCTCAGTGCCTCCAACATTTCTACCCATGTTTTCTTATTATTTAGATTTTCAAAAAAATTTTGTGTGTGTGTGTGTGTCTTTGAATCAGTTACTATTGCAGGGTACTAGGCCTTAAGAAGACAGTGAGCACCAGTATTTGAAGATTTAGAAGGGCAAAGTAAGACATTTATTCAAATGATTACCAGATCAGACACCTCTTCTCAGTACTAGATGGCTATGATAAATACCGTGGGGTCTAGGGAGAGGATAACCAGTTCTTCCTATGTAGAAAAAAGGAAGCTTAAAAGGAAATGAGCTCACGAGGCGCAGAAATACATGGAGAAATTCTAAATGCAAATTACTAAGTGAAAGAAGCCAACCTAAAAGGCTACAGTATGATTCCAACTATGTGACATTCTGGAAAAGGCAAAGCTATGGAGACAGTAAAAAGATTAGTGGTTGCCAGGTGCTGGGGAGAGGAAAGAATGAATAGGTGGAACACAGAAGGTTTTTAGGGCAGGGAAACTACTCTGTATAATCTGTAATGGTGGATACATGTCATACATTTGTCCAAGCTCATAATACTGTCAAACACAAATAGTAAACCCTCATATAAAATGTGGGCTTTAATTAATGATAACATGTCAGTATTGGTTCATCAAGTGTAACAAATAAAACAAGCTAAAGTAATATGTGAATAGGGGAAACAGTGTTGGTGGGAGAAAGAGAGCAACATTGAATTCTGTACTGTCTAATCTGTTATTTTACTGATGTATAATAATTATACATATTTATAGAGCACATGTGATATTTTGTTATATGCATACCATGTATGATGATCAAATCGCCGTGCTTAGAGTGTCACCTCTAATACTTATTTCTTTGTGTGGAAAACATTTAAATCTAATCTCCTAGCTATTCTAAGATCTACAGTAAATTATTGTGAACTATAGTCACCATTCTTTGCTGAAAAACCTAGAACTTATTCCTTCTGCGTAACTGTATGTTTGTATCCATTGACCTACATCTCTTCATTTCCTCTCTGTGGTATCGTTCTGCCCTTTACCTCTATGAGATCAAGTTTTTTGGCTTCTACATATAAATAAAAACACGTGGCATTTGTCTTTCTGTGCCTGGCTTATTCCACTTAAAATAATGATCTCTAGTTCATCCACGTTGTTGTGAATGACAGGAGTTCATTCTTCTGTATGGCTGAATAGAATTCCATTGTGTATATATACACCACATTTTCTTTATCCATTCATCCACTGATGGACACTTAGAATGATTGCATATCTTGACTTTTGTGAATAGTGCTGAAATAAACATGGGGTGTAGTATTCCTTGGATACTTACTTTCTTTTCTTTGGATTAATACTCAGTGGTGGGATTGCTGAATCATATGATATCTCTTAGTTTTTGTTTAGAATCTCCCCTACTATTTTTTAATAGCTGTACTAATTTACATTCATATCACTCATTTATAAGAGTTTCCTTTTCTCCATACCTTTGTCAGTATTTATTATATTTTGTCTTTTTTAAAATAACCATTCTATATGGATTGAATTTGCTTGTGGGTTTGATTTGCATTTTCCTGATAATTAGTGATGTTGAACATTTAAAAATAATATCTATTGGCCATTTGTCTGTCTTCTTTTGAGTAATGTCCACACAGATCCTTTGCCCATTTTGAATGGGATTACTTGTTTTTGATGTGAGTTGTTTGAGTTCCTTGTACATTTTGGATATCGGTCCCTTGTCAGGTGAATAGTCTGCAAATATTTTCTCCCATTCTACAGGTAGTCTCTTCACTCTGCTGATTGTTTCCTTTACTGTGCAGAAGCTTTTTACTTTAATATATTCAGTATATTTCCATTTGCCTATTTTTTTTTGTTTTTATTGTTTGTGCTTTTGAAGTCATAGGCATGAAATATTTGCCTCTGCCAATGTACCAAAGCATTTTTACTATGTTTCTTCTAGTAGCTTGATAGTTTCAGGCTTTAAGCCTAAGATATTTTTTATTCATTTTAAATTTATTTTAATGTATGGTGAAATATAAGGATCTAACTTCATAATTCTGCATATGTGTATTCAGTTTTCCCAGCAACATTTATTGAAGAGAGTGTCCTTTCCCTAATGTGTATTATTGGTGCCTTTGTTAAAAATCAATTGGCTGTAAATGCATGGATTTATTTCTGTGTACTGTATTCTGTTCCATTGGTGTATGTGTCTGTTTTTATACCAACACCATGCTGTTTTTATTATTATAGCTTTGTAGTACATTTTAAAGTCTGATAGTGTGATGCCTCGAGCTTTGTGATTTTTGCTCAGGATCACTTTGGCTACTTGGATTCTTTCCATATGAAGTTTAGGATTGTTATATATTTTTCCATTTTGTGATGCATGTCTTTGGTACTTTGATAGGGATTGCATTTAAATCTGTAGATTGCTTTAAGTGGCATGATCATTTCAAAAATGATAATTCTTCTGATCCATGAGCATATGATGTCTTGCTATCTGTTTATATCTTCTTCATTTTTTTCATCATTGTTTTGTAGTGTTTGAAGTAGAAATATTTCACATTTTAAATTAAATTTGTTCCTAAGTATTTTATTTATTAAATTTTTTGTAGCTCTTGTAAATAGAATTGTTTTATTGGTTTCCTTTTTAGCTAGTTTGTTATTTGTGTATAGAAACACTACTGAACTTTTTATGTTGATTTTGTGGTAACTTTACTGAAGTTGGGGTTTATTAGTTCTAAGAGTTTTTGATAAAGTCTTTCAGATATTCTGTTATAATACACACACACACGTATTTGTATAGCTTTGAGGGTACAAGTGGTTTTTGACTACATGGGTGAATTGTATAGTGGTGAAGTCTGAAATTTTACATCACCCAAGTAGTGTACATTATACTCAATATGTAGTAGTTTTATTACTCAAACACCTTGCACACTTCTCCTTCTGAGTCTCCAAAGTTCATTATATCACTCTGTATGCCTTTGCATACCTATAGCTTAGTTCCAAATTATAAATGAGAACATATAATGAGAACATATAGTATTTTGTTTTCCATTCCTGAATTATTTTACTTAGAATTATGGTCTTCAGCTTCATTCAAGTTGCTGCAAAAGACATTATTTCATTTTTTTTATAGCTGTGTAGTATTCCATGGTGTATATATACCATATTCTCTTTATCCATTTATTGCTTGATGGACACTTAGACTGGTTCCAGTCTTTGCAATTGTGATGTAATAAATACACATGCGCAGGTGTCTTTTTGATGTAATTACCTCTTTTCCTTCAGGTAGATATCCAGTAGTGGAATTACTGAATCAGATAGTAGATCTACTTTTAATTATTTGAAAAAATACTGTTTTTCACAGAGGTTGTACTAATTTACATTCCGACCAGTAGTATA
>NW_012106286.1:26582-33173 GCF_000951045.1 Mandrillus leucophaeus | reverse complement strand
AACCTCAATTCTTGACTTCTGTGCACTGACAGGCTCAACATCACATGTAAACTGCTGAAGATTGGAGCTTGCACCCTCTGAAGCAACAGCCTGATGTCTACGTTCTGTCTCTTATACACATCTAGATGTGTATAAGAGACAGCTCTAGCTGTTCAGGCTCTTTTTTGGTTCCATATGAATTTAGAATAGTTTTTTTCTAATTCTGTTAAAAATGATGTTGGTATTTTGATAAAAATTGCACTCTCAATCAAAAATTTCACTTTGTCTTGTGAATCCCAGGCAGAGGCCAGATCTTACGTGCAAATTCCAGACGAGATCAACCTGGCATTTTATCCCTGGGTTGAATCTGTAGACTACTCTGGACAGTATGTGTATTCTCACATTGCTATGAAGAAATACCCCAGATGGGGTAATTTATAAAGGAAAGAGTTTTAACTGACTCACAGTTACGCATGATACACATCTAGATGTGTATAAGAGACAGCTTTACTCCCAACCTTCTCCTTCTGAGTCTCCAAAGTTCATTATATCACTCTGTATGCCTTTGCATACCTATAGCTTAGTTCCAAATTATAAATGAGAACATATAATGAGAACATATAGTATTTTGTTTTCCATTCCTGAATTATTTTACTTAGAATTATGGTCTTCAGCTTCATTCAAGTTGCTGCAAAAGACATTATTTCATTTTTTTTATAGCTGTGTAGTATTCCATGGTGTATATATACCATATTCTCTTTATCCATTTATTGCTTGATGGACACTTAGACTGGTTCCAGTCTTTGCAATTGTGATGTAATAAATACACATGCGCAGGTGTCTTTTTGATGTAATTACCTCTTTTCCTTCAGGTAGATATCCAGTAGTGGAATTACTGAATCAGATAGTAGATCTACTTTTAATTATTTGAAAAAATACTGTTTTTCACAGAGGTTGTACTAATTTACATTCCGACCAGTAGTATATAGAATTATTCTCTTTTCATTACAAGCACACCAAGATCTTTTTTTTTTTTTTTCACTTTTTAATAATGGTCATTTCAGCTGGGGCAAGATGGTGTTTTATTGTGTTTTTAATTTGCATTTCCTTATGCTTGCTGATGTTGAGCATTTTTAATATTTTTTGGCCATTTGCATATCCCCTTTTGAGAAATGTCTGTTCATGTCACTTTCTCACTTTTTGATGGGAATATTTGCTTTATTCTTGCTGATTTGTTTGAGTTCCTTGTAGATTTTGGTTATTACTTTTTCTTTGGATGCATACTTTGTAAATATTTTCTCCCATTCTGTGGATTGCCTTTTTACTATAATGATTATTTATTTTGCTGTGCATAAGGTTTTTAGTTAAATTTGGTTCCACTTATTTATTTTGTTTGTGTTGCACTTCCTTTTAGGGTCTTTGTCATACATTTTTTATTTAGGACAATATCCAGAAGAGTTTGTTTTAGATTTTCTTCTAGAATTTCTATGGTTTCAGGTCTTAGATTTAAGTGTTTGATCCATCTTGAGTTGGTCTTTGTGTATAGTGAGAGATAGGAAGTTGGTTTCATTTTCCATGTGGTTATATAGTTGTCTCAGCACCATTTACTGAATAGGGTGTCCTTTCTCCAATTTATATTTTTGTATGCCTTATTGAAGACAAGTTGGTTCTACATATCTGGCTTTATTTCTGAGTTCTCTAATCTGTTCCAGTGGCCTATGTATCCACTTTTATACCAGTACCATGCTGCTTTCATTACTATAGTCTAGTAGTATAATTTGAAGTCAGATAATGTGACACCTCTGGATTTGTTCTTTTTGCTTAGGCTATTCAGGCTCTTTTTTTGGTTCCATATGAATTTAGAATTTTTTTTCTAATTCTGTTAAAAATGATGTTGGTATTTTGATAAAAATTGCACTCTCAATCAAAAATTTCACTTTGTCTTGTGAATCCCAGGCAGAGGCCAGATCTTACGTGCAAATTCCAGACGAGATCAACCTGGCATTTTATCCCTGGGTTGAATCTGTAGACTACTCTGGACAGTATGTGTATTCTCACATTGCTATGAAGAAATACCCCAGATGGGGTAATTTATAAAGGAAAGAGTTTTAACTGACTCACAGTTACGCATGGCTGGAGAAGCCTCAGGGAACGTACAATCAGGTCCTCACATTTCAAAACACCATCATGCCTTTCCAACCGTCCCCCTAAGTCTTAGCTCATTCCAGCATTAACCCAAAAGTCCAAGTCCAAAGTCTCATCTGAGACAAGGCAAGTCCCTTTTGTTTATGAACCTGTAAAACTGAAAGCTAGTTAGTTACTTCCTAGATACACTGGGAGTATGGGCATTGGGTAAATATAACTGTTTCAAATCAAAGAAAATGGCCAAAACAAAGGGGTTACTGGTCCCATGCAAGTCCAACATCCAGTAGGGGAGTCATTAAACCTTAAAGCTCCAAAATGATCTCCTTTGACTCTATGTGTCATATCCAGGTCACATTACTGCAAGAGGTGGGATCCCACAGCCTTGGGCAGCTCCACCCCTGTGGCTTTGCAGGGTACAGCCCCACTCCCGGCTGCTTTCACAGACTGGCATTGAGTGTCTGTGGCTTTTCTAGGTGCACAATGCAAACTGTCAGTGGTTCTACCATTCTGGGGTGTGGAGGATGGTGGCTGACTTCTCACAGCTCCACTAGACAGTGCCCCAGTGAAGACTCGGTATGGGGTCTCTGACCCCACATTTCCCTTCTGTGCTGTCCAAGCAGAGATTCTCCATGAGGGCTCCAACCCCTGCAGCAAACTTCTGCCTGGACATCCAGGCATTTCCATACATCCTTTGAAATCTAGGCGGAGGTTCCCAACCTCAATTCTTGACTTCTGTGCACTGACAGGCTCAACATCACATGTAAACTGCTGAAGGTTGGAGCTTGCACCCTCTGAAGCAACAGCCTGATTTGTACATTGGCCCCTTTTAGCCATGACTGGGATGCCAGGCACCATGTTCTCAGGATACTCCAAGCAGGGGGGTCCTAGGCACAGTCCATGAAACCATTTTTCCTTCCTAGGACTCTGGGCATATAATGGGAGGGGCTGCTCTGAAGGTCTCTGACATGTCCTGGAGACATTTTCCCCATTGTCTTGGCATCGCTTTTGAAAGTTTCTGCAGCCAGCTTCAATTTCCCTCCAGAAATTTATTTTTTATTGCATTGTCAGGCTGAAAAATTTCCAAACTTCTTTGCTCTACTTCCTCTTGCATGCTTTGCCACCGAGAAATTTCTTCAGCCAGATACCCTAAATTATTTCTCTCAAGTTCAAACATATCTCTAGGACAGGGGCAAAATACCACCAGTATCTTTGCTAAAGCATGGCAGGAGCGACTTTTACTTCAGTTTCCAACAAGTTCCTCATTTGCATCTGAGACTACCTCAGTCAGGACTTCATTGTCCATATCACTATCAGCATTTTGGTCAAAGCTATTCAACAAGTCTCTAGGAAGTTTCAACCTTTCCCACATCTTCCTATCTCCTGCTAAGCCCTCTGAATTGTTCCAACATTTGATCATTACCCAGTTGCAAAGTCACTTCCAGATTCTCAGGTATCTTATAGGAATGCCTCACTCCTGGTACCAATTTACTGTATTAGTCTGTTCTCACACTGGTATGAAGAAATACCCGAGACTGGGTAATTCATAAAGGAAAAATGCTTAATTGACTGACAGTTCCTTGTGACTGGAGAGGCCTCAGAAAACTTACAATCATGGCACAAACAAAGGAGAAACAGGCACCTTCTTCACAAGGAGATAGGAGTGAGAGTGAGTACAAGCAGGGAAAATGCCAGACGCTCATAAAACCATCAGACCTCATGAGACTCACTCCCTCTCACCAGAACAGCATGGGGATACCACCCCCATGGTCCTACCCTCGACACATGGGGGTTATGAGGATAACAATTAAAGATGAGATTTTTTGTGAGTGCCCAGCCAAACCATATCAGTATGGCCATTCCCATGATACTGATTCCTTTAATCCATGAGCATTTCCGTTTGTTTTTGCCATCCATTATTTCTTTTAGTAGCGTTTATAGTTCTTCTTGTAGAAATCTTTCACCTCCTTGGTTAAGTATATTCCTAGGTATTTTATGTTATTTTTTGCAGCTATTATAAAAATAATTGAGTTCTTTACTTGATTCTCAGCTTGTTTGCTGTTGATGTATAGCAGTGCTATTGATTTTGGAACCTGTGAATTTATTGAATTTATTTATGAAATCTAGGAGTTTTTTATGAGAGTTTTCAGAGTTTTCTAGATATACAGTCATATCTTTTGCAAACAGTGATTGTTTGATTTTCTCTTTTCTAATTTGGATGCCCTTTATTTCTTTCTCTTGCTTGATTGGTTTGTGTAAGACTTCCAGTACTATGTTAAATAGAAGAGGTGAAAGCGGGCATTCTAGTTTTGTTCTAATTCTTAGGGGGAATGCTTTCACCTTTTCTCTAGTCAGTATGATGTTGGCTGTGGGTTTGTCATATATGGCTGTTATTGTTTTGACATATGTTCCTTCTCTGCCTGCCTACAGTGTTAAGAGTTTTTATCATAATGGGTTTTAGTGAATGCTTTTTCTGTGTCTATTGAGCTGATCATATGTGTTTTTTTGGTTTTTAATTCTGTTTTTGTGATGAATTACATTTACTGATTTGCATATGGTAAACCATCCTTGCATCCCTGGAGTTAAACTCACTTGATCATAGTGTAATATATTTTGTGTTCTGTTTGTTGAAGATTTTTGCATCTATGTTCATCAAGGATGTTGGCCTGTAGTTTTTATTTTGTTATTTCCTTTCCTGTTTTTGGTAGTAGGGTGATACTGGCTTCACAGAATGAGTTAGAATGGGTTCCCTCTTTCTCAGTCTTTTGGAATAGTTTCAGTAGGATTGGTACCAATTCTTATTTGAATGTCTGGTAGAATTTGGCTGGAATTCATCTGGCCCTAGTCTTTACTGCTGGCATTTTTTATTACTAATTTAACCTCACTGCTTGTTACTGGCTGTTCAGGATTTTTGCTTCTTCCTGATTCAAGCTTGGAGGGTTGTGTCTTTCCAAGAATGTATCTATTTTCCTTCAACTTTCTAGTTTATGGGCATAGAGGTCTTTATAGTAGTCTCAGATAATCTTTTGTATTCCTGTGGAATCAATTGTAATGTCTTCATTTTCATTTCTAATTGAACTTACTGGAATCTTCCCTCATCTTTTCATGGTTAATCTAGCTAGTGGTGCATTGATTGGTTTATCATTTCAAAAAACCAACTTTTTGTGCTGCTTTATATTTTTTTGTTTCAACTTTATTTAGTTCTTCTCTGACTTTGTTATTTATTTTCTTCTGCTAGCTTTGGGTTTTGTTTGTTCATGTTTCTCTAGTTCCTTGAGGTGTGACATTAGGTTGCCAATTTCTGATTTTTCAGATTTTCTGATGTAGGTACTTAGCACTATTAACTTTCCTCTTAGCACTGCTTTTGCTATATACCAAAGAGACTGATAACTTATGACACTATTGTCAATCATTTTGAAGAAGTTTTAAATTTTCATCTTGATTTCATTGTTAGCCCAAAAATCACTCAGGAGCAGATTGTTTAATTTCCATGAATTTGTATAGTTTTAGAAGTTCCTTCTGGAGTTGATTTCTGTCTTTATTCCACTGTGCACTGAGAAGATACTTGACATAATTTTGATATTTAAAAATGTATTAAGACTTCTGTGTCTTATTATATGGTCTATCTTGGAGAATGTTCCATGTGCTCATGAGAACAATATATATTCTGCAATTCTAGGGTATAATATCTGTAAATATCTATTAGGTCCTTTTGGTCTACATTGCAGTTTAAGTCCACTGTTTCTCTTTTTTTACTTTCTGCCTTGATAATCTATCTGGTGTTATTAGTGAAGTGTTGAAGTTCCCCACAATTATTGTGTTGCTGTTTTTCTCTTTTCTTAGGTATAATAGAAATTGTTGTATAGATTTGGAAGCTTCAGAGTTAGGTGCGTATGTATTTATGATTGTAATATCTTCTTATTCTATTAAGCCTTTATTATTATACAATGACCTTCTTTGTCTTTTGTATTAGTTTGTTCTCACATTGTTATAAAGAACTACCTGAAACTGAGTAATTTGTGAAGAAAAGGTGTTTAATTAACTCACAGCTCCACAGACTGTATAGAAAGCATAGCTGGGGAGACCTTAGAAAACTTACAATCAGGGAGGAAGGCAAAGAGGAAGCAGGCATAGCTTCACACAGTGGAATGGGAGAGAGAGTGTGAACAGAGAAGTGCTACACTTTTAAACAGCCAGATGTCATGAGAATTCACTTACTATCGTGAGAACACCAACGCGGAAGTTCGCCCCCATGATTCAGTCACCTCCAACCAGGTCCCTCCTCCAACACTGAGGATTTCAGTTAGACAGGAGATTTGTGTGGTGATGCAGAGCCAAACCATATCATCTTTTCATTTTGCTATTGTTGCTTTAAAGGCTGTTTCATCTGACATGAGGATAGTTACTTCTACGTGCTTTTGCTTCCCATTTGGGTCGAAATTTTTTTTTAATCATCTCTTTACCTTAATT
>NW_012106286.1:23903-26387 GCF_000951045.1 Mandrillus leucophaeus | reverse complement strand
TGAACATTTAAAAATAATATCTATTGGCCATTTGTCTGTCTTCTTTTGAGTAATGTCCACACAGATCCTTTGCCCATTTTGAATGGGATTACTTGTTTTTGATGTGAGTTGTTTGAGTTCCTTGTACATTTTGGATATCGGTCCCTTGTCAGGTGAATAGTCTGCAAATATTTTCTCCCATTCTACAGGTAGTCTCTTCACTCTGCTGATTGTTTCCTTTACTGTGCAGAAGCTTTTTACTTTAATATATTCAGTATATTTCCATTTGCCTATTTTTTTTTGTTTTTATTGTTTGTGCTTTTGAAGTCATAGGCATGAAATATTTGCCTCTGCCAATGTACCAAAGCATTTTTACTATGTTTCTTCTAGTAGCTTGATAGTTTCAGGCTTTAAGCCTAAGATATTTTTTATTCATTTTAAATTTATTTTAATGTATGGTGAAATATAAGGATCTAACTTCATAATTCTGCATATGTGTATTCAGTTTTCCCAGCAACATTTATTGAAGAGAGTGTCCTTTCCCTAATGTGTATTATTGGTGCCTTTGTTAAAAATCAATTGGCTGTAAATGCATGGATTTATTTCTGTGTACTGTATTCTGTTCCATTGGTGTATGTGTCTGTTTTTATACCAACACCATGCTGTTTTTATTATTATAGCTTTGTAGTACATTTTAAAGTCTGATAGTGTGATGCCTCGAGCTTTGTGATTTTTGCTCAGGATCACTTTGGCTACTTGGATTCTTTCCATATGAAGTTTAGGATTGTTATATATTTTTCCATTTTGTGATGCATGTCTTTGGTACTTTGATAGGGATTGCATTTAAATCTGTAGATTGCTTTAAGTGGCATGATCATTTCAAAAATGATAATTCTTCTGATCCATGAGCATATGATGTCTTGCTATCTGTTTATATCTTCTTCATTTTTTTCATCATTGTTTTGTAGTGTTTGAAGTAGAAATATTTCACATTTTAAATTAAATTTGTTCCTAAGTATTTTATTTATTAAATTTTTTGTAGCTCTTGTAAATAGAATTGTTTTATTGGTTTCCTTTTTAGCTAGTTTGTTATTTGTGTATAGAAACACTACTGAACTTTTTATGTTGATTTTGTGGTAACTTTACTGAAGTTGGGGTTTATTAGTTCTAAGAGTTTTTGATAAAGTCTTTCAGATATTCTGTTATAATACACACACACACGTATTTGTATAGCTTTGAGGGTACAAGTGGTTTTTGACTACATGGGTGAATTGTATAGTGGTGAAGTCTGAAATTTTACATCACCCAAGTAGTGTACATTATACTCAATATGTAGTAGTTTTATTACTCAAACACCTTGCACACTTCTCCTTCTGAGTCTCCAAAGTTCATTATATCACTCTGTATGCCTTTGCATACCTATAGCTTAGTTCCAAATTATAAATGAGAACATATAATGAGAACATATAGTATTTTGTTTTCCATTCCTGAATTATTTTACTTAGAATTATGGTCTTCAGCTTCATTCAAGTTGCTGCAAAAGACATTATTTCATTTTTTTTATAGCTGTGTAGTATTCCATGGTGTATATATACCATATTCTCTTTATCCATTTATTGCTTGATGGACACTTAGACTGGTTCCAGTCTTTGCAATTGTGATGTAATAAATACACATGCGCAGGTGTCTTTTTGATGTAATTACCTCTTTTCCTTCAGGTAGATATCCAGTAGTGGAATTACTGAATCAGATAGTAGATCTACTTTTAATTATTTGAAAAAATACTGTTTTTCACAGAGGTTGTACTAATTTACATTCCGACCAGTAGTATATAGAATTATTCTCTTTTCATTACAAGCACACCAAGATCTTTTTTTTTTTTTTTCACTTTTTAATAATGGTCATTTCAGCTGGGGCAAGATGGTGTTTTATTGTGTTTTTAATTTGCATTTCCTTATGCTTGCTGATGTTGAGCATTTTTAATATTTTTTGGCCATTTGCATATCCCCTTTTGAGAAATGTCTGTTCATGTCACTTTCTCACTTTTTGATGGGAATATTTGCTTTATTCTTGCTGATTTGTTTGAGTTCCTTGTAGATTTTGGTTATTACTTTTTCTTTGGATGCATACTTTGTAAATATTTTCTCCCATTCTGTGGATTGCCTTTTTACTATAATGATTATTTATTTTGCTGTGCATAAGGTTTTTAGTTAAATTTGGTTCCATTTATTTATTTTGTTTGTGTTGCACTTCCTTTTAGGGTCTTTGTCATACATTTTTTATTTAGGACAATATCCAGAAGAGTTTGTTTTAGATTTTCTTCTAGAATTTCTATGGTTTCAGGTCTTAGATTTAAGTGTTTGATCCATCTTGAGTTGGTCTTTGTGTATAGTGAGAGATAGGAAGTTGGTTTCATTTTCCATGTGGTTATATAGTTGTCTCAGCACCATTTACTGAATAGGGTGTCCTTTCTCCAATTTATATTTTTGTATGCCTTATTGAAGA
>NW_012106286.1:11374-23853 GCF_000951045.1 Mandrillus leucophaeus | reverse complement strand
CAAACCATATCATCTTTTCATTTTGCTATTGTTGCTTTAAAGGCTGTTTCATCTGACATGAGGATAGTTACTTCTACGTGCTTTTGCTTCCCATTTGGGTCGAAATTTTTTTTTAATCATCTCTTTACCTTAATTCTATAAGAATCCTTACATGTTAGATGAGTTTCGTAAGGACAGCAGATACTTGGTTTGTAATTTTTTATCCATTCTGCAAATCTGTGTCTTTTAAGTGAAGTCGATTATTTATATTCAACAATAATACTGAGATGAGAGATACTGTTCCAGTTATTATGTTGACTGTTACCCAGATACTTTGTTTTCGTCATTGTCATACTGATCCTGTGAGGATTATACTTTCAAGTATTCTATTTTGGTGCATATTGAACTTTTGTTTCAATATTTAGAACTCATTTTAGCATTTATTTTAGGGCTGGTTTGGAAGTAATGAATTCTCAGCATTTTCTTATTTAAAAAAAGACTTGATTTCTCCTTCGTTTATGTAACTTAGTTTTGCTGTATACAAAATTATTGACAGACAATTATTCTGTATAAAGTGGATAAAGCTAGGACCCAATCCCTTCTGGGTTTGTAAGGTTTCTGATAATAAGTCTGTTGTTAGTCTGATAGGTTTTCCTTTATATGCTGCCAGTCTGATAGGTTTTTCTTTACAGAACAGCTGATGTTTACTGCTCTTAAAATTCTTTCCTTTATGTTGACTTTAGCTAGCCTAATGATTATTTGCCTTGGTGATGTTATTTTTGCAATGAATCTTCCAGGAATTATTTCAGCTCCTTGTATTTGGATATCTACATCTCTAGCAAAGCCAGGGAAGTTTTCCTCAATTATCCCTCAAATATGTTTTCCAAACTTTTTGCTTTCTCTTCTCCCCCAGGAGCACTAATGATGCTTAGGTTTGGCTCTTTTACATAATCTTGTATTTCTTAGAGCCATTGTTCAATTTTTTAAATTTTTTTGTCATTGTTTATTTTTATTTGATTGGGCTAATTTGAAAGCCTTGACTTTGAGCTCTGAAATTATCCCTTCTACTTGGTCTAGTTTATTGTTTAAACTTTCTGTTGCATTTTGTAATTCCCTAAATGTGTCTTTCATTTCCTGGAGATCTGATTGTTTTTTCTTCAACATATATATCGCTTTAGAAAATATTTAATTCATTGGTTTTTGAAACTGGTTTTTGAAACTTTTATGTTTGTGCGTTTTTTAACCTTTCTCTTGTATCTCCTTGAGTAGCTTAATAATTAACCTTTTGAATTCTTTATCTGGCATTTCATCTTGGTTTGGATCAACTGCTGGAGAGCTGGTGTGATGTTTTGGAGGTATTATAGTACCTTGCTTTGTCATATTGCCAAAACTATTTTTCTGATTCCTTCTCATTTGGGTAAACTATTCTTCTAATTATTTTAAAATTAATTTTTATTCAACAGTGGTTTTTTAATTTCTTTTTTTTCCTTTAGAGTGTGACTTTAATGTTTTTAGTTTATTATAGCCTAATTTGGCTCTTGGTGCTTCCAGTGGTAAAGTTTCTGTTTGACTTTCTTGGTTATAAAGAGTCTTTGTATGATGGCTTTCTCAGATGCTGGTTATGGTAACAGTGTGCTCAGTGTGTGAGCAGGTTCATCGTCTCCTGTAGGGTTTGAATGACAGAGGTCTCTTGAAGCTTATCTTTTCCCCAGTGGTGTACACTTTTTATTTATTTATTTTTTTCCCTAGTATTTTATTTACCAGGATGAACAGTTCAGGCTTCAGACCAGTAGTGTAGTTGTCCATAAGTAAACACCAGCTGTTTCTAAAACAGGTGGGTAAATGCAATACCCAGGGATGGGCAGAGGTCCCAGCCCTGACAGAGGCAGCTGGGGGAGCTCTCAGTGAAATACACTAAGGTATTTTCAGGGGAATGAGAGGGAGCTACCTCAGCTCCTCTGCCAGGCCAGCAGGAAAGCAGTCCACCTCCCAGTCACACTCCTAAACTAGTGTTCCAGCAATTCAGATCAGACAGCCATCTCCTTTCATCTGAAGGAGTGTTGATTTTTAATGTAGAAAAGGATGGTGACTCTACCCCTTGTGCAAGCCTGAACCTGGAGAACACTTTTCCTGTGGAGATGCAGTCACCCTGAAGTGTTCCAGAAAGGCTGACTACAGGTACACCCAAACTGAGCTCTCATGGGAGAAGCCCCAGCTGTGATTGCAGTGGTGGATGAGGGGGAGAAGAAGTCCCCTTCTCCAGTATCCTTCATGAGCACCAGTGCTGCCTGACTGGTAGAATAGAACTTCAGACTTTCCCTTCTGAGCCCAGCATGACCACTTTGGCTTTGCTATAAGAAACTTCCACAAATGGAAAGTTCTAGGATTCAAGCCCTGCCATCTGAACTTTTTTGTCCCACAGGGTTCTCCCTTGATTTGGTGCACTCCACTTTCCCACAGGAGTAGGATTCCCTGAGGGCCAGGCTACTGTGAATCCTGCTGCTTCTCTGGGTCTATCCCCTCAGTGGGTTTGCAGCACTCCAGGTTCACGCTGGGGAATGTCTGCCAGGGATCCAGTGATATGACCTGTCCTCAAATCTCCTGGCAGAGGGTGCAAGCCCCAGCCCTGGCAGGGGTGGCAGGGGAGTTACATAAGCTCTGTGAGATTCCTTGGTTTAAATAGTCTTAGTGTGTTGGCTCTCTCAAATGCAGGTTGTAGTAGTAATGAACTGGTCACATGGACAGACTCAGTACCTCTTGGTTAGCCAGAGTGGTTCAGGCAATGGTGATAGCTGAGAATACACACAAGATTTTTTCTTCCTGGATGCTGCATCATTTTGCCTGCAGATGCTATAATGGACTGTGTCAGTTGGCCTCCAGCCAGGTGGCACTTACAAAAGAGCATCAGCTGGAGTGATAGTGGTGGTATTTGTGCTTGCCTTATGTTACCCAGGGGAGGTACTCTGATGTCTCAGGCAACGACTGGGGCCATAGAGCTCCCCTAAGTTTCTGTCCTTCGTGTTACACTACCAGTGTGAATGGAAAAGTAAAACCAGATGGGGAGTGGGTCAGGTACATCTGTATTCTGGTTCTCCACATGAAGGTGCAAGCAGCGGCCCCAGTGGGAATCAGAGGGCAATTTCCTGGACACTAGGGTAATGCTCCAGATGGGAGAGCAGTTGTCTCTGCTGTACAGAAGGGTTTGCACAGGAAGTGGGGAGAAGTAGGTGGCAGTAAGCCCTGCCCAGGTTCCATGCACCTAGCAAACAGGTCTTACATTCATGGTGTTCCCCTAGCAACAGCTAGCTAGACTCCAGGCAGTCTATGCCCAGAACTCAAAACTGCCCCAGTCCATAAGCCTTCCCTGCCAGGACAGAAACTGTGACTTTCAGACCATGCCTCTCCTGATCTGCTTTCAAAGCTGGGGCGACCAGCTCCTGTATTTGTGGCTGCAGCACACTTCCCATTCATCCCTTGTTTCTGGCAAAGCGGGTTCTTCCCCACTTTGTATCATATAAGGAATCTCAGTTGGGAGTTTCTCTCAATCTCACAGAAGGACAATTTGACTTTCTCTTTTCCAATTTGGATGTCTTTTATTTCTTTCTCTTGCCTGATTGCTTTGCTTAGGACTCCCATTACTGTGTTAAATAGGAGTGGTGAGAGTAGACATCTTTGTCTTGCTCCAGTTCTTAGTGGAAAGACTCAACTTTTCTTTATTCAGTATAATGTTAGCTGTGGTTTTGTCATATATGACCTTTATTATGTTATGTTCTTTTTACGACTAATTTGTTGAGAGTTTTTATCATGAGAGATGTCGAATTCTATCAAAGGCTTTTGTTGCATCTATTAAGATAATTATATGTTTTTTTTTTTTATCCTTCATTCTGTTGATGTGATGTATCACATGTATTCATTGATGTGTGTTGACCAGCTTTGTATTCCTGGCATAAGCCCTAATCATCATGGTATATTTTCTTTTTGTTGTGTTGTTGGATTTATTTTGCTAGTATTTTGTTGTATCTGTATTCAAGGATATTGGCTTATAGCTTTCTTTTTTGGTTATTCCCTTGTCTGGTTTTCATATTACAGTAATACTGGCCTAATGGAATGATTTATGAAGAATTCCCTCATTTTTTTTTTTTTTTTGAAATAGTCTGAGAAGAACTGGTTTTAGTTCTTCTTTATAAGTTTTGTAGAATTTGGCAGAAGGTCCATGTGGTCCTGTGCTTTTCTTTGTTGGTGGATTGCCAGTTGATATGGTTTGGCTCTGTGTCACCATCCAAATCTCATTTGTAGCTCCCCTAATTCCCAAGTGTTGTGGGAGGTACCCAGTAGGAGATAACTGAATCATGGAGATGGGTCTTTCCCATGCTGTTCTCATGATAGTGAATAAGTCTCATGAGATCTGATGGTTTTATAAGGTGGAGTTTCCCCGCACAAGCTCTCTCTTTGCCTGCTGCCATCCACATAAGATCTGACTTGCTCCTCCTTCTGCCATGATTGTGTGGCTTCCCCAGCCATGTGGAACTGTGAGTTCTCCATTAAACCTCTTTCCTTTGTACATTGCCCATTCTTGGGCATGTCTTTATCAGCACTGTGAAAAGAGACCAATACACTGATTCAATCTTGTTACTCAGTATTAGACTGTTCAGGTTTTCTATTTCTTTTTGGTACAATTTTGGCAGGTTGTATGTATGAATTTATCCATTTCCCCTAAGTTTTCCAAATTTTTAGCATACAGTTGTTCATAATAGTTTCTAATGATTCTTTGTATTTCTGTGGAATCAGTGTAAATGTGTCTTTTTTTGTTTCTGATTTTATTTATTTAACTTTCTTTATTCCTTGGTTCAGCTAGATTGCAGTTTCTGGTTTTATTTATCTTTAAGAAAACCAACTTTTCATTTTATTGATTATTTGCTTTTGTTTTCTTTTTTAGTCTGTATTCATTTAGTTATTCTCTGATTTTTATCATTTCTTTTCCTTTACTAATTTTGGGTTTGATTTGTTCACGCTGTTTAACTCTGTTGAGGTGAGTGGTAAGGTTATTTGTAATGAAATCTTTCCACCTTTTTGATGTAGGCATTTATTGCTATAAATTTGCCTTTTAGCACTACTTTTTTAAAATATGCCATAAGTTTTGGTAAATCTTGTTTCAATTTTTGTTTCTAGAAATTTTTTGATTGTTTTCTTAAATTTTCTATTGAGTCATTGGTCACTCAAGAGCATCTTGTTTAATTTCTACATGATTGTTCAGTTTCCCAAGATCCTCATGTTATTGATTTCTAGTTTTATTCCACTGTGGTCTGAGAATACACTATTTTGTTTTTTTTGTTTTTTTGTTTTTTTTGAGACAGAGTCTCATTCTGTCACCCAGGTTAGAGTACAGTGTTGATTTCAGCTCACTGCAACCTCTGCCTTCCCAGGTTCAAGCAATTCTCCAGCGTCAGTCCCCCAAGTAGCCAGGACTGCAGGCATGTGCCACCATGCCCAGCTAATTTTTGTATTTCCATAGAGATTTTACCATGTTGCCCAGGCTGGTCTCAAGCTCCTGAACTCAAAGTCATCTGGCCATCTAGGTCTTCTAAAATGCTGGGATTATGGGTGTGAAGCACTGTGCACAGCCCTGAGAAGAGACTTGATATTACTTTGATTTCTAAAAATTTGTTGAAACTTTTTGGTTTACCTACTAGATGGTCTATCCTGTAGAATTTTTCATGTGCTAATGAGAATAGTATATAATTTGCAGTTGTTAAAGTGTTCTATAAATGTCTGTTAGGTTTATTTTGTCTCTAGTGCAAATTAAATCTGATATTTCTTTGCTGATTTTCTGTCTAAATAATCAGTCCACTGCTGGAAGTGGGTATTAAAGTCCCTATCTACTATTGTTTTAAGGTCTCTCTCTCTGTTTTTGGCTGTATTATGTTAATATGTGCTTTATATGTCTGGGTGCTCCAGTGTTGGGCACATATACATTTATAATTGCTATATCTTCTTGCCAAATTGATCAGTTTATCATTATATCATGACCTACTTCGTCTATTTTTATGTTTTTTGATTAAAGGCTATTTTGTCTGAAATAAATATTGTTTCTTCTGTACACTTTTGGTTTGTGTTTGTGTAGAATATTTTTTTTCCATCCCTTCATCTTCAGTCTATGTACATCTCTACAGATGAAGTTGGGTTTATTGTAGGCAGCATATAACATGGTCTTTTTTTATATCATGCCATCCAGAAACTCTGTATTTTCTTAACTTCAGAATTTAAATTGCTTGCATTCAGTATTGTTATTGGTTGGTAACGTCTTGTTTCTGTTATTTTGTTAAGTTTTTCCAATTGTTTTCCATTCCCTTTCTTCTTTCCTCCATTTTTATTGTTTACCTTTATAATTTAGTATTCTTTTGTAGTGACAATGATTGTCTTTTTATTTCTTTCTTATTTGTGTGTCTGCTCTACCAGTGAATTCATATTTTTGTGTATTTTCATGATGACAGATGTATTGGTCTGTTATGACTCTGCTGATAAAGAAATAGCTGAAACTGGGTAAATTATAAAGATAATAAAGAAAAAGAGGTTTAGTGGACTCACAGTTCCACATGACTGGGGAGGCCTCACAATTGTGGTGGAAGGTGAAAGGCACATCTTACATGGCAGCAGGCAAGAAAAAATGAGTCAAGTGAAAGGGGAAACCCATAATAAAATTATCAGATCTTGTGAGACGTATTCACTACCATGAGAACAGTATGGGGGAAACCACACCCATGATTCAATTATCTCCCACTAGCTTCCTCCCACAACATGTGGGAATTATGGGAGCTGCAATTCTATATGAGACATGGGTGTGGACACAGCCAAACCACCATATCATTCCTCTCTTGGCCCCACCCAAATCTCTTGTCCTCACGTTTCAAAACCAATCATGCCTTTCCAAAATTTCTCTAGAATCTTAACTCATTTCAGCATTAACTCAAAAGTCCACAGTCCAAAGTCTCATCTGAGAGAAAGCAAGTCCCTTCTGCCTATGAGCTTGTAAAATCAAAAGTAAGTTAGTTACTTCCTAGATACAATGGAAGTACATGAATTGGATAAATACTCCCATTCTAATTGGGAGAAACTGGCCAAAACGAAGGAGCTTAAGGCCCCACCCAAGTCCAAAATCCAGCAGGAAAGTTAAATCTAAAAGCTCCAAAATGATCTCCTTTGACTCCATATCTCACATCCAGGTCACACTGATGTAAGAGGTGGGTTTCAATGGTCTTGGGCAGCTCTGCCCCTGTGGCTTTGCAGGGTATAGCCTCCCACCTGGTGGTTTTCACAGGCTGGTATTGAGTGTCTGTGACTTTTCCAGGTGCATGGTGCAAACTGTCAGTGGATTTACCATTCTGGGGTCTGGAAGACATTGGCTCTCTTCTCACAGCTCCACTAGGTGGTGTTCCAGTAGGGACTCTCTCTGAGAGCACCAACCCCACATTTCTCTTCTGCACTGCCCTAGCAGAGGTTCTCCATGAGGGCCCCACTGCTGCAGCAAAGTTCTTCCTGGGCATTCAGGTGTTTCCTGAAATCTTGGTGGAGGTTCTCAAACCTCAGCTCTTGACTTCTGTGCACTCACAGGCTCAACACCATGTGGAATCTGCGAGGGCTTGGGGCTTGAACCCTCTGAAGCCACAGCCTGAGCTGTATCTCGGCCCCTTTTAGCCATGGCTGGAGCAGCTGGGACACAGAGCATCAAGTCCCTAGACTGCACAGAGCACGGGGCCCCTTGGCCTGGATGGGAGGGACTGCCACAGATGTCTCTGACATACCCTGGAGACATTTTCCCCATTGTATTGGTGACTAACATTTGGCTCCTTGTTACTATGCAAATTTCTGTAGCAGGCTGGAATTTCTCCCTAGAAAATGGGTTTTTCTTTTCCCTTGCATCATCAGGCTGTAAGTTTTCCAAACTATGCTCTGCTGTTTTTAAAACTGAGTCCTTTTAACAGCACCCAAGTCACCTCTTGAATGCTTTGCTGCTTAGAAATTTCTTCTGTCAGATACCCTAAATCATCTCCCTCAAGTTCAAAGTTCCAAAGGTCTCTAGGGCAGAGGCAAAATGCAACCAGTTTCTTTGCTAAAACATAACAAGAGTCACCTTTACTCCAGTTCCCAACAAGTTCCTCATCTCCATGTGAGACCACCTCCGCCTGGATTTCATTGTCCCATATCACTATCAGCATTTTGGTCAAAGCCATTCAACAAGTCTCTAGGAAGTTCCAAACTTTCTCACATATCCCTGTCTTCTTCTGAACCCTCCTAATTGTACCAACCTCTGACTATTACATAGTTCCAAAGTCTTTTCCACATTTTTGAGTATCTTTACAGCAGTGCCCCACTCCCAGTACCAATTTACTGTATTAGTCTGTTCTTACACTGTTGATAAAGATGTACCCCAAACTGGGTAATTAATAAAGAAAAAGAAGTTTAGTGGGCTCACAGTTCTACATGGCTGGGGAGTCCTCACAATCCTGGCAGAAGGCAAAATGTATGTATTACATGGCAGCAGGCAAGAGAGAATGAGAACCAAGTGAAAGGGGAAATCCCTTATAAAATCATCAGATCTGGTGAGACTACCACAAGAGCAGTATGGGAGAAACCGCCCCCATGATTCAGTTAATCTCCCACCGGGTCCCTCCCACAACATGTGGGAATTATGGGAGCTATAATTCAAGATGAGATGGGGGCGTTGGGAGGAGGTACAGCCAAACCATATCAGCAGATTTTGTGTTTTTGCTTCCAGATGTAGGACTCCCCTAAGCATCCTTTCTTGCAGTGTTGGTCTAGTGGGACTGAGTTATCTTTTTTTTTTGCTTGTTTAGGAACAACTTTATTTCCCTTTCACTTTTAAAGTATAACTTTGCTTTTTTTTTTCTTAAGTTCTCTATGCCTTTACCCATTTCTTATTCTGGAACACCCAAAATTTAAGTATTTGGCTACTTTGTGGTATCCCATACGCCTTGCATGCTCTTTTTATTCTTTTTTATTTTTATTTTTTTGTCTGACTGAGTTATTTCAAGAGACCTGCCTTCAAGTTCAAACATTTCTTCTGCTTGATGCAGTGTATTGTGCTTGATGCTCTTGACTGTATTTTTAAAATTTTCATTTATTGTATTCTTCAGTTCCAGGATTTTTTTGTGTGTGTTTTTAAATGATTTCTATCTCTGCTGAACTTTTCATCCAAGTTATAATTTTCTTTCCAATTTATTTGTAGTGCTTACCCATGTTCTCTTTATTGTACTAATTTTTGATATTGTTATTTTGGTATTTTTAGGCATTTCATAGATTTCCTTTTCTTTGAGATCTGTTACTGGAGAATTACTGTGTTTCTTTGGAGGTGTCATGTTTTCTTGCTTTTTATTTTTTGTGTCTTTGTGTTGATATCTGCACATCTGGTGTACCAGTCATTTTGTCCAATGTTATGGATTGGATGAAAATCTTTCATAAGGACATTTTTTTTACAAAGATATATCTACAGTGTGCATTGGGCAGGGTCCTTTCACTTGTACTCTGGGTGGGTGTAGAAGTGTGGTCTCTGCATGATTTCTTTAACTGTAATCAACATCAGTGGTGTCTGTGAATTCCTCAGTGGCTTAGGTGGCAGTTGTCATTGGGGGCTGTGGCAAGACTTTCCTGGGGACAAGGGCTCCAGGAGGGCTGGTCCTTGGGCACCAGTGATGTCATTGGTGGGTTGGGGGTGCCAGACCTTGGACCCCTGGGTGGTGTGCATGGCATTGGTAGTGGCAGTGGTGGTGGTGAGCCAACCCATGGCTCCTATGTGGCTTGCACAGATGCCTGTGGTGAATGGTTTGTGACTGGGCTGGTATCCAAGTCAGCTAAAGGTGCATTCAGGTATGTGACCACCCTGCCACTGGAGGATACTGCGTTGCTGTCAGTGGCAGTGGTCCCTGGCAGTCAACTCTCAAACTCTGGGGAGCACACACTTTGTCCCCAAGGCAGCCTCCTGCAGTGCTGCACCACCCATTTTCCAGAGAGTAGGACACTGTGCTGTTGCTCCAGCTGCACCATTGTGTCCAGCCAGCATTGCAATGCTGCAGCCCTCTGGGTGGATGTAGGGGAATGTCAGTGGGGCTTAAGGTATGTGGAGAGGCAGGTGCTGTTTGTCCTCAGGGTGGGATGTAGTCTGGTGTGGACTGGGCTCTCAGAATGGCATCATGTTGCAGTTATGTGGGTCTTGGGGGAGTTTGGCACCCAATGCAAACTCTCTCCCTGAGACAATGCCATCATATAGACTGCAAGCAGCTTTCTATACTAGTCTAAGGGCCCACGAGGGCCAAGGGGCTCACCTATGGCTAGGGTTGCAAGAGTCCTTAGTGGGAACGTGAACCAGTAGGGATCTCTCGCTTACCACTTTTCCACAATGGGGGCTCCTTCTCTATATTTTTGAAATATAAAACTGTTCTAAAAAGTAAAATCATTTTTTTTAAAAAAAGGAAGGTCATGGACACAAGTTTATCAGAGTCAGGCCTTTAATCTGGTAAGACTTAAATAGGTGGAGCTCAGAGACAGAATCCCCACCCCACAATCTCTGGGACTGGCAGCATTGGAGTTTGGAATATACAGAGCTGTGACTTATCTTCTGGGAGATCCCAGGGGATCTTGGTCTCACGACTGTTTACTTTCTTTTGGATAGGGAAGATGCCATGGGCTTAGACCATTCTTTCATGAAACAAGATAAATGGGAAGCTCAAACATCAATTTAGTATGCCTTAGGGAAGAGAGAAAAGGTTTTCAGATAGAACTTGCTTAAAGCCTGGGCTTGCTGCCTATTAGCTGTTTGTCTTTGAGCACATCACATAGTATCTCTGGATGTATTTCATAGCTTATATTTTACCAGAATTTATTGGTAAAATGAAAATAATTATATTAAAATCTACACATCAGAGGGAGTTGTGAATATTCAATTACATAACTTAGGGAAATGCCCAGAATAGTGTTGACACATAGTCAACTACTAACATTTTCCTTTTCTTCTTTTCTTCCCTTTTGATAAACAGGAGAAAGAGTAAATGAGAAGAAGTAGCACTTCTTCAGGTGTCAGGCTGGAAGAAGTCACTTGAAGATGAGTCTACATCTGCCTTAGGATTGCCTGGCGGCCTGCGCCATTCCATGTTATGTCTACTTATTTGCTCCCTGTATTCAGTGATTTTTTTTTTTTACTTAATTCTCTCTTACTGACCCTGAGAGTGACCATATTTTTAACCAATTTGGTCTTCAGCCTCAAAACTTAGCTCTTTCCTTTTGGGGTCCCTGAATCCTACCACGTGTCATGGTGGCTGTGAAGATGTTTGCCAAGCCTGCTGAAAAGGCTCATCTGTGGCATCTGAGAGCACAGATTTCAACTCTGGACCCCTGTAAACTGCCTTTGGAATTATGGACACCCAGCACTGTTTTGAAATATCAGTGGACATCCAGTTTTTAAAAGCCCTCAGAGCTTTGGGAGGCACCCCTTTATCTCTCTGGCATGTCAGAGAACCGATTCAACCCTTCTCATCTCCTCTTTCTTCCCTCTCTTGGGCAATCAGGATGCAGCAGCAACTCACTGTGCATGTTTTTACAGCTCTTCTCCAGTAATGCTGCCATTTCCACTGCAGACCACAGGATAAAAAGGACCACTTCACAGTGGCCCAGGATACCCTTTTAAGTAGGAAGTAACTATTCAGTTTCTTAGTGGCCCATACATAAACTTGATTATGTTCTTCATTGCTCCAAGATACTATTTGTTTGTTTGTTTATTCCAGAGGGAGAAGAAAGTACTGCTTTGATCTAAAATTAAGCAAACGTTCTTCAATAAACCCCCTGTGGGACTTGACCCCTAATGGTAACCAGCAGTGGCTTTGTCATGGCCCTGCCCACTGGGGGCAGGCATGTGCCAGGGCCAGGGTAGGCTGCCGGCTGGTGAGCACGAATAGGTGGCTGGTGGAGCTCACGCAGTGGGAAGGGCAGATGGCTCCATTCTGATTTCTTAGCAAGCCGCTTCCCTGGGAGGGGCTTTCCCTTCAGTGGAGTCTGTGCCCCCAGCCTCAGCTGTCTTGGAGCAGATGTGTATACTTAGAGATGGGGACCTTTTCACTGTAAATACTGCTCACATGTTCCTAGGCTGACTTTACTATGTGCAGAGCCTCTTCTCAAATATCCAAATCCCCTCTGTTGGGTACACAGAACAGATGTTACCCTGCCTCCTATTACATTAATTTACGAACTTTACATATGCTGAGTTACGGCCCCTAAGCTGTTGCATGTGCTTGACTGTTACGTTCCAAAAAGTATGTTTTTATGGTTTTGTGGAAACTGTGCTGTTCTGCTTTTGCAGACTGTGAGATTCTGATTTTTTTTTTTTTTCTCATCATTAATTATCCTTGTCCTGGAACATCAGAGCTTGAAGAAGGAATTCTAGCAGCCCACCTCTCTCCTTCCTAATCCTGATGACTAGAGGCTTAGAGAGAGGC
>NW_012106286.1:0-11324 GCF_000951045.1 Mandrillus leucophaeus | reverse complement strand
CCCTAAGCTGTTGCATGTGCTTGACTGTTATGTTCCAAAAAGTACATTTTTATGGTTTTGTGGAAACTGTGCTGTTCTGCTTTTGAAGACTGTGAGATTCTGATTTTTTTTTTTCTCATCAGCAATTATCCTTGTCCTGGAACATCAGAGCTTGAAGAAGGAATTCTAGCAGCCCACCTCTCTCCTTCCTAATCCTGATGACTAGAGGCTTAGAGAGAGGCGGTGATTTCTCTGAGTTTACCATATTCAGTGACAAACTTAAAGCCCAAACCCCTTCTGATTTCTAGTCAATCCGGCAGCCTTCATTTACCCAAAGTTCACTTTTGATAGTATAACTTTTATACACTGTGACACAACGTATTTTAAAAAACAGTTTAGAAATGTTTAATCTTTCTTTGAAATACTTTTTAAGGTCAGGCACCATGGGTCATGCCTATAATCTCAACACTTTGAGGACCAAAGTGGTAGGATCATTTGAGGCCAAGATTTCAAGATCAGATTGGGCAACATAGTGAGACTCCATCTCTAAAAACTTAAAAAAATAGCCAGGTGTGGTGGCACATGCCTGTAGTCCCAGCTACTTGGGAGGCTGAAGTGGGAGGATCTATTGAGCCTAGGAGGTGGAGTTTAAGTAAGCCATGATTGCACCACTGCACTCCAGCCTGAATGACAGAGCTGTCAAAAAAAAAAATTAGTTTTATAGTGCAGTTTTAGGTTCAGAGCAAAACTGAGTGGAAGGTACAGGGATTTTCCATATTCTTCCTGCCCCTCCAACAAATATGCCCTGTCTCCCTCATTATCAACATATCTTCCCAGAGTGGTACACATTTTATAATTGATGATCCTACACTGACACGCCATCATCACGATGAGTTCATAGTTGACACGAGGGTTCGCTCTGGGTGTTGTGCATTCCAGGCATTTGGACAAATGTGTAATGACATGAATCCACCATTTGAGTATTATACAGATGAGTTTCACTGCCCGAAAGTCCTCTCTGCTCCACTCATGCTTATTCCTTCATCCCCCTGCTCCCTCAGCCCCTGACAACCACCGATCTTTTTATTGTCTCCATAGTGTGGTATTATTTAATGTGTTTTGAAGTTGCACTGTTGCCCCAAGACATCATATGAGTAGAGGGTTAACCACCTCAGCCAAGAGTAATTTGGTCTGGGGAGGTCTCCACCGTCAGGACGAAGGCATTTCAGAACCATCCTAACAATAGTGTTCCCATAAGTAACTAGACACTGTTTGTATCCATGGCAACATGGCTCCACGAGCACTGCTTCTGTGGAGCAGCTGCCCTTCCTAGGCACTGTCAAGAGTTGTTCTTCTCTGACATCCACTCCCTTCTTGCCCTGGCACACACCCCAGCCCAGGCGCCAGGCATCCAGGGCCTTCTATGACTTTCCAGATGCACTCCTTCACAGCTGGAATGTGGTTGGCTTGTGGACTTGTGTTCCCAGCATAGTGAACGGTGGGCACTAGAAGCCAGTAGGCACTCAACTGATGATTCTTCAGTGAAATAATTGATGTCACATTTAGGTCTGTTTTTCTTGTATGTTACACCTTCTGTTCTTCAACAGAGCCCCCACAATATCCCAGAACTTTGAGGTCTTATCTGGGGGTTTCCCAGATGTTGGAGTACCCAGGTATCACCTGCTGAGCCAGTTTCCCTGGCCTCACCTGCAGAGGATCGGCATCGGTAAATCTGGGGCAGGTCCAGTACTTTGCATGTGAGCGCAGACCCAGGTGTTTCTGAACCTGGTGGTCCAGGGACTGCTGCAGGAAGGAACCAATAGGACTGCGTGCCTTAGGGGCAGTGGGTCTCATCCATCTCTATCTATGGCAGTGACTACAAGCCATGCCCAGGCCACATGGACACATGCCTTTAGAATTGTTTTGTGGGATGGATGAGTTACAGAACTGGAGCCCTGAGACTTGAGTTCTAATTTCAGCTCTGCCAGTTGCTGGCTGATTGAAACTGAACAAGCCACCTGCCTTCCCTGAGACTGTCTCTTCTCCTGTGGAATTAGGACATTAGAATGCATGAAGATCTCTTTATGTCCTTAATAACCTGTAAGTTTAAGAATCTAGGAAAGCTCCATGCTGGTGGCTGCAGTTATATCCCCATAGCCTCAATTCATCAAGAAAGAGTCAAAAATGGCAGCAGGGTTGTGTCAACTGTTCTCCTTAGCAGCTATCGTAAGTGAATTGCCTTTGTCATCTTCCCCAGCCGCCACCACACTCCCACACGGCCAGCATCACCTGAACCATCTGACAGTGGGGGTTCCCTCCTAAAACTGAGATGCAGAGCCCCACCGCAGGCCTTTCTTGCTGGCTGCTCTCCACTCCCACCCAAAGGCTCAGTTGTGCTGGGCTGCACACCTCCGAGAACTCAGTTCTTGCTGTTTTATGTTGTTTCATACCCACTAGTGTTATAGAAACTGCTGCAGACCAGGGACCAAAAGTCCACAGGTTCTACTTCTAGCAGTGACACTAGTGAGATGAGTGACTGCTGGCAAGTTACTTTATCTATCTGTCCCCACCTTCCATATACAAAGTTGGGTCTCTATGCACATTTGTGGTTCTAAATCCTGGAGTCCAAATCAGAATTCTTTGTGCAAAATATACATAGCTAGGTCCTAACCTTGGAGATCCTGACTCAGTCCAGGGAAAGATGCAGATCTTGGGGAGGAAGCAGCTCTCCAGAGGAGTCTCGCCTTCAGTGAGTGCCAAGATCACTTCTGTCTCTCGGTTCACAATGTTACCCTAACTAATCCATACTCTGATGTCACCTGCTGGCAACTTACCCTGTGGCATCAAACCAGTACCCCGTTTGCAGCTAGTACAAACACTTCTTTACATTTAAGTTTTGTTTACGAGATTTAGCCTATAATAATAGAGGCTGCCAGATGGGTTTCAAATGTGTATGTTCCATTGCTAATAGGAAAAACTGCATCTATTATAAACATTCTCTCTAGGAGCTTAGCACAGAGGCAGGCCTTGTATTGCAAGCATTTGAAATCCCATAACTGTATTCTGAACTGTGTTTTAAATCACCTGAGAACATTTCTTGAACGCTAGTCTTTGCTTAGAGTGACGAACCTATTAAGTGGTTCCGTGAGTTAAGTTTGCATCTAAGCAATGTCTGAATCGCAGGAGGAAGCCAGGAGTTGTGTCTGGCTTTCTGGCCATACAAATGGCATGTGGAAAAGTCATTGTGTATTATTAATATCCTTTGATGTATATTATTATGACTTTCTCACAATACTAATGTTATTGGTTTTTATTAATGTTATTTTTATAACAATGCTAATATTATGAGCTAAAAGTTTCGGAGCGTCTGCTGGGTGCTAAAAATTCTTATAAATGCTCAACATGCATTAGCTCCTAACAACACTTTGAAGTGATTCTTATTGTCCTCACTTGACATATACAGGAAATAAAAACCTGACCATTAGACCGAGCATGGTGGATCATGCCTGTAATCCCAACACTTTAGGAGGCTGAGGCGGGCGGATCACCTGAGGTCAGGAGTTTGAGATCAGCCTGGCCACCATGGTGAGACCCTGTCTCTACTAAAAACACAAAAAATGTAGTCGGGCATGGTGGTGAACACCTGTAATCTCAGCTACCCGAGAGGCTGATGCAGGAAAATTGCTTGAACCCGGGAGGCAGAGGTTGCAGTGAGCCAAGATCGTGCCATTGCACTCCAGCCTGGGCAACAAGAGCAAAGCTCTTTCAAACAAACAAGCAAACAAACAAACAGAAAACTAAGCATGCGAGGAGTTTGGCCTGGGTGGTGGAGCTTGTGAGCTATGAGCTGAAGTCTGAGTGAAGGCTGGGCTGGTGGAAGGAGTTCACTCAAGCTCCCAGGGTATTCTGTCCTCCAGGACTCTGAACCACCTGGGAGGAGAAGCAATTGTGGCAGGCCTAACACCTCTTCTTTCCCAAACCTCAGGAGCAGGTTCTGTGTGTTATAACCATTGAGGTCACATTCTTGAAGTGCATTTTGGGGAAGTCATTATTTTGGCTGCAGCAGGGACTGATGTATCAGTCTATTAGAATTCAGAAAAAAGTCAGCAAACAAAAAAGGTGTTGGAATTATTCTCTTCTAGCATTTTGAAATGTACAATTGGTTAATGTTAACTATAGCCACCATGATGTACTGAAGACCAGGCAGGTCTTATTCTTTTTATCTAACTGTACATTTGTACCCATTAACCTAATGCTCATAGCATCAAGAAAAGATCAATATTTAAGGTGACAAATATCCCAATTACCCTGATTTGATCATGTGAATATGCTGGATTATCATATCTACTCCTAAAATATGCACATCTAATTGTATCAATGAAAATAAAGACAAAAATTAAAGCTTTTACAGTAGAAAAAGACTTTTGACAGACTTGCTTGGAATGAATTACTGCTTTTGGTAACATAGTTTTAGAAGAGAGATTCACATTTAATGTTACTTTGTGCTAAGCACTGTAATCCATGCCTGGGTGCTCACAGCGCTCCTCTGGGACCAGGCATCACCATCTCCTCTGCAAAAGGAAGGTCAGCCTGTCGTCAAGGCCACAGGATAAATGGCTTGGCTGATTTAGGAAACCCAATTGGTCTTATTACAAAACATGCGCATCTGCCCTTCACCAGGTGATTTTTCTGTAGGGTTATCTTCAAAAGTCCAACAAAGCTCTGTTTCGCCATGTCAGGCAGTCTGTGACCAGGATCACCAGGTATGTGACATCAGGAAGAAGGGGCTGTGTGGCCAGGCTCCATCTCTGGTCCTGTAGGCTTCTGCCTTCAGCTTTCTGAAGGGAGCTGAACTAGAGATTGGGCCCAGCTTGGCAGCGCAGTTTCAGGAGAGCCAGGATACAAACCATTCCAGTCTCTATTCCCACAAAGGAGAAGCTAAACCATTTTTTATTTGCCCATTCTAAGTGCCAAGTAATGTGCAACTGCTTCACATAAACCTTCCAGCCTTCCAGCCGACTCTGCTTTCTGGAGATATCCTTATGTCCCTTTTGCATGACTTAGGAGACTGAAGCATGTAAGAATTGAATGAGGGGTCAAGAGTCACACAACATGTGAGCACGAAACTGGGACTCTCCTGGGGTATCAGACCCCAAAACCAGTGGTCTTCGCTTGATCTTAGCCAACGTCCAAGAAGCAATAAGGTCAGTGCTCTTGACACATGGTTGTGCCTTTTACTTTGGGAGGGACTGTGGGTCCACTCTGCTTTTAACAGTAGGAAATTAAATATTTACATTTGGTTCGAGTTTGGCCCCATGACTGTCCAGCTTATTTCCTGTCAAAGGCCCAGATTCCTTGTTTTAAAGTAGAGGGTAAATTTGTGTAATGAGGAGGGATTGGGCAAGTGTAGAACACACTCTTTCACCTGCAGATTCACACTCCAAACACAAAGAAATACTGGATCATGTATGGCATATTTTAAAAGATGCCATAGGCATAATTAAAAAGCACAACAAAATTATATTTTCTCACATCAGAGGGCAGAATCTTATGAGTTGTTGAGATGAAAACTGTATCTTAGGGGCTGAGAGCCTAACATCTGCTTGGGGGTATTTGTGGCCCTTGCAGCTGTTGTGTGCTGTGAACTGAGCAGCTTTATAAAGCCAGGAACAAGGGTAGAGTTCCTGTGTCTCTGAATAGAAACTAGCAATGCTTAGCCTTCTGTACCAAGGAATGCATCACAAAAGCTAATGCTGGGACTGGGCCTGGGGTGGGACAGGAGTCACATAGAGGAGTCAGGACCCCAAATGTGGCTGGTGTGAGGGGCCTTAATTCACACTGTCTTTGCCATTTGGAAAAGCTGAGCAGGAATTTAAGGTAAAAGCTGATCTGGAATAGATTACAATCCAGAGGCCTCAAGCCCATCACAAAAATCATTGCCCCAGTGAAGATGCCTGCAGAGCTCCAGGGATTTCTGAGACTCCATGGGAGAATGATTCCTAAGGAAGGTGCCCCCCCAGCACCTATGGAGACTCATCAGCATGAGGGCAAACAGGCTCTGTAAAAGGAGAATTCACCTCTAAGGAGCTGCAGACAATAGAGGGATTAAAGTGGGCCTTTGATCATTCAAAAAGCATTTTAAAGGAAAAAATAAAGTAACATAATCCAAATTCCAACCGGAGACTTGAAAAAGAAGGTAATAACAAAATGGAAAATAAAATCACTGAAATAAAGCAAGTGAGTTGGACTAGAATGTCTCCTGGCCATTAGCTCTGTCCGTGGCTGCAAGGTTCGTGGGGACTGTGCCTCCCTTGACCTTGAATCTCAACACCCTAGCACAGTGCCTGGTTCTGGGAAGGTTCACAGTACACACGTACCTCCCAAATGGATGGATTGCCAACCTAAGTGTTTGTAGGAAAGTGTTATTTTCAGGCACTTCAGGTGTGTCAGATCTTTTCTGTTCTAGCCAGGCATTGTGGACATCACCTCAGTGTGTGAGGGAACGAGCTGCATTGGTGGAGACGAAACCAGCAGGAGCACAATAGTGACCCATTTCTCTTGTCTTACGCACTGCAGTGGAAATAGCCCAGTGTGCATGGTGGATTTTATAATGGAGTCATAGAAATATAGGGGGTTTCCTCTATGAGCTTGCTGGCTTACATGAGCTCCTTCTCTGCAGCATTTCTCTAGCATCTCCTGTCACATCGTTTATTGTGTTCACTAGTCCTGTGCTAACGAGGATCTTTGAAAAATGACTGGTATGGTAATGATCTACGGAACTTACTGTAGATAGCAATTAAATATGGTTAACGGCGGGTTACACTGACACATTAAAAGGCCTACAGGCTGCGATTTATGAAGACAGCTCTGCTGCCTCCTTTGTATGTGATGCATTTCTCTGGTTTCTGCTTAGGCTGTCTGGTCTCAGAAGGGAGTGATTTCCAGGTCTCCCCCACCATCACTCCAGTTGCCAGGCCACCCAAAATCACATTAGCAGGCTTTATTGTCCCTACTGCACCTCCTAATGCCCTCAGGGTGCTTGAGGTAGCTTTTTTCCTCTATGAGCTTGCTGGCTTACAAGGTAAGGCCTAGGTCAACATTTTGTTGTGCAGAAAAGGCATGTGCTATCAGAGGAGAAAATTTAGATACAATATTGAGATGATTCTTATAAGTGATGCAAGATAATTTGACGACAAGAATTGAGATTATATGCTGAGATCTTACTGTCTTAAACTTTGTTGATTTCTGAAAATAATAGAAATGCAATCCTAGCTAAAGGAAGAGAAGTAGCCTAGCTCACCAGTGGCCAGGAAACTCTGTAAATAAGTATTGCCTTTACGCAGCAATCTCACCTAATATAAGACTCCAGATGGAAGATAGCTCCTAAGAAGTCAAAACACAAACCAAGATCATGTAAATTACTCTCATGTGAAAAATAGGCAAGAGATAACCAACCCAGTCCCAACTGTCTCACAGCCACACAGGCACCCTGTACTCATGGCTGCCACATTCTTCAACATTTGCACTTCTGTTAACAGAGTTAAAGTAGAGCCAAGATAGGCTCTTTTACCAAGAGCATATTGACTAACTACAGATGCGATGCTAATAACAACATGTGTAAAACAAGATCTTAAGATACTGTTATGTTTTTCTCCCTCTTTTGTGGCCAAGAGTGTGTGCTCTCTTGCCTTTGTAGATTGATCACGTTTTTGGGTGATAGGACCAAAAGCAAAAGTGTCTAGGGCACTAGGAGACAAGGCAAGCCATTATCTGTGAAAGCCTGGGTTTTCTGCGAGGAAGCATGCTGGACACTGCCAGTAGAGGGAGAAGTCATGGTGTGAAGTTTTCCATGATGAGAGATAAGGACAGCTAGGGCATGGGGATGCAGAGGATGTTGTTGTTGTTGATGGTGTTGTGGTTGTTGTACCCCAAGTCCCTGGGACAAGACGGCCCCATGTACACAGAGGTCGTGAAAAATGTGAGGACCCTGGACACTGAGTGTCACGGCTTTGGGGACAGTGATGATGGTGATGATGCGTCCCTGTGTCCCAACTCAGCTCAGTCTGCTTATCTAAAAGGGACAGAGAGTACCTCTGTGGGCACAGTTGGAGCTGAAGAGCAGAGAACTTTTCTTTGGCATTTGGACTCTACGGAAACTTTGGGAATTGTGTTAAAGTCCAGGAGGAATGGCTGAAAACATGAGTGAGATAAATGTGCAGCTAGGAGGTTGAAGATAAGTTAGGATCTGATTTTATTCAATTGGGAGGAACCACGGCCAAGCATAATTCTTCTGGTGGATTCTGAAGTTATTTTCAATTTGCCCATAAGATGAATTTTCCTGAAGAAGGAAGGATGTGGAAGCTGATGCTGAGGCCTCATTTCCACATGTGAATTTCTAAGAAACTACAGCTTTCATCCAAAGTGGAGATGAATGGCACTGGGGTCCATGTTGCCAGAATGCCTGGAGACAAGGAATGAGGACTTGTCACCCAAGGCATGGGATCCATAGTGGGCACAGGAGTGGAAGCCACAGACTTTGTGGAAATAACTAATTCACCTAAATCCAAGGCGTTTTCAACTGAGAGGCCTGGGCTGAGGATAGAGATTTGAGCCTTAACTGAGACATCCTACTGGGAAGTTGCATCAATGGTCAGTATCTAAGGCCACAGAAAGTGTCACATGACGGTGCTTCACAGGGCCCCACATTTAGGACGTTTGTGTACTCAAAGAGAATCTTTGATGACCATGACTCAGAGAAACTTTTAATAATTTAAAACAGGTTTTGGATCATGTTGATGATGACAGATGGTGCAAGCCACCTACTAAACCCCTCTGGGAGGGGTGGTATTTCTGCCTTGTTCTGAGGGCAGAAACGTGACATGGATGTGGAGGCTCTAGGCAGGGAGATGTGAAGCTGGAGGCACAGCTTCGTCTCCCTAGAATGGGTGTGGCCAGGGCAAAGCTGGGACATCCTCAACCCAAAGTTTTGCACAACTGGATTTGAACTCCTTGTCAATATTCCTAACCAGTGGTGACATGGAAGGGAGAGGAGGAGGAAAAAAGGATGGCTCTTCATCAAGAGCAAAAGCAAGAAGTTCAGATAGGAGATTTCACTTGGCTTTTCCAGTCTTGGGTGGGGACCCATGGTGGTAGTGAAGAGCTCTGGAATCTTCCAGAGAAATGAGCATGGGTGCCCTTTAACAGGTCCCAGATAGCCAGTTACTGCAGAACAATGTCCTGTTACCAGAAGCTTATTGCAGACCTTGTAACCTGAATCATTGCATTGGCCCAGGGCACACCCAGGAGGGTGGTTTGGGAAGAAGATTCCAGGCTGAGATAAATACCGACATCTGATAGGAAAGCATTTCAGAGACAAGCTCCGAGAGCTTTGGAAAATGGAACATTCACCCTCTTCCCACAATTTATAAAGGGACTGGCAGTGGTTGTTTTGGGGAGGATAGTAATGGGGAAAGAGAATTGGGTATGTTATGGCACACAGAACCAAAAATGAAGATTCCTAAGTAGTAATCTAATAGCTAGGGAATTGTTGGGCAATTTCAAGAAACTCAAAAAGTGTTACAGAGAGGAGCCCCTTGGAGTTTGTAGGAGACTTGGTTTGTCCATCTGGCCCCAAGGCCCAGAAGTAGTTGACAAAGAGACCCAAGTTGTCCCCTGGATGCCAAACTTGGGGAGAGAATGGTCCTGGGTGGCAGCCCCTCCCCATCCAGCCTCAGTCAAGTCTGCCTGCAGGTACCTATGGAGTTGCAGTGTAGCCATTTTATTAATGGTTTTCTGCTTTGGCTGGATTTCAGACATAAAGAAGAGAAGAAGGAAAGGTCTGGGTGACCTGCCCCTTCCGATAACTCTAAAGTTGCACACATCTCCTCTGCTCATATTTGATGGGCTGGGACTTAGTCACTAAGCCACACCCATTGCAAAGGTGCTGGAAAGCGTTGCATTCTCTGATGACCACATGCCCAGCCAAATATTGGCGTCATCTATTCCTATATAATAAGACATAAGTAAAGTGCAGTCACTGAGAATCGCTAGCAGTTTATAACACAGGTATCTTGACAGCCCAGAAGAGACACTGGGTTGAGTTAAAATAAAAACTGGAGTAAATACAATGAGAAGATAGAAAGCCTGCTAAGAACACTGGGATACTTGAGCAGAACTTTAAACAGTGTCTTTGCTAATGTTTATGGTAACTGTTCAGATAGTCTGTTTCTCTAAGCTAATTGTTTTCTGATTGTAGAAGCAATAATAACTCATTGTATCTTGCTTGAGAAAAAATTTAAAAGTATGAAAAATCAAATATAATTATCACACTACCAAGAGGTATTACTGCTTCCGTGTTGATATGTGTTCGTCTTGTATTTTCTACAGATGCACACCCACACAGACACGTTCATGTTTATATTATAATTTGAATGCATGTATTTATATCTTATAACTGGATTTCTTTCACTGAAATAATTTGATCAGGTATCTTTTCTCATGGATGTGTCCTAAGAGTTCTTTCTTTCTCTGATAGAGCCAGATCAAGGAAAGAGACAGGAAAGCAGATGATTGTACCTGCCTTCCCTAAGTGCACTCGGGAAGAGAAGGATCATCTCAAAAAGGGTTAAGGAATGAGAGCATGGAAATCACTTACACACGCGGTGGTGGCTTGGACTTTGCCAGTGAGCCCTGCCTGCCCGCTCGGCTTCTATTCACTCAGGCCCAGCTTGAGCTTCTCCTCCAAGTGCTGGTAGCAGTCATTTATGAGGGAGGAAAGGAGGAGAATAAACACGCTTCTCAGCTCCCAGGCACTCTGTGTGTGTAGACAGAGGCGCGGGTGGATGGGAAACCTCAGCACACCCGTGATCCTCATCAAGGCTGGAGACCTACAGTGCACACTCCAGGCCGGTGGAAATGGCTCCACCTGGGTCCCTCTAGTGCTCCTCAGTTGCCGCATTAGGGCACCTCGCCCGAGTCCACGTATGGGATGTGCCTGTCTGTGGCCCACCTAAGGTGTGCGGTCCTCCTGGAGTGCCGGGCACAGCCTCCTTGCGTGGGCTTCAGCGGGAATTGAAAATTGCATTTCTCAGGGTCAGCTTTTCCTTGCCCCATAGGCTAGCTTTAGTAACTAGCAACGTGTGTGCACGTGTGTGGGTGTGTCTGTGTGCGCACACGTGTGTGTGTTAGTGAGTGGGAGAAAGGAAGGGGAGGGGAGATCCAGCTATGTAAGCACGTTATTTATTCCCAAGCCTGTTCTAGCTAGGAAAATATTCCCTAGGATCTCAGTATGAATTAACATTCTTTAAACACACACACACAAACCACACACACACACACACACACAC
>NW_012106285.1:5010-5294 GCF_000951045.1 Mandrillus leucophaeus | reverse complement strand
GCCCCTGGCTGTGCGCCACCACTGACCCCAGCCCCCGGCTGTGCACCACCACTGACCCCAGCCCCTGGCTCCCTGACACCACTGGCCCCGGCCCCTGGTCAGGAGTAGCTTATTTGCTTCTAACAGGCAGCCTTGGTGCAGGGGTCACACCTTGGGGCTTGTTAGAAATCACAGCTGGGATCCCAGTGCCTCGGCCTGGCGTGGGGGTGGTGCCTGTAATCCCAGCCACTCAGGAGGCTGAGGCAGGAGGATCACCTGAGCCCAGTAATTCTTTTTTTTTTTTT
>NW_012106285.1:0-890 GCF_000951045.1 Mandrillus leucophaeus | reverse complement strand
TTGGGACATTTTCATCACCCTAGAAAGAAAGTCTGTGCCTTTTGACTCTCACCCTGCCCAGCCCGAAGCAGCTGCAAATCCACTTTCTCTCCGTGAAGATTTGTGGGTTCTGGACTTTTACAAATGGGATCGCACGGTGTGTGGGCTTCGGCGTCCGACTCCTTTCCTGCTGTGCCGGGTCCCGGAGGCCCATCATGCTGCAGCCTGTGTGACAGCTTCGTCCCTTTCAAGGCCAGAGAACGTGCCCTGTGTGGATGGAACACCTTTGCTTTATTCATTCACCCTCGGATGGACACGTGGGTTATCTCTACCTTATTTAATGTATTTCGACAATTTAGTGACACATTCAGCAGGTTCCAAGGGCAGTTGCAGAAGGGAGCTGTCTGCTTCCCTGTCTCCCGCCTCTGAGCACCGCCCCCACCCTGGTCAGGCAGCCAGGGGTCTGTGTGGGCCTCGCTCCCTCCCTCCCTCCTTACCTCCTGCCTTCCTTTCTTCTCTCCCTCCGTCCCTCCGTCCCTCCCTACCCTCCTTCCTTCCTTTCTCTCTCTCTTTTTTTTTTTCTGAGACACGGTCTCACTCTGTCGCCCAGGCTGGAGTTCAGTGGTGCTATCATAGTTCACTACAGCCTTGAACTTTTAGGCTCAAATGATCCTCCTGCCTCAGCCTCCCAAGAAGTAGCTAGGACCATAGGCATACACCACCATGCCTGGCTAATTTTTTTTTTTTTTTAGAGACAGAGTCTCACTCTATTGCCCAGGCTGGAGTGCAGTGGCATGATCTCAGCTCATTGCAACCTCCACCTCCCACATTCAAGCAATTCTCCTGCTTCAGCCTCCCGAGTAGCTGGGATCACAGATGCGTGCCACCATGCCCAGCTAATTTTTTTTTTT
>NW_012106284.1:4743-6012 GCF_000951045.1 Mandrillus leucophaeus | reverse complement strand
TTGCAGTGAGCCAAGATTACACCTCTGCACTCCAGCCTGGTGACAGAATGAGAGTAAACAAAAAAACCAACCAACCAAACAAACAAAACACAGCCAGAAAATATCAGGAAGGGCTGGGCATGGTGGCTCACACCTGTAATCCCAGCACTTCGGGAGGCCGAGGAGGGTGGATCACGAGGTCAGGAGTTTGAGACCAGCCTGGCCAACATGGTAAAAACCTGTCTCTACTAAAAATACAAAAATTAGCTGGGCATGGTGGCATGTTCCTGTAGTCCCCGCTACTCAGGAGGCTAAGGCAGGAGAATCAATTAAACCTGGGAGGCAGAGGCTGCAGTGAGCCGAGATCACGCCACTGCACTCCAGTCTGGGCGACAGGGCAATACTCTGTCTCAAAAAAAAAAAAAAAGGCTGGGCACAGTGGCTTATGCATGTAATCCCAGCATTTTGAGAGGCCGAGGTGGGTGGATCGTTTGAGGTCAGGAATTCGAGACAAGCCTGGCCAACATGGTGAAACCCCATCTCTACTAAAAATACAAAAATTATCCAGGCGTGGTGTTGCATGCCTGTAATCCCAGCTGTTTGGGAGGCTAAGCCAGGAGAATCGCTTGAACCCGGGAAGTGAAGGCTGCAGTGAGCCAAGATCATGCCACTGCATTCCAGCCTGGGTGATGGAGTGAGACTCTGTCTTAAAAAAAAGAAATAAAAAATCAGAAAGATCAGGACACTGGTGGATCCCACCTTGGCCTCAGCCTCAGTGGGATCCCCTGTGGCAGCCAGTTCCTTTTTGTGCTTGGTTCCTGACAAGCAGGTGGCCTGTCATGTATCATTGCCAGCATGCATCCACGCTGACTCAGCTGACAGCAGAGCAAAAAGCCCAACCTAGTTGTCCCAGTGAGTCAGGCCAGCCTGGGCAAAGGAGGAGGCATCCTTACTAGGGACCATTGTAGCTCAGATGGCCAACCCCACCTTGTATGGATGAGGAGAGTCAGGTGCAGGGAAAAAGGAGTCTGGCACCAAGGCCACCTGGCTACCAACCTCTGCCTCCAGCTGCCTACCTCTGGCTCCTCCCAGTGAGCTACAACTGGCCCCAAATGGTTAAGGTCTGGAACTTGCAAACAGACTTTCATGGACTGAAGCCAGCCCACCGAAGTGTTTTGTTTGTCTTATAGGAGGCTTACAAATACTTAGTCGTCAATATGTGTAAACCGGGAGATTCCAGTTAAAACCTGGAATTCTGGCTTCTTTTGTAAAAAGAAAACAGGCAGGGCC
>NW_012106284.1:0-443 GCF_000951045.1 Mandrillus leucophaeus | reverse complement strand
GGAACAGGGCGTAGCATGGGTAGATTTGCTTCTGAAGACCTCAGAAGGGCCTGGAAGACCTCGGCAGGGCCTGGAGGCAGGAGGCCAGTAAGGAGGCTGCTGTGGGTATCACGGGTGAGAGAGAACATGGGAAAATACTACTAAAAATACAAAGATTAGCCAGACATGGTGGCGAGCGCCTGTAATTCCAGCTATTCAGGAGGCTGAGGCAGGAGAATCTCTTGAACCTGGAAGGCGAAAGTTGCAGTGAGCCAAGATCGCGCCACTGCACTCTAGCCTGGGCAACAGAGTGAGACTTTGTCTAAAAAACTAAATAGGCCGGGTGTGGTGGCTCATGCCTGTAATCCTAACACTTTGGGAGGCCGAGGTGGGCGGATCACCTGAGGTTGGGAGTTCTAGATCAGCCTGACCAGCATAGAGAAACCCTGTCTCTACTAAAAATA
>NW_012106283.1:692-1419 GCF_000951045.1 Mandrillus leucophaeus | reverse complement strand
GGTGGATAAGCTTTTTGATGTACTACTAGATTCGGTTGGCCAGTATTTTATTGAGAGTTTTTGCATCGATGTTCATCAGGGATATTCGTCTAAAATTCTCTTTTTTTGTTGTCTCTGCCAGGCTTTGGTATCAGGATGATGTTGTCCTCATAAAATGAGTTAGGGAGAATTTCCTGTTTTTCTGTTGATAGGAATAGTTTCAGAAGGAATGGTACCAGCTCCTCTTTCTACCTCTGATAGAATTCGGCTGTGAATCTGTCTTGTCCTGGACTTTTTTTTGGTTGATGGGCTATTATTGCCTCAATTTCAGAACCTGTTATTGGTCTATTCAGAGATTCAACTTCTTCCTTGTTTAGTCTTGGGAGGGTGTATGTGTCCAGGAATTTATCAATTTCTTCTAGATTTTCTAGTTTATTTGCATAGAGGTGTTTATAGTATTCTCTGATGATAGTTTGTATTTCTCTGGGATTGGTGGTGATATCTCCTTTACCATTTTTTATTGTGTCTATTTGATTCTTCTCTCTTTTCTTCTTTATTAGTCTTGCTAGTGGTCTATATATTTTGTTGATCTTTTCAAAAAACCAGCTCCTGGATTCATTGATTTTTTTTTTTGGAAGGGTTTTTTTGTGTCTCTATCTCCTTCAGTTCTGCTCTGATCTTAGTTATTTCTTGTCTTCTGCTAGCTGTTGAATTTTTTTGCTCCTGCTCCACTAGTTCTTTTAATTGT
>NW_012106283.1:0-412 GCF_000951045.1 Mandrillus leucophaeus | reverse complement strand
GGTTGTTCAGTTTCCATGTAGTTTTGGGGTTTTGAGTGAGATTCTTACTCCCAAGTTCTAATTTGATTGCACTGTGGTCTGAGAGACAGTTTGTTGCAATATCTGTTCTTTTACATTTGCTGAGGAGTGTTTTATTTCCAATTATGTGGTCAATTTTAGAATAAGTGCAATGTGGTGCTGAGAAGAATGTATATTCTGTTGATTTGGGGTGGAAAGTTATGTAGATGTCTATTAGGTCTGCTTGTTCCAGAGCTGAGTTCAAGTCCTGGATGTCCTTGTTAATTTTCTGTGTTGTTGATCTGTCTGATATTAACATTGGGGTGTTAAAGTCTCCCATTATTACTGTGTGGGAATCTAAGTCTCTTTGTAGGTCTCTTAGAACTTGCTTTATGAATCTGGGTGCTCCTGTATT
>NW_012106282.1:5028-5499 GCF_000951045.1 Mandrillus leucophaeus | reverse complement strand
TAGGAACCAACACATTGTTTTTGTTATTGGATCAGAAAGAATTAAGAAAGCTCAGGCCAGGCACAGTGGCTCATGCCTGTAATCCCAGCACTTTGAGAGTCTGAGGCAGGTGGATCACCTGAGCTCATGGGTTCTAGACCAGCCTAGACAACATGGCAAAACGCTGTCTCTACTAAATATACAAAAAGTAGGTGGACATAGTGGTGGACTTCTGTAATCCCAACTCCTCAGGAGGCTGAGGCAGAAGAATCACTTGAATTTGGGAGGTGGTGCTCCAGCCAAGGCGACAGAACAAGACTCCATCACCCTTTCCCATCCCCAACCCCCCCGCCCACACACAAAATAAAGAAATAAAGTAAAAAAGAAAGTTCACCATCTTTGAGGCACAAGCCAACAGGGGTGAAAAAGCCAAAGATGCCAACATCTACTGTTTTTTGGTTGTGGCCATTCTTGCAAGAGTGAGGTGATACC
>NW_012106282.1:0-773 GCF_000951045.1 Mandrillus leucophaeus | reverse complement strand
TTATTAGAGAAAATATTAGAAGCCAATTCAATACCCAGCATTCAAACACTGAATATGAAAACTACCATGTTTCAAAATTTCAGGAAAATATATAGCCTTAAAAAAGTGGTTGTGAACATTTCTTTTAAAACCATCATTTATTACTTTTCTATTGCGGCATAACAAATGATCACATTTAACGGCTTAAAACATGCACATTTGTCGTAGTGGTACTGGGTGCAGAGTCTGTCCATGACTGGGTCCTGTGGTCAGGGTCTTGCAAGGCTGAACTCAAGGGAGTTACCGTGTTTGTGTTTCTTTCTGGAACCCAGTCTTGTCTTCCAAATCTATATCTTTGGCCCTGATTTCTTACTTGTGAGCACCTTCCTCAGTCCCAGAAGCTGCCCACAATTCAGCCAGGGGGCCCTAACTATAGACCTTCATTACTTCTCCAAGGTCAGCAGCAAAGTCTCTCTTTCTAGGAAAGACAAGATTTGTATTTTCTAAAATTGCTAGGTTATTTTGCTAAGAATGGTGGTTTCCAGCTGCATCCATGTCCCTAACAAACCTGCATGTTGTGCACATGTACCCTAGAACATAAAGTATAATAAAATAATAATAATAATCATAAAAACACTACGTTATGTGTGCTATTTTGTCACCTTTACTATGTTCTATTGATTAGAATATTCTATTGGTTAGAATATTCTATTGGTCAGAAATAAGTGGCAGTACTACCATCATTCAACGGGAGGGCATGACACATGGATCACTGGGAGTCACCCGAGGGTACA
>NW_012106281.1:4997-5432 GCF_000951045.1 Mandrillus leucophaeus | reverse complement strand
CTTTTTTCTTAAGAGACAGGGTTGGCAGGTGCTGTGGCTCATGCCTATAATCCCAATACTTTGGGAGGCCAATGTAGGAGAATTGCTTGAGCTCAGGAGTTCGAGGCTGAGCATGGGTGGCTTATGCCTGTAATCCCAGCACTTTGGGAGTTTGAGGTGGGAGGATCACTTGAGGTCAGGAGTTTGAGACCAGCCTGGCCAACAACGTGGTGAAACCCCATCTCTACTAAAAATATATATATTATATTGCTTAAGCCCAGGAGTTTGAGGCTACAGTGAGTCATGACGGTACCACTGCACTCCAGCCTGGACAACATTGTGCTTTGCCATGCAGGCTGGAGCATAGTGGCACTGTCATTTCTCGCTGCAGCCTCAACCTCTTGGGCTCAAGTGATTTATATATATATATTTTTTATATATATATATAATTTTTAT
>NW_012106281.1:0-1022 GCF_000951045.1 Mandrillus leucophaeus | reverse complement strand
GCAACCTCCGCCCCCCAGGTAGAAGCAATTCTCCTGGCTCAGGCTCCCAAGTAGCTGGGATTACAGGTGTGTGCCACAATGCCTGGCTAATTTTTTTTTTTTTTTTTTTTTTAGGTAGAGTCTCGCTCTGTCGCCCAGGCTGGAGTTCAATGGCGCGACCTCAGCTTCCTGCAACCTCTGCCTCCTGGGTTCAAGTGATTCTCCTGCTGCAGCCTCCTGAGCAGCTGGGATTACAGGTGCCCACCACCATGCCCAGCTAATTTTTGTATTTTTAGTAGAGATAGAGTTTCACCATGTTTATCAGGATGGTCTCGAACTCTTGACCTCAGGTGATCCACCTGCCTTAGCCTTCCAAAGTGCCGGGATTATAGGCATGAGCCACCGTGCCCAGCCAGAGTTGGTGCAGTTCGTAACTCCTCTGAGTCTCTACTTTCTGGACTGCTAAAAAGAAGTCGATGGCCCTACCCTCTTAGACCAGTGGATCAAATAGAATAACGCAGAGCATCACTTGACAGCATGACTGTGCCCAGCTCATAGGAGGTGTTTACTCCCCTCCTCTTTAGCTTTCAAGCATAATAAACCTTTGGACTTTCCCTCTATCACTCCACCCATTCAAAGATAATTTCTTGTTTCAATATATCCTGAAGGCACATGTTTCTTTGGTCTCAGATGAGAACCAATTTTTTTTCCTTTTATTTGAGACAGAGTCTCACTCTGTCGCCCAGGCTGGAGTGTAGTGGCACCATCTTGGCTCACTGCAAACTCTGCCTCCTGGGTTCAAGCAGTTCTCCTGCCTCAGCCTCCTGAGTGGCTGGGATTATAGGCAAGTGCCACCACATCCGGCTAATTTTTGTATTTTTAGTAGAGACGGGGTTTCACCATGTTGGCCAGGCTGGTCTTGAACTCCTGACCTCATGATCCACCCCCCGCCTCGGCCTCTCAAAGTGCTGGGATTACAGGTATGAGCCACTACGCCTGGGCTAATTTTTGTATTTTTAGTAGAGACGGGGTTTCACCATGTT
>NW_012106280.1:5461-7078 GCF_000951045.1 Mandrillus leucophaeus | reverse complement strand
TGTTTTGTTTTTTAGTAGAGATGAGTTTTCACTGTGTTGGCCAGGCTAGTCTCGAACTCCTGGCCTCAAATGATCCGCCTGCCTCGGCCTCCCAAAGTGCTGGAATTATAGGCATGAGCTACCGCACCTGGCCTCAAAAATGCATAATCTTTTTGTTTGTTTGTTTGTTTTTGCCGGGCGTGGTGGCAGGTACCTGTAGTCCCAGCTACTCAGGAGGCTGAGGCAGGAGAATGGCGTGAACCCGGAAGGCGGAGCTTGCAGTAAGCCGAGATTTCGCCACTGCACTTCAGCCTGGGTGACAGAGTGAGACTCTGTCTCAAAAAAAAAAAAAAAAAAAAAGCCTTATCACATCTGATTGCCTCATAATGGCACCCTCAAAAGACTCACAGGTGACATCACAGGGCCCGAGGGTGACAGGTATGCTGTCTGTGCCCAAAGTCATGCACATCTGCACCCTTCTGGTTCCCCACGATTACAAACACTGTGCCTCCTGTAAATACATCTTTGTTTGTAGGTGTCAGTACCCCATAGGATAAATTCTAGGTACAGAATGGGAATTTGGAGATTAAAGATTATACAGTTTTTCAAGGTTAACCAGTATCTCAAAACTCTTCTCCAGAAATGCTGTACAATGCATACCACTTAAAGAGTAATTGGAAAGGCACAGGTGTTCTCACTTTAATTTGAGAGCTTTTTTGTTCTTGTTTTTGTTCTTTAACATAGAGTCTCACTCTGTTGCCCAGGTTGGAGTGCCGTGGTGCGATCTTGGCCCACTGCAACCTCAGTCTCCCGAGCAGCTGGGATTACAGGCGTGTATCACCATGCTCAGCTAATTGTTGTATTTTTAGTAGAGATGGGGTTTCACCATGTTGGCCAGGCTGGTCTTGAACTTTTGACCTCAGGTGATTCGCCCGCCTCAGCCTCTCACTATAATTTGAGAGTTTTAATTGGAGGACAGTAAGTCCTGTGGGTTTTGTTATATTTTTTAAAAATCCTCAGGCCAGCTGTGGTGGCTCACATCTATAATCCCAGCACTTTGGGAGACCAAGGTGGAGGCTCGCTTGAGGCCAGGAGTTTGAGACCAGCCTGGGCAACATAGTGAGACCCCATCTCTACAAAAATAAAAAATTAGCCAGGTGTGGTGGCATGTGTATAGTTCCAACTACTCAGGAAGCTGAGGCAAGGGGATTGCTTGACCCCAGGAGGTCGAGGTTACAGAAAGCTATGATGATGCTACTATATTCCACCGTAGGCAACAAAGACAGACCCCCAAAATAATAAATACAATAAAAATCCTCAACATTTAGTGTGGTGCCTGCACTTTGGGAGGCCAAGGTGCGCAGATCACGAGGTCAGGAGATCGAGACCATCCTGGCCAACGTGGTGAAAACCCATCTCTACTAAATATACAAAAATTAGCTGGGCATGGTGGCGCGTGCCTGTAATCCCAGCTACTTGGGAGGCTGAGGCAGGAGAATCACTTGAATCAGGGAGTCAGAGGTTGCAGTGAGCCAAGATCGTGCCACTGCATCCAGCCTGGCAACAGAGCGAGACTTCGTCTCAAGAAAAAAAAAAAAATTTTTTTAGAGACAGGATCTCACCATGTTGCCCAGGCTG
>NW_012106280.1:0-396 GCF_000951045.1 Mandrillus leucophaeus | reverse complement strand
AAGTAGCTGGAACTACAGGTGCCCGCCACCACGCCTGGCTAATTTTTTTTTTGTATTTTTAGTAGAGATGGGGTTTCACCGTGTTAGCCAAGATGGTGGAGCTTCTTGAAGATGAAGTAAGATTGTTAGAAAACTGGGTCTCCAGACTGGGCGTGGGGGCTCACGCCTGTAATCCCAGCACTTTGGGAGGCCGAGGTGGGCAGATCACCTGAAGTCAGGAGTTCAAGACCAGCCTGTTCAACATGGTGAAATCCCATCTCTACTAAAAATATAAAAGTTGTAATCAATAAACGATTTAATTCTCTTGAAAGAAAAAACAAAAAAACCCAAAAATTAGCCAGGTATGGTGGTGCATGCTTCTAATCCCAGCTACTTGGGAGGCTGAGGCAGGAGAAT
>NW_012106279.1:5463-6187 GCF_000951045.1 Mandrillus leucophaeus | reverse complement strand
GATGCAAGCAATTTGGGGAAATAAATCTGATAACTTTTATTTGGATTGTCAAAAATCAGACATAGAGAAGACACTCTCCCCATAGCATTTAAAGACGCAAAAGAACAAAGGCTTTAGAAGTTCTGACAATATTCTGATCTAGAAGTTTTGATGATGCAGATGAGATAAAATTTAACATGGACTTTAAAATTTTAGAAAAACTTTCAATAAACCACGATTACAGGAAACAATGACTAGGAAATCATTACTCATTATAAAAACATCCCATATTTCCAAATTAGCCTTCACTAATTTTGGCTAATTTTGGTCATAGGAAAAAAAAAATCACTTAAAAATCGATTTAGCCATTACTTCCCTGCCATCCTTTCTTAAGTTTTCCTTAAAGAAATCTGGTACCTTTCAGGAACACTCACCAGAAAGCAGCCACATAGTTAATGCTTTTGTGGCAAAGAAAAATCAAAAGTATTAGCCCTTAGTACTTGCTGTGGCAAACTCAAAATTGACATTACCACATAACATAGTTACCAGAAGAGGTCATTTGTCTGTTTCCAATAACTCTTACATAACTAACACAACACACATGTGGTGATGAACTGTAAGCAATTATGTAACAAACTCTGGATGAAAAGATAGAAGATAGTTACTTGATAATTGAAGTGTAGATCTTAATTTTAACAAGATTTCTCATAGTAAATGTTTATGTAGAATGTCATTTTATTTATTT
>NW_012106279.1:0-1128 GCF_000951045.1 Mandrillus leucophaeus | reverse complement strand
AAATTTCTGCGCTTCCAGATTACTTGTGTGAATCTGTTTGAAGTTGAGCAATGCAACTTTCTATTTAGAGAAATTACTTTAGATTTAAAAAAAAATCTTAATGTAAACATGAATTTACTTTTTTGCCGCCTTTACCTACATACTTCCTTAAGACATTAAAACATATTATTTAGTAACAGATTAAAATTTTTTTCCATGTATTTGGATTGAAAACTACGTATCTATTTGTATTACTCCATTTTCACACAGCTATAAAAAAACTACCTAAGACTGGGTAATTTATGAAGAAAAGAGGTATAATTGACTCACAGGTCTGCAGGCTGTACAGGAAACACGGCTGGGAGGCCTCATGAAACATACAATCATGGTGGAAGGGTGAAGGGGAAGCAAGCATGTCTTTACCATGGGAGAGAAAGAGAGAGAGAGAGTGATGGTGGAAGTGCTACACACTTTCAAGCAACCAGATCTCGTGAGAACTCACTCAGTATCACAAGAACAGCAAGGGAGAAATTCTCCCCCCGTGATCCAATCAACTTCCCTCACTTCCCTCCTTCAATAGTGGGGATTACAATTCAACATGAGATTTGGGTGAGGACACGGAGCCAAATAATATCACTATTGCAGTGGTTCTTAAATTTTTAGCATCCTTCAGCTGGAGGGCTTTTAAAAGTGACTCTAAGGCCCCTCCACAAATTTCTGATGCTGAAGCTTGGGGTAAGGCTCAAGAATTTTAATTTTAGCAAATTGCCAGAAATTTGGTAATTTGTGCTGGTATGGGACCACATTTGAGAATCATCAATCGGTAGTAGTCTCCCTATAATTGACTTCTCTGAGATTAATTTCTCATCCTTTTGGTCTATAATCTCCATATCTCTGTCCTATATTTTAAAATTATTCTTTCCTTAAATTATTTTACATAGCTATATTTTATCCTATTATCATGTGAAATCTGAAAGCATGCTACGACTATGATGCAACAAAATGATAGAAACTCACGAAAAGATTGGCCTTGTCTTCATTTTCGTAACTCAAAAAATTGAGCTACTAGCTTTTCTCTGTTGTCACACACCCAAATTCAGATACAACCCCATTTGTCAGGACCTGATTTTGCTTTCAAGAAGTGATGAT
>NW_012106278.1:4190-6188 GCF_000951045.1 Mandrillus leucophaeus | reverse complement strand
TTTTTTTTTTTTTTAATAAAACAAATATAAAATACTTCACAAATTTGCATGTCATCCTTGCACAGGGGCCAGGCTAATCTCTGTATTTTTCCAATTTTAGTATATGTGCTGACGAAGTGAGCATGAGATCGTTCTTTTTTAATGTAAGTATTTAAAGCTATAAATTTCACTGAGTACCCCTGTCACACCATCTCATAAATTTTGGTATCTTGCATTTTATTTTAATTCATCTGAAAGTATTTCAATTTCTCTAGTCATTTCTTCGAGCCACTGGTCGTTTAAGAATGTTGTTTAACTTTCACTTATTTGCAAATTCTCCAGGTTTTCCTGTTATTGACTTCTAGCTTCATTACACTTTTGTAGGAAAAGACACTTCATATACTTTTTTTTTTTTTTTAGACAGAGTCGTGCTCTGTTGCTCAAGGTGGAGTACAGTGGCGTGATCTCGGCTCACTGCAACGTCTGCCTCCCGGATTCAAGCGATCCTCCTGACTCAGCTCCCCAAGTAGCTGGGATTACAGGCACTTGCCACCATGCCCAGCCCAATTTTTTGTATTTTTTAGTAGAGATGGGGTTTCACCATGTTGGCCAGGCTGATCTTGAACTCCTGACCGCAGGTCATCCACCTGCCTTGGCCTCCCAAAGTGCTGGGATTACAGGCGTGAGCCACCAAGTCTGTCCTATTTTGTTTTTCTGAGACAGGCCCCACTCTGTCCTGCAGGCTGGAGTGTAGTGGTATGATCTCAGGTCACTACAGCCTCTGCCTTCCAGGCTCATGCCATCCTCCTGCCTCAGCCTCCTGAGTAGCTGGGGCTACAGACATTCACTACCACTATAGCCGGCTAATTCTTAAATTTTTTTTTGGTAGAGACAGGGTTTCACCATGTTGCCAGGGCTGGTCTTGAACTCATGGGCTCAAGTGATCTGCCGTTATGCCTCACAAAGTGCTGGGATTACAGCTGTGAGCCACCACACCTGGCCCTTTGTGTAATTTTGACCTTTTAAAATATATTGAGAATTGTTTTGTGGCCTAACATATGATATATCATGGGGAATGTTCCATATGCACTTGAGAATATATATTCTGCTCTTGTTAGATGCAGAGCTTTCTATATGTCTGTTAGGTCTAGTTGGTTTAGTGTGTTGTTCAATTCCTCTAGTTCCTTACTGATTTTGTCTAGATGTTATATTTATTGAAGGTGGGGTATTGGCTGGGCGCAGTAAGTCAGGCCTGTAATCCCAGCACTTTGGGATTCTGAGGTGGGAGAATTGCTTGAACTTGGGCATTTGAGAGCAGCCTGGGCAACATGACGAAACCCCATCTCCACAAAAAATACACAAATTGGCCGCGTGTGGTGGTGTGTGCCTATAGTTCCAGCTACTGGGGAAGCTGAGGTTGGAGAATCACTTGAGTCTGGGAGGCAGAGGCTGCAGTGAGCTGTCGTAGAGCCACCACACTCTAGCCTGTATTGAAGTCTCCATTATTGTAAAACTATTTCTTCCTTCAATTTTTATTAGTTTGCTTTGTGCATTTTGGAGCCCCCCTTTTTTTTGGTTCATGTGTTTATAATTGTTAATTTTCTCATGATTTGACTCTCTTACCAACATAAAATGTTTTTCTGTAATATTTTTTGGCTTAAAATCTATTTTGTCTGGTATTAGTATAGCTACCCCAGCTCTCTTTTGGTCACTATTTGCGTGGATTATCTCTTTCCATCTTTTCGCTTTCAACCAATTTGTGTCTTTGGGTCTACAGTGAGTATTTTGTAAGTTGCATATTTGGATCATGTATTACATCATTTAAAAAAAAATAGATTCTGTCGATCTTTCTATTGGTGAGATTATTTACATTTAAAGTGATTACTGAAACAAAAAAGTTACTTGACTGGGCACGGTGGCTCCTGCCTGGAGATGAGGCTGCAGTGAGCCATGATCACACCACTGCTTTTCAGTCTGGGGACAGAGTGAGACCAGCTCAAAAACAAAAAACAAAAACTT
>NW_012106278.1:0-445 GCF_000951045.1 Mandrillus leucophaeus | reverse complement strand
TGAGCCTGAGTCTTGCTCTGTTGTCCAGGCTGGAGTGCAGTGGTACCATCTCCGCTCACTGCAACCTCTGCCTCCTGGGTTCAAGTGATTCTCCTGCCTGAGCCTTCTAAGTAGTTGGGATTACAAGCCCGTGCGATCATACATGGCTAATTTTTGTATTTTTAGTAGAGATGGAGTTTCACCATATTGGCCAGGCTGGTCTCAAACTCTTGACCTCAGGTGATTTGCCCAAAGTGCTGGGATTACAGGTATGAGCCACTGTGCCCAGCCAAGCATTCTTATATTCTTATTCATTTATTATTTTTTTTAGTGACAGGTTCTTGCTCTGTCAAACAGGCTGGAGTGCAGTGGTGTCATCATAGCTCACTGTAATCTCCAACTTCTGGTCTCAAGCGAGCCTCTACTACTACAGATGCACACCACCATGCCCAGCTAATGTTTTAAA
>NW_012106277.1:998-1495 GCF_000951045.1 Mandrillus leucophaeus | reverse complement strand
GTTCAAGACCAGCCTGGGCAATATGGTGAAACCCCATCTCTACCAAAAATACAAAAATTAGCCAGTCTCACAATGTGGTCTCAAAATAAATAAATAAACAAAAAAATGAAAATTTAAAAATAAGTCTAGCAATATAATTCATTTATTATAGGAAAAATAATATGATTAGTTCAGTAGGTACAGAATCAATAATTAGTAAGCTTCCACACTTATTTATAATTTAAAAAATAAAACCAACAACCTCTTATCAAACTAGAAATGGGAAAAAAAAAAATGCTGCTGGAACCTAAAAACAAACGTCATATTGAGAGTGAAATAGGAAAGTCTTTCCAGTAAGGTTCAAAAAGAGGTAAGAATGCCCGCTATCACATCTGTTATCCAATATTACATTTGAATTTTTTTTGTTAATATAATACAAGAAACAGAAATAGGCATAAGAATCAAAAAGGCAAACAACAATTTTAGTATTTTCAAAAGTCATGACAGTCTATGTAAAA
>NW_012106277.1:0-948 GCF_000951045.1 Mandrillus leucophaeus | reverse complement strand
AAAAAAAAACAAGGAGAACAACATATAAATTTTTAGAACTAAAAAAAAGCATTCAAAAAGTCCAATGACTTTTAGTTCTAAAAATTTTAAACACAAAATTCACATTCTAAATACAAAACCCACATTTAAAAAATTTATAAGTATATATAGGCCAAAAAAAAAAAAAAAACATCTTAGACGTTATAGGAAAAAAGCCTGTTCCTAGTAGCAACAAATTCATGAAAGAGTATTAATAATTGCTAACACTCATTGAGTTCTTCCCAGTGTTCCAAGCATTCTACCTTGTTTCATTCTCATGGCAAGTTTATGATCTAAGCTATCGAAAAATAAACTTAACAAAAGCCTTGCAAGAACTTTACGGACAAAATTATCAAGTGTTATTAAAGGGCATAAAGGACTCAAGCAAATGGAAATATATATCATATTGTTTATTGGGAAAACTGAACATCTAAATGTCATAAATAAAAATATCCCCAAATTAATTTATAAATTTCAATATGTTATAATCAAAGTCCTGACAAAATATTTTTAAATGAAACTAGACAAACTGACTCTGAAAATCACACAGAAGAGTAAACTTCGAAGAGTTGCTGAATAAGTTGTGAAAAAGACCAAAAGAGAAGAACTTACTCTACCAGTTACCAACACAAATCCTATCATCATGAAAACTATGATATTGGTGCAGAAATAGGTTAATAGATCAATGAAGGAGAATAAAAATCTCACAGACCCAAATGGATATAGAAACTTTTTTTTTTTTTTTTTTTTGAGCCAGACTGTCACTCTGTTTCCCAGGCTGGAGTGCAGTGGCACAATCTTGGCTCATTGCAACCTCTGCCTCCTGGGTTGAAGTGATTCTCGTGCCTCAGACTCCCAAGTAACTGAAATTACAGGTGCATGCCACCACACCTGGCTAATTTTTGTATTTCTAGTAGAGATGAAGTTTCG
>NW_012106276.1:3955-5813 GCF_000951045.1 Mandrillus leucophaeus | reverse complement strand
TTTACCTTTCAATTCCCCTGGGATCTATTTGGGCATATGGTATACCGTAGATGTCACCCCCCACCCCTAAATGGTTTATTTTCCTTTATCTACATCACAGTGTGTGCCAAGTGCTGTTCTGAGCACTTGACAAATTCTAATTCGTCTAAACCTTACCACATCTCTCAGAGACCCTTGTTAGTGTCTGTCACATGGTATGTACTTAATAAATATTAGCTCTTATTGCTACACGGTTTACAAAGACATGAAAATGTGAAGGCAGAAAGGGAAAGTGGGTGGCATGCTGCTTCCTTCAGGAAGGCTCTCGGGATTTGCCAGGGACGATACTCACTCCAGAGGCGGCCCCAGCCAGTGACATAGCAGGGGTAGTCGTTGGGGAGCAGGGAGTCCTTCTCTGGCAGGCAGGCCACCTGGATGGTGTCACTCAGCTCCACATGCTCTGCAAGCTTGATGAGGGCAATGTCGTTGCTGGAATCCAAAGTGGAGAGGGTGAGTGGGCAGGAGGACCCTGGCCCCACAAGTCCAGGTTAAGGGGCTCGGGCTGTGAGTTGGGAGTCAGGCCCAGGGTGCTCAGGGGTCCTGCACAAACTTCCTGACTGCCAGCTGCTTCTTGACCTTCGGGGATGTCGGGATGAACGATTCACCATCTAACATGATCACCCGCCCTGTTGACGGCTTCTTCTCACATGTCATCACCTTGGGAAAGGGTTAACAGAGGGAGGTGGGGGTGGAAGTGTTCGAAACCACTGCTGGCTGTGTGCCCATTGAAACAGAGGCTGTAGCAAGTTGCAAACTCTAATGCCAAAGATGGCACTTGCAGATGCCAGTTTTAATATTTTCATGTTTCAGGCATAAAAGCTGGCCGCCCCAGGTAGACCTGGTTTGATTCCTAGTTCTGCCACAACGTGGGCTGTGTGACCTGAGACACATTTCTTAACCTCTCTGAGCCTCGGGTCTTTGTCCAGGGCTGTTGTGAGGATTACATAACAGATGGCACATAAAGTATCTATTGCAATGTGGGCATACAGTAGGCACTCAATAAAGGTGAGCCCTGGCCCAGCCTCTGGAGAGACACTGTGGGGGGGCCTTCCTTGTGCACCTTCCTGGGAGTCTTGGCCAATGAGGGGGATACGAGGGGTATTTATCTCCAGTTAGCATTTTGTCATTTTGTGTAAGAGAGTCATTCGCTGGCTGTCCAGGGTGAGGATGGGGTGTCAGGTGTGGGATGTGACAGGCTCTGCGGCTCTGTCTTGGGGACCCCTCCTTCCACACTGCCCCCAGCGGCTGTGGGATGGGCAGTTTGTCACTCACAGTACCAGTAAGGAGATCCATTTCTCGTGGACATAGATGGTGTCCACATCCACAATCAGGGATCCTTCCTCATCTTCCACCTCCAGGTTGTGCTTTCCCAGGGCCACACGGTAGATCCGGTTGTTGCTGGGCAGAGGAAGGGGACCAGGTCAGGGTGGCCCCTGGTCCTGCCAGCCAGAGGGATAGAGAGGGAGCTTGGGGCTTTAGTGGGACTCATTTGAGGGGAAGAGAGTGTCCCCATTGTCCTTTCCCAGGGTGATGGGGAAGGGCCTAGGACTTGGGGTCAAGGGACTTGGGTTCATGTTGTGAGCTTGCTGCTCCTGGCTGTGTAGCCTCGTGCCTCAGTTTCCTCATCTGTAAGGGGGAGGCAATACTGGAACATACTCCCAGGGTGGCTGTGAGAATAAACTCATCCAAGCTTCCACCGCTTTTGCCTGCACAGTTACGGCATCCACCTAACTGCCCCTCACTTGTACGCTGGCCTACTCCTGTCTATTCCGAACCCAGCAGTGTGGGTTTAAAAATATCTCAGGCCAGGTGCAATGGC
>NW_012106276.1:0-890 GCF_000951045.1 Mandrillus leucophaeus | reverse complement strand
CCACATGGGCGGATAGGCTGGGCGGGAAGCTGGGCACCCCGCAGCTGGAGGCTGGGGAGACAGGAGGCCAGGAGAGCCGGTGAGTGGGGCTGGCCACCCACGGGGAAAGGGGTGGGAGGGTGGGCAGGTGGAAGGAGCACAGATTTGGGGCTGGGCAGACACAGGGTTGATATTTTACTGTGTGATGGTGGGAAGTCACCCAGGTCTCTAGGCCTCGTTTTCCCTTTCTGTGAAATGTGAAGAATCACACTAACCCAGTGAGTTTGTCCTGAGGACTGAATCAGACAACACATAGAAAAGAAAGCGTTTGGCTGGGCGCGGTGGTTCACACCTGTAATCCCAGCACTTCGGGAGGCCGAGGCAGGCGGATCCCTTGAGGTCAGGAGTTTGAGACAAGCGTGGCTAACATGGTGAAACCCTGTCTCTACTAAAAATACAAAAATTAGCCAGGCGTGGTGGCACATGCCTGTAACCCCAGCCACTCAGGAGGCTGAGGCAGGAGAATCACTTGAGCCCAGGAGACAGAGGTTGCAGTGAGCTGAGATGGTGCCACTGCACTCCAGCCTGGGTGACAAGAGCAAAACTCCATCTCAAAAAAAAAAAAAAAAAAAAAAATTGTGGATGGCATATGTGCGAGTGCCTGGTACACCTGTATTCTTCTGTCCCTTTTTAGTCCCCTGTGTCATGGTGTGTGTGTGAGAGAGCACGAAGTCCACTGTTATAGCTGGGAAGCTGTGTGGAACGGTCAAGAACACGTGCTGTTCCGCAAGACAGACATGGACTCAAATTCTGCCCCTTCCACTAACCTGCCATGTGATGTCAGGCAAGATACTAAGTTGCACTGAACCTTGATGTCCTCATCTGTAAAATGGGGCTATTAATAGACCCTA
>NW_012106275.1:2536583-2537509 GCF_000951045.1 Mandrillus leucophaeus | reverse complement strand
GGGCCTATTGTGGGGAGGGGGGAGGGATAGCGTTAGGAGATATACCTAATGTAAATGACGAGTTAATGGGTGCAGCACCCCAACATGGCACATGCATACATATGTAACAAACCTGCACGTTGTGCACATGTACCCTAGAACCTAAAGTATAATAATAAAAAGAAAAATTGCTAAGCACAGTGCCTGGCCATAAATATGCCCTGCTATTTTGACCTGTTATTTTGGTTTGATTTCTGTGTGCAGCTGAGTAGAACATATGTGACACATAAAATTGTCGCCAGAAAGAAGCACAAGTTAATTGTTTACCTGCTAAAAAGAAACAAAAATGAGTACAATACGCTGCAGAAATCTAGGAAAATTTATTTCCTAGTTCAGGCATTGGTACATTCTTATATTTGCATGTGCTACATCATAAGCAATCAAACCAAAAGGATTTTTCAGAAAAATAAAAGTACTTTATAAATACAAAAAAACCACTTTGTTTACTGGTTCGTTTTAATTTCTAAATCAAAGGTTATTTAGGAATGTGTATTAATTTCTATGTAATGGTTCTATCCTTTATTATTTATCTGAAATAATTTTTGCTTCATATATTTGATATGCTATTCAGGAAAGATTTATTATTATGTATACATTTTAAATTCTATCTGTATTGATATAAATTTTCAGTCCCTATACTGTTCAGTATTCTGCCTGAAATTCAACTTTGTCAGAAATAAATATTGCTACACTTTCCTGTTTTTAAATCCACTTAACAATTTGTCTAACAAATCTTTGTTCATTAAAAATAAAGTTTTCCTGATCATTTTATTTTCAAAATATCTCGAGAGCAAAATATGTTTGATTTAAAAAATTCAATCTGATCATCTTTTAATGTTTTATTTTTGTCAGAAAGTTTCTACTTTTTTTTTTTTTTTTTTTTTTTT
>NW_012106275.1:2525012-2531563 GCF_000951045.1 Mandrillus leucophaeus | reverse complement strand
GGCCGAAAGTTTCTACTTTTTAAAAATGTTTTCTTCCTCTTTCTAATGTTTTAGTTTTTAAAAAATGTGTACTTACTTATTTTTAACCTTTACACTCTCCTGAGATTGAGTCAATGTACCTTAGTTTTAACTTTACTAGTGACTCTTTACATTTATAAAAACATTTAAAATATGTATTTCTATAATAGTCAAAATGAAGAATGAGATAATTTTAAAAAGTTTTCTATATCAAGCAAGCAGCTTAATGTGTTTTAACTCTGCTTTCCTATTTCTAAGTTTTTTTTACATAATTTTTATTTTCAATTTTTGTGGATATATAGGTGTATATATTTATGGAGTACATGAAGCTGTTTTGATGTAGTCATACAATTATAAGATTTTAAAAATATAAGCTAGGCTTCAGGATTCAGATTATTGCTATTAAATTTTTTTTAATACATTGTTTTGGGAAGTATTTTACATTTATATTTATATGGTCAGCATTTTTATAACATTTATTTAGACCTTGTTTAACAAATGTTAATGTTCGTCACCAGTCCTTTTGTATCACAAAGGCCTATTGTTTTTGAGTCATCTTTTGAACATTTGGTGTATCTCTCTCTCTCTCTCTCTCTTTTTTTTTTTTTTAGATAGAATCTCATTCTGTCGCCCAGACTGGAGTGCAGTGGCACAATCTCAGCTCACTGCAACCTCTGTCTCCTGGGTTCAAGCGATTCTCTCACCTCAGCCTTCTGAGTAGCTGGGATTATAGGCACGTGCCACCATGCCCGGCTAATTTTTGTAGTTTTAGTAGAGATGGAGTTTCACCATGTTAGTCAGGGTGGTCTTGGACTCCTGACCTCTTGATCTAACCACTTCAGCCTCCCAAAGTACTGGGATTACAGGCGTGAACCACCACACTCGGCCATCTCTTAATAATCTTTTCTTAAGTTTAAATTTAGCCAAAATTGTAGTTGCATTTTCCCTTAGTTTTTAGTGTTATAGAAGGAACAACTGAAGGTGTTTCCTTTTTGTTCTGTTGTAGATGGTTTCTTTTTTCCTCTGGTTGAATACTTACATGCCTTTTGAATCCATTCATATGACTTAAGAGTTGTTAGAACACATTTCACTGGGGGCTTCTCTTATCAGTTTAGGTTGGAACATGGTGAATAAACCTTTTCCTCCACATATTGGGTTATTTTTGAACTCTTTAAAGTTTTCATGAATGATTTAATTTTTTTATTTTGTGAGACGGAGTCTCGACGTGGGCTCAGGGAAACCTCTGCCTCCCGGGTTCAAGAGATTCTCCTGCCTCAGCCTCCCGAGTAGCTGGGATTACAGGCGTGCACCACATGCCTGGCTAATTTTTGTATTTTTAGTAGAGACGGGCTTTCACCATGTTGGCCAGGCCTGTCTTGAACTCCTGACCTCAGGTGATCTGCTTGCCTTGGCCTCCCAAAGTGCTGGGATTACAGGTGTGAGCCATGGTGCCTGACCTTATGAATGATTTTAAGTCAAAGCTCTCTTTTCAGCCTCTCTTGTTTCCTCCTCAAGAATTCACGATATTTAAGTCATTCTAGGTATCTGTTATTTTCTTGGTCTTCATTTTTACCTCCATATCTCCTCCCATTCATCCTGAACACCTAACTTTTCTACAGATTCTGGGTTTGTCTTCTGTATACTCAAATCCATTTTCTTTTTCCTTAACCAGCCATAAAGCAGAGATATACTTTAAGATGACAAATGTTTTCTTGCCATTCTTCCTGGTGTCACCAGCAACCCTGTAAATTTCAACCACTTAATTTACATCTGAGCCCTGCAACCCTTTAAATTTCAACCACTTAATTTACATCTGACGCCTGATTCTCCCTTTGCCATTTGCTTTCCTGACCCTGAACTGATGGCACGTGTGACTAGGCCTGCCCCTGCCCCTGCATCACCTCTCCACCTCCTGAGGCTCTGGGCTCACTCAAGAGCTTGGAGCCACCCACCAACCCTGCAACACCCTCCTTGGTCACCCCTCTCTCGCAGTCACTATGTCATTTAGTTAGTTTCCTTCTTGAGATAAAAGTAGAAAGTCAGGCTCCGAAGAGACTCTCACTACCGACAAACACACACCCACACCCTATGGGGATGGCTGAGCTGTTTTTCTGTGCATACAGACCTGGGATTCTGAGCATGGTGACAGATGAGAATCAGAGCTCCAGAGGGGCCGCTGCTGGGTTTATCTTTGTAATTAGCAGCATCTCCTTCCACATTCTGGTAAAAGTTTGCCTACCAGTCATAGTTTCACTGTTCTTGTAGGGTTCCCCCTTTATGTATGTCTTCTTTTCTGTATCTTTTTTTTTCTTCCCCTTAGTGGAAACTAGGGAGAAGACCACATTGTAAAATGAGACCAATAGGCACGGGACTTTAATTTCAAAATGAGTTCTTCTTCCCTAGCCATTATTCTTTGGTGATGGATCTCAGTTTTTCTGAATTATCTTTAAAATGTCTATAATGCCACATGCGTATAATAACAAAGGAGAGACGACATTCCTAGATCAAATCAGCCTGAGGGGTTTGTTTTCTCCTTAAGTCATGCTGTGGGAGAAAAATATGATGTGAGTGGTGACGCTTTGTAGTGGAAATAAGCCTGGTTTGAATTCGGAAATCTAGACTTGACCTCTACTGCCCCATGTGAATGTGGGTTTCTGGTTCCTGACCTATAAACGGAAGAGGCAGGGCCGAAAGCGCTCACAATCTCATTGACTCTGGCATGCTTACATATTTTATAATCATCATATTCAACATTGCATGCCATTTCGTGTTTCTGTTGCTTAGCAAAGCTTGGGGCAGGAAGATGGTGTTGTTCTGTGGCGGGAATGTGGAATGGTGTGTTAGAGTTGGCAGGAAGTGACTTCACTTTTTGGTGCCGGATGTTTCAGTGTGTCTTTATTCCTTGGATAATCCATGGGGTGAACCAGGGAGGAGTTGCATGCCAAAGAAGGTTTTTCTTTAAGGAAATTAAGGCCAAACAGCAGATTTGGTTGCTACTATCTGACACTAATGGTCCCTGATAAGGGTTAATCAGATCACTTGAAAGGCAGGGTTAGCACTAAAGTACCAGGCTCCCTTCACGCGGGAGTTCCGAGGTGAATGTTTGGAATGAATTATTTTCTCTGTAAATTTTTAATCTGCTCAAAAATTCTCAAGGAACAATTTAGTCCTTCCTTTCCTCTGTTCTTACTTAGTTTCTTTTGATCTTGACCTTAAGTGGACATGTGAATATATATACATAGGAAACAATTACTTGTTAGCCATGCATGGGGTTTTTGCCCACATCACAAGACTTTCAAAATCTTTTTTTTGATGACTTTGAGAATCGAAAATGCCATTTATTTGAATAGGCTTTTCATAGTCATACATGTGTGTTTTTTGGAATTTATCCATTGAATTTGAAATATCAAGTTCCAATGTTCTTATCACAGATTCCTTTAAAATACGGTTATCTGGTCTTACAGATTTGATTCTGCAGATAATAGAGGGACTATTTCTGAACCCTCCAGGGAAGATGAACTCTTGTATTTTAGTGTTATTTCATGGAGATTCTTTCTTTGGATTTTAAGTCAACGGGACCTCACATCTGTCCATAGACTGGTATGGAGCCTTTTTTTTTTTTTTTTTTTTTACAGGCACTTAAGCCCTTCCTTCACACCTCACTGCATTTCGTCCTTCTGGACTCAAGTTACAAGGGCCTAGATTTTAGAATCTTTTCTCTCCCCGGATATTTTATCAGCTTCATATCTGGGCCAGTATTGTTTCTTGGCAGCTAAAGGAAGATGCAAAACCTGGGTTCTCTGAAGCAGACATAGACATGGAGTTTGGTGTGCAGCGTATCAGTAGGAAACAATGTCTAATGAAGAAAATAGGGCAGGAGAGTAGGCAGAGGAGGGAGATGCCCACCCATAATATGGGCCTGACAACACCTCTGCCAACCTAGAAGTGGGGAGCTGTACAGCGAGCATGACCCTTTAGCACTGAAATTCTGCAGTAGCTGATCTTCTTGTTCAGTCATTCAGTGTAGACTGTACCAGAAGACCATGACATTGGGCGAGGTCTTTCTGTAGCTCAGGCAACACTAAAGGAGTTGACAGCTTGGGCAGCAAGCTCTTCTTCTTTTTGTTTTTTAAACTTTTATTTTAGGTGCAGGGTCCATGTGAAGGTTACATGGGTAAACTCATGTCATCGGGGTTTATTGTACAGATTATTTTGTCACCGAGGTATTAAACCTAGTACCCAGTAGTTATCTTTTCTGCTTCTCTCCCTCCTCCCACCCTCCACCTTCAAGTAGACCCCAGTGTCTGTTCCCTTCTTTGTGTCCCTGTGTTCTCTTCGTTTAGCTCCCACTTATAAGTGAGACCATGATGTATTTGGTTTTCTGTTCCTGTTTAGTTTGCTAAGGATAATGGCCTCCAGCTCCATCTATGTTCCTACAAAAGACATGATTTGGTTCTTTTTTATGGCTGCATAGTATTCCATGGTGTATATGTACCATGTGTTCTTTATCTAGTCTGTCATTGATGGGCATTTAGGTTGATTCCATGTCTTTCCTGTTGTGAGTGGTGCCACAGTGAACATTCACATGCATGTGTGTTTATGGTAGAATGATTTATATTCCTTTGGTTATATTCCCAGTAATAGGATTGCTGAGTCAAATGGTAGTTTTGGTTTTAGCTCTTCAAGGAATCGCCATACTGCTTTCCATAGTGGTTGAACTAATTTATACTCCCACAAACAGTGTATATGTGTTCTTTTTTCTCCACAACCTCCCTGCATCTGTTATTTTTCACTTTTTAATGATAGTCATCCTGACTGATGTGTGATGGTATCTCATTGTGGTTTTGATTGCAAGCCCTTCTTTGAAGGGGGATCTGGATAGGCAGCACATCTCCATGTCCTCTGTATCCTCTGGATTTCATATCCTTTTGTGGAATTAAATTACATAGTACTTCTAAAGTCCTATAGTATGGAGTATGCCACTGAAATTGCATAGAATAGGCTTTTGAATGTTATGGATCCCTTATGTTACTTATTCATGTGGAGCATGCTTTTGAACAACTCTGACTACTTGATTCCTCTAATGTCATTGCTGTATTCAGGATACCTTGGTGACTTACCCTAAATGAGTCAGTGCCACGCAGTGACCACATCCCAGCTGTGTCACCTTGCACAAGTGTTTTAACCTCCTTGGGCTCCAGTTTCCTCATCTATAATGTGGGTGAGACTGATAACCCCCATATTTCATAGCATTATTGTGAAAATTATTGATGAGAACATGTGCGAAGTGTCCTAGTATGCCACTGATATAGTTTGCATGTCTGTCCCCTCTAAATCTCATGTGATCCCTAATGTTAGGTGTGGGACCTGATAGGAGGGGTTTGGGGCATGGGGATCTCGCATGAATAACTTAGTGGTGTCCTCATGGTAATCAGTGAGTCTCACTCTGTTAGTTCATGTGAGAGCTGATGGCTTAAAAGAATGTGGGACCTCCCCCTTCTCCCTCTTGCTAGCTCACTCACCATGTGACACACCTGCTCCCCCTTTACCTTCCACTATGATTGGAAGCTTCCTGAGGCCCCATTAGAAGCTGATGCCAGCACCACGCTTCCTGTACAGTTTGCAGAACCGTGAGCCAGAATAAACCTCTATGCTTTATAAATTACTCAGCCTCAGGCATTCCTTTATAGTAATGCAAAACTGACTGACAACTACATACTAGGGGTTTGCTAAATGGAAACTAGACATTTAAAAGAACATTTATATCTTCCACAAACATTCTGGAGCATACATCATGCGATGGCCATGGAATGATGCACTTCTTTCCGTTATCTCATTGAGTCTTCACAGGGTTACTTGGCTAGGGCTATGGTAACAAAGTACCACAAACTAGATGGCTTAGAACAATGGAGTATATTGTTTGACAGTTCTGGAGGCTAGTAAAAAATCTGGAGGAAGTAAAAAGGCAAAGTATTGGGAGGGTCCTGTTCTCTCTGAAGCCTGTAGGGGAAAAATCCTTCCTTGCCTTTTCCAGCTTTTCTGGTAGTTCCAGACAGTCCTTGGTTTGTGGCAGCAGAATTCCAATCTCTGCCTCCATCTTCACTTTGTGTTTTCTGTATGTATATTTGTTTTGGGGCCCACATTTTCCCATTATTTTTGTAAGGACACCAGTCATATTGGATTAGAGCCCACCTCAATGACCTTGTCTTTACTTGATTAATTCTGTAAAGACTCCATCTTCAAATAAGGTCACATAAAATAGGTACTACAAGTTAGAACTCCAACACATTTTTTGAGGGGACAGAATTCAATCCATAACATTCACTTGGTAGGTATTATGATCCATATTTCATTAGGTGAGTGAACTAAAACACAGAGAAACCAAAGCAAGGACTTGAACCCAAACCTGCAAGGCTCTCCAGCTCATGGCATGCCCTTTCTACCAACATCTGGCTGCCTCCACGTATAAAACCTCTCGGTGGGCCGGGTGCGGTGGCTCATACCTGTAATCCCAGCACTTTGGGAGGCTGAGG
>NW_012106275.1:2520173-2524436 GCF_000951045.1 Mandrillus leucophaeus | reverse complement strand
TCCTGATAATAATAACGGTACCAACCTTTATTGATCATCTCTTCTCTGTCAGGCACTTAGGACCTGTTAATGGCATTATGGGAGTTTCCATGTGGAGTGGCTCTGGGAGGGGAGCTCTGGTTCTGGCTTTGCAGGTCATCTATGTCTTTCTCCACTCTCTAAGTGTACCCTTTCCATTAAGTTGATAATGATCAGGCATCTTGCAAGTATGAAGACATCATTTCCTCTTTTCAATTTCTATTGAAAAAAATCCAACAAATAGAACAGGGCTGCTGTACAGAGTGGGGGTTAATAAATTAGGGCCAATGGGCCATATCCAGCCTACCATTTACTTTTGTAAATAAAGTTTTATTGGAGCACAGCCATGCCAGTTTATGTATGCCTTTTATATGGCTACTTTTGTATCACAATGAGCAGAAGTGAGTAGTGAAACAGAGACTCTGACCCACAAAACTTAAAATATTTACTGTCCAGCTTTTTACAAAGTTTGCTGACCTCTGGTCTAGAGGACTTACAGGGATCATCAGCTTGATAGATAATGGACAATTTGAAGATGTGAGACCCTTGAGGTGAAGAATGTAAGACCAAACATTCATCCAAAATAGCAGCTGATAGAGAGGAAGACGCAGAGAGAGTGTTGCTTTACACATCGTAAAACTCAATATGGAGAGTGATGATGTTGATAAGGTACTGGATGGCAAAAGTCGAATCCAAGATTAACACTTGACTATTAAAAATCATTTCACTGCTAGGGTCATGTTAAGACCTTAAAAGAATAAAGCAAATAGAGTGTCTGTAGCAGCATGGGCCACTTCACATGAGAAGGCTCAGTTCATTTCAGATCAACTCATGTTGAAGTGGGATTTTTAAAACATGGTCTTGAAATGCTTCTCAATTTTTCACTTGCCTAATGATGTTGAGCATCTTTTCATGTGATTATTTGCCATTTGCATATCTTTTGTAGTGAAGTGTCTGTTCAAAATGTTTCACTCATTTTTTGAATTGAATAGAATTGCTTTCTAATTATTGAAGTTTTAAAAACAGATATAACTCACATACTGTGACGATTAATTTTGTGTCATCTTGGCTAGGCTGTGGTCTCTATTTATTTGGTCAACAGCATCTAGATGTTGCTGTGAAGGTATTTTTAGATGTGATTATCATTTAAATCAGTAGACTTGGAGTAAAGCAGATTCCCCTACATAATGTGAGCGGGACTTGTCCAATCGGTAGAAGACCTTAAGAGAAAAGATTGAGGTTTCCCTGAAGAAGAAGGAATTCTTTCTCGACACTGCAACGTAGAAACCCTGCCTGTTTCCAGCTTGCCTGCCTTGCAGATTTGGGACTGAAGACAGTAATATCAACTGTTGCCTGAATTTTGGGCTTGCCTCATGTGTTTTGGACTTGGCAACTTTCACAATAGTGTAAGCCAATTCCTTAGAATGAATTTCTCTCTCTGTCTCTTTCTCTCTCCTTCTCTTTCCTTGTCTTCATGATGTAATTGGTTCTGTTTCTCTGAAGAACCCTTACTAATATGCAAGCCATAACATTTACCCCTCCCCAAGCTGCCACCCTGGGTGAAGACCAGAAGAAAGAAAACGCCCAGGACCAATTGTAACAATCCTAGGATGCCCTAAGTTCTCTGAGGGAAATTCATTCTCCTGTGGCAATCTTGGAAGATGTTCTTAGGTGGGGTGCATTAAACTGTTAAAATGGTCTCTGCACCTGTGTGTCTCAGTATATTGTGATCCGCTCGCCCTAGTTACCCAGCACCCAGCGTAATGCCTGAGAGTGAATAAATGAGGAAAAGAAGATGAGAATTCTAAGCCTTATAAAATAGTAAAGCCCTCATAACACAGCTGGATGAAACCATGTTTTGATCATAACATAATGAAATTTTTCCGCAGATTTTGCCTATTATTCATAAGCCTTCAGCCTGGGAGGTCGAGGCTGCAGTGAGCCGTGATTATACCACTGTACTCCAGCCTGGGTGGCAAAGCGAGACCCTGTCTCAAAAAACAAACAAACAAACAAACAAAACCACACACACTGTACATTTTTGCTCATAGAAGTGAATGACCAGACTACTGAGATGATAACTAAATGCCTATCTTCTTTGGTATGTCCAGCTCTGAACAGGAATTCCACTACTTCTCAGGTACCTAAAACCAGTTTAATCTCAACAAAGAGGTTGACTGAGCCAATAACTCATAAGGCTCTGGCTTCTAGGAATTCTTAGTGCCAGTGCAGACTATCTTGGCAAATTTTTTGAACATCACACAGTTTTTGCCAAAGTACCTGACTAATGGGTGTTTGCTGACAGATTCAGCGGAGTTCTCATAGATGCTTCTCCATTTGACAGAAGAATGGTGAGCGCTGCTTGATTCTGTGTTCCCCACTTATTGGTTGAGTAAGTCCAGGACTATAGTCACCCCAACTTTAGGCTCAACTAGTAAATGATAAGTCACTGTTTTTGAATCCTGCAGGTTCCACCTCTCTGAAGCTAGGCTAGCACCAGCGTTAGTATCAGAGTGATTTGAAGATGGTTTTACTGTGTGGATAAATCTTCATTCTGTACCCTATCAGAAGTATTAGAGAAAATACAAAGATAAGGGTGAAATAGTGGTAGTAATTTGTACATCCATGTGCATAGCAGTATTATTCATAATAGTCCAAAGTGGAAGCAACCTAAATGTCCATTGATGAATGAAGCATAAACAGGATGTGGTATTTCCATACAAGAAAATATCATTCAGGCTTAAAAGGTAAAAAAATTCCGACACGTACTTCAACATGGATGAACCTTGAGGGCACTATGCTAAGTGAAATAAGCTGGCTGTAAAAAGACAAATACGTATGATTCCATTAATTCATAGAGACAGAAGGTAGAATGATGACTACCAGGGGCTGGGGAGGAAGGGATGAGGAGTTATTGTTTAATAGGTACAATGTTTCAGTTATGCAGAATGGAAAAAGTTCAGGAGATGGATAGTGATGATGATTTTACAACTATCTGAATGTCCTTAACACCGTTGAACTGAAACAATTCTAAAATGTTATGTTATATATTTCACCACAGTGAAAAATAAAAAAGTCATAATTTTAACAATGGTTTTCACTTATTTTATGTCTACCATGTGCCAGACATTTTATGAACATCTTTGAGACAATCTTATGAGTTAAATACTTCTTTACACCAACAATTATGATGGGCAATGAAGGATTAGAGCAGTTAAGTAAGTTGAACAAAGTCAACTTTGGTCCCCTGAGTGGCTGGAGCAGTCTGAAGTCCAGGTCTGTGTGACCCCAGAGTACCTATCTGCTTTTATTTAGAAAAGGATTCCAGAGAAAGGCAGCACCCAAAACTCAGTCATCAAGACAAATGATACAGACATTTATAATTATTTTTATTTCAGTAGTTTTTGGGGTATAACTGGTTTTTGACTACATGGATAAATTCATTAGTGGTGATTTCTGAGATTTTGGTGCACCTGTCACTCAAGCAGTATACACTGCACCCAATATGCAGCTTTTTATCTGTCACCTCCCTCTCAACCTTACCCCCAAGTTCCCAATGTCCGTTTTATCATTCTTATGCTTTTGCATCCTCATAGCTTAGCTCCCACTTATAAGTGAGAATGAATAGTCGATTTTCCATTCCCGAGTTACTTCACTTAGAATAATGGTCTCCAGTTCCATCCAAGCTGGTACAAAAGATATTTCATTCCTTTTTATGGCTGAGTAATAGTCTATGGTGTATGTGTATGTATTATTTTCTTTATTCACTTGTTGGTTGATGGGCACTTTGGTTGATTCTGTATCTTTGCAATTGTGAATTGTGCAGCTATAAACATGCGTGTACATGTGTCTTTTTCATATAGTGACTTCCTTTAGGAATATACTCAGTAGTGGGATTACTGGATAGAATGGTAGTCTACTTTTAGTTCTTTAAAGAATCCTTATACTTTTTTCCATAGTAGTTTTACTAGTTTACATTTCCACCAGCAGTGCAAAAAAGTCTCCCCACCCTATCCATGCCAACATCTGTTGTTTTTTGACTTATGAATCACGACCATTCTTGCAGGAGTAAGGTGGTATCTCATATTTGATAATTAGTGATGTTAAGCATTTTTTCATGTTTGTTGGCTGTCTGTATATTTTTGATATTGTTTGGCTCTGGGTACCCACTCAAATCTCATGATGAATTGTAATCCCCAGTGTTGGAGGGGGGACCTGGTGGGAGGTGATTGGATCATGGGGGTG
>NW_012106275.1:2455763-2520123 GCF_000951045.1 Mandrillus leucophaeus | reverse complement strand
AAACTCAGTCATCAAGACAAATGATACAGACATTTATAATTATTTTTATTTCAGTAGTTTTTGGGGTATAACTGGTTTTTGACTACATGGATAAATTCATTAGTGGTGATTTCTGAGATTTTGGTGCACCTGTCACTCAAGCAGTATACACTGCACCCAATATGCAGCTTTTTATCTGTCACCTCCCTCTCAACCTTACCCCCAAGTTCCCAATGTCCGTTTTATCATTCTTATGCTTTTGCATCCTCATAGCTTAGCTCCCACTTATAAGTGAGAATGAATAGTCGATTTTCCATTCCCGAGTTACTTCACTTAGAATAATGGTCTCCAGTTCCATCCAAGCTGGTACAAAAGATATTTCATTCCTTTTTATGGCTGAGTAATAGTCTATGGTGTATGTGTATGTATTATTTTCTTTATTCACTTGTTGGTTGATGGGCACTTTGGTTGATTCTGTATCTTTGCAATTGTGAATTGTGCAGCTATAAACATGCGTGTACATGTGTCTTTTTCATATAGTGACTTCCTTTAGGAATATACTCAGTAGTGGGATTACTGGATAGAATGGTAGTCTACTTTTAGTTCTTTAAAGAATCCTTATACTTTTTTCCATAGTAGTTTTACTAGTTTACATTTCCACCAGCAGTGCAAAAAAGTCTCCCCACCCTATCCATGCCAACATCTGTTGTTTTTTGACTTATGAATCACGACCATTCTTGCAGGAGTAAGGTGGTATCTCATATTTGATAATTAGTGATGTTAAGCATTTTTTCATGTTTGTTGGCTGTCTGTATATTTTTGATATTGTTTGGCTCTGGGTACCCACTCAAATCTCATGATGAATTGTAATCCCCAGTGTTGGAGGGGGGACCTGGTGGGAGGTGATTGGATCATGGGGGTGGTTTCTAATGGTTTAGTGCCATCCCTCTAGTGCTCTCTTGTGATAGAGTTCTCATCAGATATGGTTGTTTAAAACTGTGTAGCACCTCCCCCTTCTCTCTCTTCCTCCTGCTCCAGCCATGTAGGATGTGCCTGCTTCCCCTTCCCCTTCCACCATAATTGTAAGTTTCTAGAGGCTTCCCAGCCATGCTTCCTGTACAGCCTGTGAAATCATGAGCCAATTAAACCTCTTTTCTTTATAAATTACCCAGTCTCAGGTAGTTCCTTATAGCAATGTGAGAACGGACTGATACAATCTTCTTTTGAGAATTGTCTATTAATGTCTTTTGCCCGCTTTTTGATGGGATTTTTTTTTTTTTTTCTTGCTGATTTGCTTGAGTTCCTTGTAGATTCTGGATATTAGTCCTTTTCGGGATGTATAGTTCGCAAATATTTTCTCCCACTCTGTGGGTTGTCTGTTTACTCTGCTTATTGTTTCTCCTGCTGTGCAGAAGCTTTTTAATATAATTAGGTCCCATTTATTTATTTTTGTTTTTGTTGCATTTACTTTTGGGGTCTTAGTCAGGAATTTTTTACCTAAGCCAATGTCTAGAAGAGTTTTTCCAATGTCATCTTCTAAAATTTTTATGGTTTTAGCTTTTAGATTTAATTCTTTAATCCATTTTGAGTTGATTTTTGCACAAGCTGAGACTTGAGGATCCAGTTTCCTTCTTCTACATGTGGCTTGTCAGTTTTCCCAGCACCACTTATTGAATAGGCAGTCTTTTTCCCAATGTATGTTTTTGTATGCTTTGTTGAAGATCAGTTGGTTGTAAGTATTTGGCCATATTTCTGAGTTTTCTGTTCTGTTCCATTGGTCTATGTGCCTATTTTTATACTAGTACCCTGCTGCTTTTGTAACTATGGACTTGTAGTATAATTTTAAGTCAGGTAATATGATGCCACATTTGCTTTGGCTATGGGGGCTCATTTTTGGTTCCATATGAATTTTAGGATTTTTTCTAGTTCTGTGAAGAATGATGGTATTTTGATGAGAATTGCATTGAATCTGTAGGTTGCTTTGGGCAGTACATTTTCACAATATTGATTCTACCCATCCATGAGCATGGGATGTGTTTCCATTTAATTGTATCATCTATGATTTCTTTCAGCAGTTTTCTTTGTAGAGACCTTTTGCCTTCTTGGTTAAGTATATTCCTAAGTTATTTTATTTTATTTTATTTTATTTTATTTTATTTTATTTTATTTTATTTTATATTATTTTGTTGTTTACAGCTGTTGTAAAAAGGGTTGAGTTCTTGATTGGATTCTCAGCTTGATCATTGTTGGTGTATAGCAGTGCTACTGATTTGTGTACATTGATTTTGTATCCTGAGACATCACTGAATTTGTTTATCAGGTCTAGGAACTTTTTGGATAGTCTTTAGGGTTTTCTAGGTATACAGTCATATAATCAGTGAACATTGACAGTTTGACTTCCCCTTTTCCAATTTGGATGCTTTTTATTTCCTTCTCTTGTCTGATTGCTCTGGCCTGGACTTCCAGCACTGTGTTGAATAGAAGTGGTGAAAGTGGGCATCCCTGTTTGTTCCAGTTCTCAGGGAGAAAGCTTTTAGCTTTTCCCCATTCGGTATGATGTTGGCTGTGGGTGGGCCATATATAACTTTTATTACTTTGAGGTAAGTCACTTCTATGCCTATTTTGTTGAGGGTTTTTATCATAAAGGGATGTGGGATTTTAGCAAATGCTTTTTCTGCATCTATTGAGATGATCATATGCTGTTTATGTGATATATCACATTTATTGACCAGCATGTGTTAAACCATCCTTGCATCTCTGGTATAAAACCCACTTGACTGTGATGTATCATCTTTTTGATATGCTGTTGGATTCGGTTATCTAGTATTTTGTTGAGGGCTTTTGTATCTGTGTTCATCAGGATTATTGGTCTGTAGTTTTCTTTTTTTGTTCTTTCCTGGTTTTGGTATTAGGGTGATACTGTCCTCATAGAATAATTTAGGGAAGATTCTGTCCTTTTCTTTTGGAATAGTTTCAGTAGGATTGGTACAAATTCTTCTTTGAATGTCTGGTAGAATTCAGCAGTGAATCCATCTGGTCCTGGACTTTTTTTTATTGGCAATTTAAAAAAATTATTGATTGAATCTTGCTGCTTGTTTTTGGCCTGTTTAGGGTTAATATTTTTTTCTCATTTAATCTAGGAGGGTTGTATATTTCCAAAAATTTATCCATCTCCTCTGTATTTTCTAGTTTGTGCACATAAAGGTGTTCGTAGTAGCCTTGAATGATCTTTTGTATTTCTGTGGTGTCAGTTGTAATATCTTCAGTTTCATTTATAATTGAGCTTATTTGGATTTTCTCTCTTCTTTTCCTGGCTAATCTCACTAATGGTCTATCAATTTCTTTTGCCTTTTCAAAGAACCAGCTTTTTGTTTCATTTATCTTTTGTATTTTTTTTTTTGTTTCAATTTCATTTAGCTCTGCTCTGATCTTTGTTATTTGTTTTCTTTTGCTGGGTTTGGGTTTAGTTTGTTCTTGTTTCTCTAGTTTCTTGAGGTGTGACATTAGGTTGCCTATGTGCACTGTTTCAGACTTTTTGATGTAGGCATTTAATGCTATGAACTTTCCTCTTAGCACTGCTTTTGCTGTATCCCAGAGGTTTTTGTTTTTAAAAATTATTTTTAAAATTTTCCATAGGTTATTGGGGGTACAGGTGGTATTTGGTTATATGAGTAGGTTCTTTAGTGGTGATTTGTGAGATTTTGGTGCACCCATCACCCAAGCAGTATACGTTGCACCCTATTTGCAGTTTTTTATCCCCGGCCCCCTCATAACTTTCCCCCAAGTCCCTGAAGTCCATTGTGTCATTCTTATGCCTTTTCGTCCTCATAGCTTAGCTCCCACATATCAGTGAGAACATATGATGTTTGTTTTTTCATTCCTGAGTTACTTCACTTAGAAAATAGTCTTCCATCTCATTTAGGTTGCTGCAAATGCTGTTAATTCATTCCTTTTTGACTGAGTAGTATTCCATTGTGTATATATACCACAGTTTCTTTATCAACTTGTTGATTGATGGGCATTTGGGTTGGTTCCACGATTTTGCAGTTGTGAATTGTGCTGCTATAAACATGCATGTGCAAGTATCTTTTCCCTAAAAAAACTTCTGTTCTTCTGGGTAGATACCCAGTAGTGGGATTGCTGAATCAAACGGTAATTCCACTTTTTGTTCTTTAAGGAATTTCCATACTGTTTTCTATAGTGACTGTACTAGTTTACATTCCTACTAGCAGTGTAGGAGTGTTCCCTGATCACTGCCTCCATGCCAACATCCACTGTTTTTTGATTTTTTGATTATGGCCATTCTTGATGGGGTAAGGTGGTATTGCATTGTGATTTTGATTTGCATTTCCATGATCATTAGTGATGTTGAGCATTTTTTCATATGTTTGTTGGCCATTTGTATATCTTCTTTTGAGAATTGTCTATTCATGTTCTTAGTCTACTTTTTGATGGGATTGTTTATTTTTTTTGTTAATAATTTGTTTGAGTTCGTTATAGATTTTATATGTTAGTCCTTTGTCAGATGTATAGATTGTGAAACCTTTTTCCCACTCTGTGGATTGTCTGTTCTGCTGACTGTTCCTTTTGCTGTGCAAAAGCTCTTCAGCTTAGTTAAGTCCAAGCTATTTATCTTTGTTTTTATTGCATTTTCTTTTGGGTTCTTGGTCCTGAAATCCTTGCCTAAGTCAATGTCTAGAAGGGTTTTTCCAATGTTATCTTCTAGAATTTTTATAGTTTCACTTCCTAGATTTAAGTCCTTAATCTATCTTGAGTTGATTTTTGTATAAGGTGAGAGGTGAGGATCCAGTTTCATTCTCCTACATGTGGCTAGCCAATTATCCCAGCACCATTTGTTGAAAAGGGTGTCCTATCACCATTTTATGTTTTTGTTTGTTTTGTCGAAGATCAGTTGGCTGTAAGTATTCAGGTTTATTTCTGGGTTCTTTATTCTGTTCCATGGGTGTATGTGCCTATTTTTATACCAGTACTATGCTGTTTTGGTGACTATGGCCTTATAGTATAGTTTGAAATCAGGTAATGTGATGCCTCCAGATTTGTTGTTTTTGCTTAGTCTTACTTTGGTTATGCAGGCTCCTTTTTGGTTCCATATGCATTTTATATTTTTTTTTCTAATTCTGTGAAGAATGATGGTGGTATTTTGATGGGGATTGCATTGAATTTATAGATTGCTTTTGGCAATATGAGCATTTTCTCAATATTGATTCTACCCATCCATGAGCATGGGATGTGTTTCCACTTGTTTGTGTTGTATTTCTTTCAGTTGTGTATGATTTCTTTCAGCAGTGTTTTGTAGTTTTCTCTGTAGAGGTTAGGTATATTCCTAAGTATTTTTTTTGAAGCTATTGTAAAAGGGGTTGAGTTCTTGATTTGATTTTCTGCTTGGTTGCTATTGGTGTATAGAAGAGCTACTGATTTGTGTACATTAATCTTGTTTTTGGAAACTTTGCTGAATTCTTTTATCAGTTCTAGGAGCTTTCTGGAGGAGTCTTTAGGGTTTTTGAGGTAAACAATCATATCATCAGCAAACAGTAACAGTGTGACTTCCTCTTTACCAATTTGGATGCCCTTTATTTGTTTCTCTTGCCTGATTGCTCTGGTTAGGATTTCCAGTACTATAGTTGAAGAGGAATGGTGAGAGTGGGCATCCTTCTCTTGTTCTAGTTCTCAGAGGGAATACTTTCAACTTCTCCCCATCCAGTACTATGTTTACTGTGGGTTTAGCATAGATGGCTTTTATTACACTGAGGTATGTCCCTTGTACGCTGTTTTTGCTGAGAGTTTTAATCATAAACGGATTCTGGGTTTTGTCGAATGCTTTTTCTGCATCTATTGAGATGATCATATGGTTTTTGTTTTTAATTTTGTTTATGTGGTGTATCACATTTATTGACTTGCATATGTTAAAGTATCCCTGCATCCCTGGTATAAAACCCACATGATTGTTGTGGATTATCTTTTTGATACATTGTTGGATTCGGTTTGCTAGTATTTTGGTAAGGGTTTTAGCATCTATGTTTGATATGGTTTGGCTGTGTCCCCACCCAAATCTCAACTTGATATCTCCCAGAATTCTCCAATGTTGTGGGAGGGACCCAGGGGGAGGTAATTGAATCATGGGGGTGGTCTTTCCTGTGCTATTCTTGTGATAGTGAGTAAGTCTCACGAAATCTGATGGATTTATCAGGGGTTTACACTTTCGATTCTTCCTCATTTTCTCTTGCTGCTGCCATTGTAAGAAGTGCCTTTTGCCTCCCGCCATGATTCTGAGGCCTCTCTAGCCATGTGGAACTGTAAGTCCAATTAAACCTCTTTTTCTTTCCAGTCTCAGGTATATCTTTATTAGCAGTGTGTAAACAGACTAATACAATATACATCAGGGATATTGGTCTATAGTTTTCTTTTTTGGTTATGTCCTTTCCTGGTTTTGATATGAGGGTGATGCTGGCTTCATAGAATGAATTAAGAAGGATTCCTTCTCTCTCTACCTTGTGGAATAGTGTCAAAAGGATTGGTACCAATTCTTCTTTGAATGTCGAAGACCTTGTCTTCAAGCTCTGAATTTCTTTTTTCTACTTGTTTAATTCTGTTGCTGAGACTTTCCAGAGCATTTTGCATTTCTATAAGTGTGTCCAATGTTTCCTGAAGTTTTGATCGTTTTTTCTTTATGTTATCTATTTCCTTGAATATTTCTGTCTTCACTTCTTGTATCACCTTTTGGATTTCCTTGCACTGGGCTTTGCCTTTCTCTGGTGACTATCTGATTAGTTTAATAACTAACCTGAATTCTTTTTCAGGTAAATCAGGGATTTCTTCTTGGTTTGCATCCATTGCTGATGAGCCAGTGTGATTTTTTGGGGGTGTTAAAGAGCCTTGTTTTGTCATATTACCAGAGTTGGTGTTCTAGTTCCTTCTCATTTGGGTAGGCTCTGTCAGAGGGAAGGTGTAGGGCTGAAGGCTGTTGTTCAGATTCTTTTGTCCCATGGAGTGTTCCCTTGAAGTAGTACGCTGCCCCTTTTTCTATGGATGTGGCTTCCTGGTAGCTGAGCTGCAGTGATTATCGTCTTTCTTCTAGGTCTAGCCACCCATCATGTCTGCCTGGCTTCGGTATGGTACTGGGGGTTGTCTGCATAAAGTCCTGTCTCTGGGTCTCAGCTGTGGATACCAGCACCTGTTCCAGTGGAGGTGGCAGGGGTGTGAAATGGGCTCTGTGAGGGTTCTCGGTGGTTTAATGCTCTATTTTTGTGCTGGTTGGCCACCTGCTGGGAGGTGGCGCTTTCTAGAGTGTCAGCTGTGGTAGTGTGGAGAGGAAACAGTGGTAGGTGGGGCCCTAGAACTCCCCAGAGTACATGCCCTTTGTCTTCAGCTACCAGGATGGGTAGGGAAGGCCCATCAGATGGGGACGGGGCTAGGTGTGTCTGAGCTCAGACTCTACTTGGGAGGGTCTTGCTGCAGCTGTTGTAGGGGATGGGGGTGAGGTTCCTAGGTTAATGGAGTTGTGTACCTATGAGGATTATGGCTGCCTCTGCTGAGTCATGCAGGTTGTCAGGGAAGTGGGGGAAAGCCGGCAGTCACAGGCCTCACCCAGCTCCCATGCAAACGAAAGGGTCGGTCTCACTCCCACTGTGCCCCTACTAACAGGCCCAAGTCGGTTTCTAGGCAGTGGGTGAGCTGGACTTGAGAACTTGCCCCAGGCTACCTGCCTCCTAGCTGCGAAAGAGAAGGGCATGGTTCTTCCCCTGTCTGTAAAGTCTGCATGCTGGATTCATGCCCTCCCCCTCGTTCTGGCCAGGAGGCTTCTTGTCTGGTTCAAACTGTTACAAAGTTCAGCTGAACACTTCTTCTCCCTGTGGCATTTTCTCCTGTGCCTCTGGCCGCCTTCCCAAAGGATCTCTGTGTTGCCAGGCAGGAATGGCCTGCCTGAGGACCCAGCGAGCTCCCAAGGCCTTTCCTGGTGCTTCCTCTACCCCTGTATTTTGCTTAGTTCTCTAAATTGACTCAGCTCCAGGTAAGGTCGGAAACTTGTCCCGCAAACTAAACCTTCAGTTTCGCCAGTGGGGATGTGTGCTCAGGATGGAGGATCTCCTTTCCCACGTCTGCAGTTTGAGCACTCATAGTATTTGGAGTGTCTCCTGGGTCCTGCAGGAGCAGTCCACCTTCTTCAGAGGGTCTGTGGCTCCTCTTGGGATTCCTGGTTTGTTCTTGCAGTCGTTCTGTAGCCAAAATTCGTGATGTAAGTGTCTGCACGCTGCTCTGTCCGTCTGAATTGGAGCTGCAATCTAGTCCTGCCTCCCGTCTGCCATGATGATCATCTCCCCAGAGGTTTTGATAGGTTGTGTCACTGTCATCATTTATTTCAAAGAATTTTTCAATTTCCATCCTGATTTCATTGTTAACCCAAAGATCATTCAAGAGCAGATTATATTCAATTTCCATGTATTTGTAGAATTTTGACACTTCCTTTTGGAGATGATTTTCAGTTTTATTCTGCTAAGTGATCCTTCTGCCTCAGCCTCACAAAGTGCTGAGATTACAGATGTGAGCCGCTGCACCCAGCTCAGTAATATATTTTGTAAATAAAAAATGCAAAAATCCATGATGAACAAAGTATTAAAATTTTAAATAAAGACAGGATCTGACAGGGTGGGGGAGGGGGGTTGTATAAGTGCAAAGTGGATCCTAAAAAATAGTTACATTACTATTGGGATAATGTCACATCACTAATTGAACAATGAAGTCATACTTCCCAACCATTTTAACATAATAGGATATTTGTAACGTTTAAAATATGCAGCAAAGGGCCGGGCGCGGTGGCTCAAGCCTGTAATCCCAGCACTTTGGGAGGCCGAGATGGGCGGATCACGAGGTCAGGAGATCGAGACCATCCTGGCTAACACGGTGAAACCCCGTCTCTACTAAAAAATACAAAAAACTAGCCGGGCGACGTGGCGGGCGCCTGTAGTCTCAGCTACTCGGGAGGCTGAGGCAGGAGAATGGCGGGAACCCGGGAGGCGGAGCTTGCATGAGCTGAGATCCGGCCACTGCACTCCAGCCTGGGCGACAGAGCCAGACTCCGTCTCAAAAAAAAAAAAAAAATATGCAGCAAAGAAGGTACGAAGAGCCTAGCGAACTTGTAGAAAGAGAGAGGAGAGAAGTTTAAGCGCTACAATTGTCTCAAGGTGCTAGAGCTTTCTAATAACTTGGCATCACATTCAGAAGGCTTAATTTTAAGAGATATTTATCCCAATGATTGCTGATTATAATGCTCTAATAGGTCCTGTACTTTGTGCTAAGACTACATTAATTAGAGTTTTTCTGAGGCTGTGTGATGGTTTGGAACCATCGTGCCACTGGGACTCTGCCGCTTACCAGCTGGGAGCTGTTGGGAAGGTAATGAACCTTTCTGGATCCTAATTTCATAATCTTTAAAATAAGGAGAATGCTGGCTTTGTCCACTTCATGGAGTTCTTGTGGGGCCCAGATGAGATAATGGTGCTGAAAGTGCTTTGTAAAATTGTGCTGGTCTGTGAAGTTAACCATTGTTATTTCATGGTGGGTTCATTTTTTGAAGTCAGAGAAGGGAGCCAAAACTAATATCCATCCTACATACTGTGTCACACAGGACTTTTCTGTGTGTAGTTATGTTTGGATGGGACATGATTTGACTCATAGTCTCTCTGAATCCATGTGTTATTGAGTTAGAGACACAATAGGCAACAAGTTGATGCAGCCGTGTGTAAAGATTACGACACCAAGAACTGGCTGGGGATTGCAGATTTTAGGTGTTCTGTAAAGGAAGGTGTCTCAAAATGTGCATGAAGCTTTTGGGTATGGCCCAAGGTTGAAATAAGGGACAAGAGTCAGGTTTATAGTTTGGATGACTGAGAGATGAAAATATTCTTGGTTCAGTCGAACTCTTTGTTGAAATTAAACTGGTTTTGGGTACCTCAGAAATGGCGGAATTCCTGGTCAGAGCTGGACATACCAAAGAAGATGGGCTGTCATTTAGTTATCATCTCAGTAGTCTGGTCATTCACCTGCATGAGCAAAAATGTACCAATCTACTATCTTTTCTATGAGACAGGGTCCCGCCCTGTCACCCAGGCTGGAGTGCAGTGGCACGATCTTGGCTCACTACAACCTATGCCTCTTGGTCTCACGCGATCCTCCCACCTCCCACCTCAGCTTTCCGAGTAGCTGGCCTACAGGCGGGCCCACTATGCTCGACTAATTTTTATATTTTTTGTAGAGATGGGGTTTTGCCATGTTGTCCAGGCTAGTCTCGAACTCCTGAACTCAAGCGATCCACCCACCTTGGACTCTGAAAATGTTGGGATTACCGGCATGAGCCATTGCGGCTGGCCCATGTGCCATCTTTTTTTTTTTTTTTTTTAAACACAGAGTCTTACTCTGTTGCCCAGGCTGGAGTGCAGTGGTGCGATCTCGGCTCACTGCAAGCTCCGCCTCCTGAGTTGGGTTCCTGCCATTCTCCTGCCTCAGCCTCCCGAGTAGCTGGGACTACAGGTGCCCGCCACCATGCCAAGCTAATTTTTTTTTTTTGTATTTTTGTAGAGATGGGGTTTCACCCTGTTAGCCAGGATGGTCTCGATCTCCTGACCTCGTGATCCACCCGCCTCAGCCTCCCAAACTGCTGGGATTACAGGCGTGAGCCACCGTGCCTGGCCCCATGTGCCATCTTTTAAGGGCAGTGAAAGCATATATAATGTGTTTTGAGAAAGATATATGTTTTCCTGAATATGTAAAAGTAACTTAAATAATTATAAATTTATTTCCTAACAAAATATGGAAAAAGTGACTTACACATTTTGAGACCTTGAAACTTTGGAAAAAACTCTGTTTGATGAAAGAACAAGGAAACAGGCCATTTGTTGAAGAAACAATATTGAAAGCTTTTTAAGCAGCACTTCTTTGACCTTGTTAAGTTTGAACCATCCACCTCAATCTAACATTGGTATTTGGCTGCTGGAAACGCTTGGCAGGTAGAGTGTTTTGGTTTCATTTGATATTCTAGTATACTATGTGCCTAATTTTTCCCCTGAACTATAGAGCTTTAGATTCGGTGGGCCCCACCCAAATTTCAACACCAACCAAGTTTTTGTATTAAGTTTACAGTGGAAGATTGTTTGGACAAATAATTCATACCCTTTGATGGGAAGGGAAGAGCTGTTTCAGGAAAGAGATTGTGTGTGTGCCAGGTACAGGGGCCCTAGACCTCAATTCACCAGTGCATTAACCTGTCCATTAAAGGGATTGCATTTTTATTAGATCCTGTCAAGCTGTTGATTGAAAAAATAAAAGTGGCCTTTGAATTTTTTACCAGCTATGACAGGATAGAGATGGCACAACCAAAGAAAGGGCTGGAAACTGTGAACAGTTAATGTTAGCATTCTTCTCCCAGCTCATTCTGCAAGAACAACCACCCATTTCCTCAATTAATCTGGCCGGGACTGACCCTGTGCATTACATAAGGTGGTCTGTGCCTCCCTGTTAAGATAGAAGGGCCTTAAAATGCTTATTTTCTGAATTTCCATTCTACTCTCCTTGCAAGTCTCCTCCAAGGAAGGCACAGGTAGCAGCAGCAGTGTGGTGGAAGGGGATGGCAGTGATAAGTTTAGGAAGGTGAAGTGGTATAACTTTAAAAGGATAGGACTTAGCAAGGGCCTCAGGAATTTAGAGCAAAAGAAGACACCAATTAGGGGGTTGTGGAGAAGTTCTGAAAAGGGCTAATAGCCATGGAAATGGGAAAGGGTCAGAAATTACCACGAACATCATGTAGTTCATTACCTAAATATGACAAGCCCCTGTTGCGTTTTTAAGCCGGAAGCACCACTGATAACCTCCAAGAGTCATTGTACTCCTAGAAATAAAGGGCTATGCAAGAAGTCTTTCCTACAATAGTTGGTGGGTTCCCAGCACTCACATTCCTTGCGCTGATTAGATTTATACACTACATGTAAAGTTCTGATTTCTAACTTTCCATATTTCTCAAGGCAGCAACTTGTGCATGCATTGCTTGGAGGAAATTTTTTGCAATAATCATATATAGCAGCTTTTTATAAATAGGAGGAGCAATCTGTTGTAACTTTGGCTGCTTTCCAGGTTTTTAACAATCAGTTCTTTTTCTGTTATGTCAGTATAAAGCTTATTCTGACTGAGGGTGGGGTAAAGTGAATCAATATTATTTTAACAAAAAACAAATAATTTATTACAAGCATGTCTTAATCACAAGGATAAAATTTATAGGCAAAATGGTTCTCGTCTGTCACAATGGTTTTGTTTTGATTTGTGGTTTGTCTAAATGGAATGATTAAATCGAATCTGAACTGGAAATTGTGATTTAAATTCTGTCAACCTGGTCTGTCTGTAAAAAGTGGTTCTTATTCCAAATAAAATGTTCTTCAGATCTGAGAATGAAACAAACACCATTTTAAAAGTTTCTTAAAACCCAACAATCAAGTTGTTTGGGATCTCCTTTTATTCCAGTTTCTTCTGTTATTAATGAAAAATTTCAGGGTGCTTAATAAGAATCAAGTCACCAGTTATATCATTTGCTACAAAGGAGGGGGACCTCCTGCCAGGATGTGGAAGGTCCTGGCCAGTGCTCTTGCTGCAACAATTGTGAGAAAACAAATACAATTTAAATTTACAAAAGGCATATTTTTGTAGGCACAGAGATCTAAGAAAGCAAGGAGGGAATCCTTTTAGGATGAACTAGCAATTACCAACTATTCCCCACCCCTCTGGGGTCACTGACCAATTCTGGGTGTGAATGAGAAACAAACAGTTGGATAGTCTCCCTATCAAGACATTTTTGGCTGCACTGGTGGGAAGATAGAGAGCTAAGGTCAACATCTCTGAAGGGAAAACCTGAAACTCCCGGGATCTTTCATGGCTGAAGAGCCAAAGACCCCACCAGTATCACCACGAACCCTAGAATTCCCATATCACAGAAATGGAGGAAAAGCAGAGCCTTATAAAACCATAATGAGCCTTACAAAAACCAAAACCTAGCCCATTTTCAGCTTAACCCATGGTTGGATTGAAATGATTAGCCCTTTACAAGATCCACTTAATAGAGGAAAGAAAATTCTCCTTAATGGATGATAAAGTCACCCTGGAGTGTTTGCAGTTTTTAATGTCTGGAATACAATAGAAAATTATAAGACACGCAAAAGTCTTGATTTTCGTGATAGAGCCTTGCTCTGCTGCCCAGGTTGGAGTACAGTAGAGTGAGTGTAGCTCATCGCAGCCTTGACCTTCTAGGCTCCAATGATATGCTTCAGCCTCCCAAGTTTGACTTCTGCATGTTTTATAATTTGGCTGCAAGAGAAAAACAGATTAAAAGACCCACAGATGATCAAATATTAAAATTAGCAGAACCATTCTGGGCAACATAGTGAGACCCCATCTCCACAAAAAAATTAAAAATTAGCTGGGCATGGTGATGTGTGCCTGTAGTCCCAGCTACGTGGGAGGCTGAGGCAGAAGGATCACTTGAGCCCAGGAGATTGAGGTTGTGGTGAGCTGTGATCACACGACTACACTCCATCCTGAGTGACAGAACAACACCCTGTTTCATAAAAATAAAATAAAAATAAAAATACTAGATAAGGACTTAAAGCTAACTATGATTAATATGCTTGAAAATAGAGAAAATAGACAAAACGGATAAAAGGATAGACTTTTGCCACATACTAAAAGTCTATAAGAAAGCAAATGGATATTCTATAATGGGATATTACAATATCTGAAATTAGGAATATATTGAGCTTAGCAGTTAGTTGGACACAGCAGAACACAGGACCAATGAACACTTAGGGTCAGATTTAAAAAAATAGGTATGTAAGACCCATGTCAAATATGCTGAAAAGGTTGAATATATACAAAATTGAATTCCCTGAGTGAATGGAGGAAGAAAATGTAGCTGAAAAAATTTTTAGTGATAATGGCTGAGAATTTCACCAAACTAAACCCTTAGATTCAAGAAGCACTTCGAGGCCAGGCGCAGTGGCTCATCCCTGTAATCCTAGGACATTGGGAGGCTAAGGCAGGTGGATTGCCTGAGCCCAGGAGTTCAAGACCAGCCTGGGCAATATAGTGAAACCCCGTCTCTCCAAAAATACAGAAAATTAGCCAGCCATGGTGGTGCATCTATAGTCCTCGGTACTCGGTGGGTTGAGGAGGGAGGATTGCTTGAGCCCAGGAGGTGGAGATTGCAGTCAGTCGAGATCACACCACTGCAGTCCAGTCTGGGCGACAGAGATCCTGTCTCAAAGGAAGAAAAAAGAAGCACATGGGATTTTGAGTGATAGAAATACAAACAAAAACATACCTAGAAACATCATAGTAAAACTGCTGAAGGCCAAAGTAAAAAAATCAAACCTTAAAAAGAGCTTGAGCTTCATCCATATCCCTGCAAAGGACATGATCTCATTCTTTTTTATGGCTGCATAGTGTTCCATGGTGTATATGTGCCACCTTTTCTTTATCCAGTCTATCATTGATGAGCATTTGGGTTGGTTGCAGGTCTTCACTATTATAAATAATGCTGCAGTAAATGTGTGTGTATGTGTTTTTATAGTAGAATGATTTCTGATCCTTTGGGTATATACCCAGTAGTGGAATTGCTGGGTCAAATGGTATTATTTCTCTTTCTAGATCCTTGAGGAATTGCCACACTGTCTTCCACAATGGTTGAACTAATTTACACTCCCATCATCATGCTCAACAAACTAACACAGGAGCAGAAAACCAAACACCACATGTACTCACTGATAAGTGGGAGTTGAACAATGAGAACACATGGACACAGGGAGGGGAACATCACACACTGGGGCCTGTCGGGGGTGGGGGGAATGGAAGGGAGAACATCAGGACAAATACCTAATGCATGCGGGGCTTAAAACCTAGATGATGGGTTGAGGGGTGCAGCAAACTGCCATGGCACATGTATACCTATGGAACAAACCTGCATGTTCTGCACATGTATCCCAGAACTTAAAAAACACAAACCAAAACAACTTGAGAAAAAGACACATTACCCTTCAAACAGCCATGGCAAAACTGACAGCTGAATGCTCATGAGATGCAGTGGCATCCAGAGGGCAATAGGAATGTTTCAAGTGAAGAAAAAGAAAACGCGCCACACAAATAGAATGAAGAATATTTTCAATAGTGAAAGTGAAGGGAAGGTACTTTTAGACAAATAACAATGGAGGGGATTCATGGCTAGCAGGTCTATACTGAAAGAAAACCTTTTTTTTCTTCAGGCAGAAGGAAAACAATTCCACATAGTTGCACAAAGAAATAAATATACTAGGATGAGTAAGGGAGAGGTTAAATAGAAGTAATTATTGATTGTACAAAGCAATAATTGTAATGTCTCATGAAGTTTAACACTGATACGATAAAGGTGTACAATAGCAGTAAAGCAAAAGAAGTGGCGAGGCAAATGGAATCAGACAGCTCTAAAGTTCTAGTAAAATTGGTGATAAAACGATGCTGTGTATATGACTGTGATAAATCAAGAAAGCATGTTGTGGCCTGGTGCAGTGGCTCACGCCTGTAATCCCAGCACTTTGGGAGACCAAGGCAGGTAAATCACTTGAGGACAGGAGTTCGAGACCAGCCTGGCCAATGTGGTGCAACCCCGTCTCTACTAAAAATATAAAAATTAGCTGGGTGTGGTGGTGGACGCCTGTAATACCAGGCTGAGGCAGGAGAATCTCTTGAACCTGGGAGGCAGGGGTTGCAGTGAGCCGAGATTGCACCATTGCGCTCTAGCCTGGGTGACAAGAGCTAAACTCCATCTCAGAAAAAAAAAAAAAAATTGTAATCTTTAGGTTAATCATTAAAAAGGTAGTAAAAGAAGACATAACATGTTAATAGTAACAAAATAAATAGAAAAATAAAAGTATTTGATTATCAGAAAGTAAGGGAAGAACTCACATTTGATGTGTGCCTTTTGCCTATGCTCTAGGTGCTTTGAGCTGGGTGTTCCTCGTGATTCTTAACATTTTTGTGATGCACCTCTGACAATTTCCATTTGGTAAGTGAAACAACCGAGTTTGTTCAGCAGCAGGACATACTCTAATTTGCTTGAGTGTACATGGAACTTAGTATAGAATGTATTGGGTACTTCAGACCCTTGTAAGGGTAGAAAGTCTCTGATGACCGTCTGCCACCTTCACAGGGCAGAGATACCACAGCTTTTACCACTAATGTGGAGACCTCTTTTGCTGATGCTCCCCAAAGCTGGAGGCTTCTATTTCCTCTCCCACAACAGAAATTGTGGGGCAGTCATGCTTGTCCACATTGCTTTCCACTGCTTTGAAGTCTCTTGGGAGTGCGTCAGATCCACAAAGCCTGGATCACATATCAGCAAACTCGATGCAAGGAAGGGTTGGGAAATGAGGTTCTGGCTTATTTCTAGGGGAGGGAGGACCCGTAAGGGAGAGATAGCCCTAAACACAGGCAGAGTGTTTAAGAAGTGTTGGTGTGTGTCTGCGTGTGGGTGCCCAAAGCATGACAGATGTTCACAGGATGTGAAGCGCCTGGATGCTGAGTGCCATCCTGGGGTCTCAGAGCCTTAAGTGATGGCCTGGGGTTGGAGCCCAGGACTGTTGGCTCAGGAGTGTGCGAATTACTTTAAGCTGTCATTCATCTGACCCTTCCTGGGTTTTTCGAGAGACACTACATATAATGCTATTAGCAGGAGGACAGTACTTGCTGGTATTTTCAGGACTGACAGGCTAGGGCTTGAGCTAGACAGTGGGCTCAGAAGGCACCCAATCTGGCTGGCTGTGGTGGGCAGGCCCTCAGCTTCCATTCCTGCCAAAACTTGGCATTTCAGGAGCAATGCCTTTAGAAGCTTCCACATCAGTTCACTAACAGCTCCTCACCTCTCAAGTACCTTCTGTTTTCTATCCAACTGGCTGTGTGTGAAAGAGATTCCAAAGACACAAAAAGGATTCTAGATTTCTAAGAATTAACAATGAACCGAGGGATAATGACTTTTTTTTATGGCTCAATAACAAAATCTCATCCTAGACAGAATGACAAAGGAAATGTAAGTAGTCAACTATTGGTTCTGATTGTGTGCGTGATTATTTTAACCGACATCACATAATTGTAAACATGAATTTGATAAACCCATCTTTAAGTTGTGTAGATAATAAGGAAGAATATTGAGGAGAGAGGTTTTAGAACAGATGGATTTCCTCCTGCCTTTTTTTTTTTGATAAATGACAACCTGCATTTGCAGAGCACTTGGCTATTTTCAAGATACTTTTCCATGGAGCCTCTAACTTGTTCCTCCCAGCGCCTGCAGGTGGGCAGCGTAATCCCATTTGACATAGAACGAAAGCAACTGTAGGTATGAGAGAGCACTCTAATGTTACGTAACAAGGGGACACTTTGCTTTCTCATCTTTATACGAAGTGTATTATCTTTTTATTTTGGTCTATGTTTTCTTCTTGGGATTAGAGGGTATTATCAGTGAGCCACTGGTTGTTTGTCAGCCTTTCAACAGACATATTTATTTTTATAATGAACAAATTTGCATATTCTATGTCAGATCAATATATTAGTGTTTTCTTATTTTTATTGCATAAGGGTCATCATGTGCTGCTTTTAATTGACATTAGTGTCAAACCCATAGCAGGGATCAATTAAAGAAACTTTCTGAGTTTAAGTCATAAACCACTGGAGGTATGGTCACCATGAATACATGTTCTGGGTTTATTACATGGTTAGAGTGACTCTGATTTTTAATATAGTAAAGATATATGTTCTTGCTCTCAAAAACTGACTCAAAATAATGAGAAAAATGATAAATGTGAAAGCCATTTCCTCTAAGGACGTTTTCAGTATGAAGTCTTGCTGCTCTCTACTTCCTTTTATTTGTTTGGTTTTGATTGGTTTAAGGCAAGAGAAAGAGGGACAGAAACATAAAACATGGTTTGAAAAGAGGAAAGAGTGAGAAGGATGACAATGAGAAGGGGCAAAAACAGTGTTGAAAAGGAACAGGAGATTCAGTTACTTCCCAGCTAAGCCTTGGCTTAGTTAATATTATATAGTATTGTTATATGTTTCCAGGGCACCAAAAGCATAGCTTGTTTTTAGTCAGTAAAGATATTCTGACAGGGTCCCTTACCTCTAGGGAAATAACTACCCAATGAAATAAAACATGCAATTCAAGAGGCATAAGTAAAGGCTTAAAAGAAATCACCCATAAAGGTTTCATTGATGAAACTAGTTGGAAGACATTTTCATATTTTACATCATAGGGACCACATCACTTGGGCAATCCCAGCTGTACTTTCTGTTGAGTGAGATAATGTGTTTTCACACCTACACTCTTGCACACTTAGACCTGTAGGCTTCCTTAGGTGCCTGCCTTCAAGGGGACTTATTTGTCCTGCTCATATGGTGGGTGTATTCAAGAACAGTGCCCATGCCCTGAAACTGACACCTATTAGCAGTGTAGACCTGAAATGCTTTAGGTCAGAGGCCAGCAAGTAGCACCTGTGATTGATTTTGGATAGCTGAAAATACTTCCCTGCATTTGGAGTGAGCGTAGAGTCTGGTCTCCTTTAAAAGGAGTAATGTTCATATCAACTCTAAGAGTAGGCATTGGCAAACTATGGCCAGCAGACCAAACCCAGCCCTCTACTTGTTTTTGTAGATAGTTTTGTAAACGATTTGGAACACAGTCACATGCATTGTTGTTCATGTGGTGTTTATGACTTTTCTCATGCTACAAGAGTGGAGTTGAGTAGTGATGACTGAGAATGTGTGGATGACAAAGCCTAAAGTACATAGCATCTGGTTCTTTACAAAAAAATGTTCCCGTTGCCCTGTCCTGTGTGCCAGCTTGAGAGACTGCAGACGTGCAGGGCAGCTGTGGGGGCTGGCTGTTGCTGAGACTGTCAACGTCCCCCACTGCAGTTTTTGCTCTCTTTTTGGATGTATTAAAAAACGAACAAACAAACAAATAAAACAAGCAAACAAAAAAAACTCCTTCAAATAGCTAGGTCCGCTAACTTTCTTAGAATTCATTGCAAATGATGTATCCCTGCACATAAGTGGTCATTAGGTTGCAGTGCTAAAGACATTATTGTAAGTGGTTCAATGTAATGTTCTTGCAAGTTTTCTGTAGGTCTAGATTTTTTCAAACTAAAGCATTTAACAATAAAATGAGAACTAACTTGAATTTTATCCTCAAAACACACATTCACCTGGTTACAGAGATGTACATAGAACAATATTCATTATAGTGCTCTTTGATGAGAAAAGATGAATAATATAAATAGATATAAACTGTTGGGGTGTGACTGATATTAATTGTGGCTAATGGGGTACATTCATTCACCATGGATGACTATGCAGCTGCAAAAACAAAGAGGATGCCGTTTTCTAACTCATGGAAGGTCAAAATATTAAATGTAGAACAGTTTGCTTCCATTGGTGTGGAAAGGAGGGAAGGGCACAATGTGAAATGTATAGAAACAGGTGTACATTTTTTTTTTCCAATAAATATTAAACCTCTGGGAAGTTATACAGAAAACTGGTTGCCTCCAGAGAGGGGACCTGAATGACCAAGAAAGAGGATGAGGCAGGAGACACTTTTCTACATAATGCTTTCTACCTGTTGAGTTTTGAACCATATGAGCAAATTACCTCTTCAAAAAATATTTCAAAAAGAGAATTTTTTTGAAGCAAAAAAGTGTAGGTGTGTGGCTCCTATTGAGTTATGCAAATGATGAAACTGACTGATGTCAGCGTCTGATATGGTTTGGGTGTGTCCCCACCCAAATCTCATCTTGAATTGCAGCTCCCATAATTTCCACATGGGAGGGTCCCGGTGGGAGATAATTGAATCAGAGGGGCGGTTTCCCCTATAATGTTCTTGTGGTAGTCAATAAGTCCCACGAGATCGGATGGTTTTGTAAGGGGAAACTCATTTCTTTTGGTTCTCATTCTCTGCCAGCCGCCATGATTGTGAGGCCTCCTCTGCCACATGGAACTGAGTCCATTAAACCTCTCTTTCTTCATAAATTACCCAGTCTCGGGTATGTCTTTATCAGCATCGTGAAAATGGACTAACACAGCATCCTTGTCGGTAAAAGTAGATTGAGCCCATGGCTGACCCAGAGCCCTGGCTACTCAGAAGGGAGCTCAAGGTGGAATGAGGGCTTTGCTGGCGACAGAGATGAAATGACAATCATTGTCTTTTTAAAAATTCACTGACTCTGCTGGCAAAATACATACATACATACATACATACATACGTACATATGTACATATGTACATCAGTAAGCTGACTTTAATCAGAAGCAAACATCAGCTAGTTAATGTGCCTGACCTTCTCCTTTGCTTCTCATGGTCCGCTGATGGCTGCTTAACCTGACTGATGAGTAGGTTAATGCAATTACAACCACTGAAAATTCTTATGGAATTAAGGGGTATATAAATATATTGCTTACATTTTAATTATTAAAGCACAGATTTACTGATGACCTATGCCCACTGGTGGGTTTCTATTGCTCAATCTCACCCCAGGGACCATTTTTAGTACCTTGATGCGGTCATTCAGGGAAGCTTTCATTGGTATTTGATCTTGTAAGCTTTTTTCTTCTTCTGCCATATTGATTACAATTCCCTAGACTAGAATATGAGGACATTACTCTTTAATGTCCTAAACTTTTTCCGATGCAAATATTCTACCTAAAGTAATTCACACTTATCATACAATTTGAAAATAATTATATTAATCAAGTTTTAAGAAAACCTTTTCGTTGATGTATACTGGCAGAAAAGTGCCCACATTATAAGCATATAGCACAATGCATTTTCGCAGACCGATCATTACTGTAACCAACCCCAGCTCAAGAAAAAAAATTGCTGGGGGCATCTGGAAAACTTCCTTAGAGCCCTTGCAGTCTTCACCTATTGGTCTCTCCTAATCACAACCATATCCTGACTTGTAATAGCAGTGTCAGGTTTTGCCTGTTTTTGTACTTTCTACAAATGGAATCCTACAAGATGTGTAGCTTTGTGATTGGCTTCTTTTGTCTATCATTATGTATGTGAGGTTCATCTACACTGTTGCATAAAATTATAGATTGTGTAGCCTCATTGCTGTGTAGACTCCTACTTAGTGACTATAGCATGATTTATTTGTCCTTCCTACTGATGGCATTTAGGTAATGTATTAGTTCCTTCTCACGCTGCTATACCCGAGACTGGGTAATTTATAAAGAAAAAGAGGTTTAATGCACTCACAGTTCCACATGGCTGGGGAGGCCTCACAAGCATGGTGGAAGGTGAAGGAGGAGCAAAGGCATGTCTTACCTGGCAGCAGGCAAGAGAGCATGTGCAGGGGAACTGCCTTTTATAAAACCATCAGATCTGGCAAGACTTACTCCCTATCATGAGAACACCACGGGAAAAACCTGCCCCCATGATTCAATTACTTCCAGCTGGGTCTGTCCCATGACACATAGGGATCATGGGAGCTACAATTCAAGATGAGATTTCAGTGGGGACACAGCTAAACCGTATCAGGTAATTTCCAGTTTTTGGCTATTTTGAGTGGTGCTACTGCAAACACTCTTGTACATGTATTTTGATGAAAGCTCCTACACATCTCCGGTAGACATTTCTAAGAGTACAGTTTCTGAGTTAGAGGCTATGCATATGCTGAGCTTTAGCACAGTGGTTCTCAAGATTGCACACACATCAGAACCACCTGGGGGGGGTTGTTAAAACACAGATCTCTGAGAAACACCTGGAGTGTTTCTGATTCAGTAGGTGTGGAGTAGGGCCCAAGAATGTGGGCTTCTGGCAAGTTCCAGGTGATGCTTTTGCTACTGGTCCGGGGACCACATTTTGAAGACCTCTGCTTAGCATATACTGCCAAACAGTTTTCTAAAGTATTTGTACCAATTTACATCCCCACCAGCAGTATATGTGAATGTCAGTTGCTCTGTTGGGTATTTGCCTCTTTTTAAAATTTCAGCCACTTGGATGGAAGTATAATGTCTCTCCTTGTGGCATTTCAGTGATGACAAATGAAAGTGAGCTCCTTGCCATATATTTATTGGCTGTTAGGATATTGTTCTATGTGAAGTAGGTATTAAAGTCCTTTGCTTATTTTTCTATTGTTGTCTTTCATTTTCTTATTGAATTGAGTTGTAGAAATTCTTGTTTCCTCCTCCTTTTCCTCCTCCTCCTCCTTATTTTTATTTTATTTTTTATTTTTTTGAGACAGGGCCTTGCTCTGTCACCCGGGCTATAGTGCATAGAATAATCATAGCTCATTGCAGCCTTGACCTGTGCTCAAGCGATCTCCTGCTTCAGTCTCCCAAGCAGCTGGAACTACAGGTGCATGCCACTGAACCCAGCTAAATTTAAGAACATTTTTTTCAGTGGGGACAAGTTCTCACTATGTTACCCAGGCTGATCTCAAACTTTTGAGCTTAAGTGATCCTCCAGCCTCGGCCTCCCAAAGTGCTGATTACAGGTATGAGCTGCGGCACCAGGCCAGGCATTCTTTATGTATCTAGGTGTCAGTTCTTTGTTGGAGACATGTATTGCAAGCATCTTTTTCTGCTCTATGGTTTCTTTTCACTCTCTTAGTACTGATAAACAGAAATTCTTAATTTTAATATAATCTATCTTTTTTTTTGTTTTAAGATTAGTGCTTTTTGTGTTATTTAAGGAATCTTTGCCTACTCCAAGGTCATGAAGATACTGTCTTATATTTTTCTTTAAAAGATTTATTTTTTTCCCCTCTCATATTTAGATTCAAAATCATCTGGATTTGATTTTAGGATTTAGCAGAGTTTTAGTAAGAGATTTTCATATGTTAAAGTAATCCTCCTTAGAACAACCCTGTTTAAAATTCACCTATTTGTATCTCTTTTTAGTACTTTTTAAAAAGACCAATGCCACATAGCAACTTTTAGAAAATTAAAGAGCTTGTTTTTTGTTTTTAAACCTACAGTTGTATTGAAAGCAATGCTTCAAATAATAAATGCTTTATATTTATTCAGGATAAGCTTATTTTCAACTGAGCCAAATTTAAGGCAGTTATTAAAACTTTTAAGTAACATAAAGCACTTTTTTCATCTTGTGCCAAAACTATAATGCCCGCAATAATTTATATTTAATTTTTAATACACTTATCTATCATGAGTAATTATGTGGGCTGCTCACAGTATTCCATTCTCTGTTATGTGGTTTTTCTGAAGACTGTGGTTTCTTTGTGTAGCTACTGGGAATTATTACCTTGCTGATGAATTTCTCTTCTGAAGAGATATCAACTATAAGTTTCTGTGCAGTATTTTTTCACTTTAACTTACAAAACAGGTACAGTGTCTGGATACTCCCTTTACTTCTTAAAGGTTTAGGAACAAAGAACTCTGTGTTTAAAGAAGTATTTTAGCAAGACTGTGTTGCTTTGTGATAAATACCTTTGAAATTGGCCAAAATAATTGATTAAAATCACCTTACATGTTTTGGCATGTCATTTTGAATAGCCCACTATCTTTTGCCAACAGTGTACTTGACTAGTTAAGAAAGCCCCGTCGTATTTGGTGGTCAGACTGGTCATGTCATTTTATACCTACAAGATGTGTAGCTTTGTGATTGGCTTCTTTTGTCTATCATTATGTATGAAATTTGGCTTAAAAGTTAGACAGCAGATAATTAAGAACTTTTAGAAAGGTTAAAAAATATACACCAACTGTAAGGTCTATTACTCAGCCTTCTTGTTCTTGCTACCAAGAAACAAATTACTTTGGAATAGAAGCTCCATGTGGGCAGGCACTTTTCTTGTTTTGCTCACTGCTTCATCTCCGTCATTGAAAGCAAAGCAGCGTTTAGCACATTGCAGATGCTCAATTAATATTTCTGAATTGAAAGTAGGAATGAACCAATTATTATGCCTCTAAAGGATGGAATGCAGTATGTATGGAGTTGGGGGCTGATCAATGGCTTCCATCTATGCCCTCTTTCACCTTTGATTCATTCTAAGAGCCTTCTGGAGACAGTATTCAGGTGTAGTAGGACTGGATGTTTTCTATGCCAGCCATTTGCAGCCTTAGACTTTGGAGGATGTGTAGATGTATACTACTTTCTCCTTTGTGTTTTGTGGCCAGTGACAGCCTGTTGACCTTGGGAAAGTTATGGCCAGCTTATAATGGCAAATTATATATATACACACACACACATATGTATATATATAAAATGTATGTACAATTTTATTTGTTTTTATTTATTTTATTTATTTATTTTTAGAGACTGGGTCTCACTATGTTGCCTAGGCTGTGATCGAACGCCTAGGCTCAAAGGATCCTCTTGCTTCAGCCTCCCAAAGAACTGGGATTACAGGCATGAACCACTGCACCTGACCTATATATAATATATAATGATTTATTAGATAATTATAGATTACGTGTTTTAATATATTATCTTTATATAATATAATTTATAATATATTTAGCGTGTGTATCTATAATACACATAATGTATATATTACATATAATATATACACACATATATTAAAGTATTATATAGACTACTCAAAACACTAAAGAAATTTGCATTCAAGAATTTGCATACTAGAATATTGTCTGTCCCTGAACTATATATACAAAAACTATATTACAAAAACTGTAGGTAACTTTCCTTTGGTATCATACAGCAAGAAAACTTTCTTAATTAGATATATAACAGTGTTTTAATTGTAAAGCATGCTGTAGGATTATTCTAAAGATCACAGTGACGATAATGATTGTAATATTTAAAATAAAGTGGTCATCATAAATATTATCAGACACTTTTTGAGCTGTTTTGTACGTATTATTCACTTAATCCATAAATAGCCTTGTGGAAATATTATGATCCATTATAGGTGGGAAAAATGAGGCTCGCAGAAATTAGGCAACTTGTTGAAGTTGTAATGACACTAGCAAGTGGCAGAACCAGGTAAGGTGAATCCATGTTTGCATGACTTCAAACCTCTATGCTCCATTACTAACCTAAACAAGGTGACTTTTGAGTATACAAGAGAAAGCTACTAGTTTGAAGAAAAGTTACATTGGAAAACTCTTTAATAGAGACAATGGGCTCACACCTTTAAAAAGTTCTTTGTTAGAGTTTTGAATAGAGGGAAGTGGCAGAAAAATCTAGTTACTTGTTGGAAAGAGTCATTCAGCGTGTCGTAACAAAATTTATTGAGCAACTATTGTGTGCCAGGTACTGAGCTTGGTGCTCAATATTGAATAGATCACAGGCCTTCCCTCCTGATTTTATGGCCTAGATAAGAAGTATTTCTCTGCACTTTGTTCTATTCTTCCCAAAGAACTCAAAAGGGAAATGAAGAAATTTGCTGAAACATAATGTCTGTTGGATTTTTCAGTTTGGTAACTGTAAGTGGTTTCATGAGAAGAATAGAATATTTTGGTCCAAGACATGAAATACATAGGACATGAGCATGTAGGCATCTTTGAAGGAATATTTTCTGTCTTTTGCTAATTTTGGATTTTTGTGCAGTTATTTTCCTAAAATATTAAAACTGGTATAAAATGTTTTTAGAAGCCATCCAGTATAAATGTCTTCTTCCCCATCTTGCTTGTCTGGAGAAGCCTCAGAATTAGATAGATTTCCTAAGGACACTGACAAAGAGCAAAGAGAAAGAAAAGAGCGAGAACAAACTCCAGCCCTTTTCTGATAATGTCGTAACTGATCAATAGCACTGTGCACTCCTTGTCATGGGCCATCATGGGAAATTAGAGCCGGCAGCTGGAAACTGTTCACATAGATTTTCTATTTTTCCTTTTAAGTAGGCTATATTAAGTCACACCAAAAAGAGCTGACATACTTGATATCCTTGCTACTGGGCATAAGAGCAATCTGCCTGATTTTCACACCTCTAGGTCACCTGACATGGACACTTTGTGGACATCTGGAGTTGGCCACCTTCCTCAGGCACCTGAGCAACTCCCTGTGCTTATCTTGCATTTATTTCATCCTGGAAAGGAATTCTGGCTTTTAGTTTTACCCTTCTCAACACCACACATCCGTGGGCATAGTAGTAGGCAGTAACACAGAGCTACTTACCTCGGTTTACCCTGCCCCCGGTCCAGGTTCTAGTGAGCACTGAAACGTGATCACTGAGAAGATAAAAATGGACAAGAAGGGCCAACAAAGGAGAAAAATCAACCTCAGAATCATTAATGTGAAGGATTCACCTCTAAAACCAGAGCCTACAGACCAGGTGTCTCATATACTCACATTTTAAAAACCAGAGTTGCAATCCTATAGAAGCCTCTGGAGACAAGGAAGATTTGTCTGCAGCCAGATGTCTATTCAGGGTTGTGCTTGGCTGTCCCCAGAGGCCCTTTTCAGTGGGATCCATGCCAGTGGTGGGGGTATGTGGCACCACCATCTGAAAAATCAGCATCTGTGGGGCTACAAGGGTACGTCTAAATTATTCCACTGGTATTTTTCATAAAAGGTATTTTTCAAAATATTAAGTTTATTTTAAAAGACATTTTATATCTTTGTTTTTTGGTCACCATTTCTTGTCTTTTTCTGGGAGCTTGTCCATTTCTTTATCTCTTGTCACCATATGCATGATGTACTAACCAGGAGGAAAAAATGACGAGCAGAAAGAGTAAGCATTTCGCAAATTATCAAATGAATGGATCATTACTCCCAAAGAACCAGGCCTCCTGTAATTTTCTGACCGCATGTAATTTTCTTACAGAAGCCAGTTGACTCTTGGGAGCAAATGAAGCAATTGGGAACTTTGAGAATGCTGAGTGTTGCCATGTGTTTAAGTCTGTGCTTTGGAATAAAACCACATTATCTCTTCCTCTGCTTTGTGAGTCTGAATCTATACTGAAATGTCCTTGGGGGATTGAATTCTGACTTAGATTATATTTAAGTTCAGTTTTGGAGAAGTTGGGTTACATATTGCCTCCTAAAAGCATGAATGTAACTTCTAAAGTTTCTCTCTGACTCAGAAATGAGAGCTAAAGTTATTTTTAGAGATTATAGTTAAATGGAGACAGTGATCTATTGGTCTGATCCCTCTTTTTATGACATTACTCCTGAAATGTTGCATATTTTCATGCTTAGAAATACCCTCTAACTTTGTCATGTACTCTGAGGTTTGTATTGTACCTGTTCTTTGCTCCGTAAATCATGTAATGGCTGCTGTCCAAAAGCAATAAGGTCTGACCTGACGTCTGATCCACGGAATGAATGTCACATGGTTCATCTTGTGCCCGTGAAAGGCTGGAGGGGATTGTTCTTCAGAGGTCGGCATTTTGGGCATGAGGCCACGGGAATCCTTACTCCACAGGAAGGTAGCTAGAGTGTCCGGATAACACTGAGGCTATCTGTCCCTTCACGCTTTAGACTTTCTCCAGCAGCCAGACTGTAAACCAAAGTGCAGTTTTCACCTGAAAGTCAGGGTGATTATGCATGTGGAGATTCAGTTCCTCAAGCACAGGTCTGCAACACTGCCCACACCATTTGCCTACAAAGAGTGCGGGGATAGGGCTGACTAACCAACCATCTCGAGCCACAAATAAGGCAACTGCACTGTTTAAAATTCATCCTCGGGCTCCTGACTTTTAACATAAAGCAGAGAACTTTGAGAAACAGATTGTGCCTGCAGCCCATTATGCTGATAATATTGGGAGAATTGGCAGCAGATTGTTTTCCAATCAAAGTCAATGTCCAAGGCCAAGGCTAGAGGGGTGTGAGTGAAAGTGAATGCAACAAGCTTGATTAAAGAAGCTTAGAAAATCAGGAACAGCAGACTAGAATAGATGTGTGGGGGTGGGGGGCAGGGGTAGGGGCTTTTGAAAAATGGACAATAGTAAATTTTATATTCTTTTTCATTCCCTTTTAGCCCCCCTTCCAACTCTTCCCCTCCCGCTTCCCCTTTTCCTCTCAGGTGACAGAGACAGTAAGTTGACTCCATTATCTATTTTCCCTTCCCCCCATTGTTACAGAACTCACATTTTAGCTGGGCACATGGGCTTCTCCTTTCCCCAGTATATGTTTCCCTCTCCTTTGTTGTCGGATGGAGATAACACAGGTAAGTTGTGGAATATGAACAGCCATGGCGAGGGTGCCTTCTGGCTAGTGCTTTTAAGGGGAAGGGACCCTCTTCCTTTCCTTTTGTCTGGTTCAAAGGAGGAGGAGATAATGAGCAATCTTAGACTATATAGATTAAGAGAAAGACCCTAAGGATGGCAGAACCACAAAGTATTAGAAGATCTAATAGAAGAAAAGCACTAATAGAAGAAATAGAAGAATCCTAGGTCCTTGAAACCATGATACCTCCATATCAGCCCAGGACCACATACGCCCAGACTTTTATGTGAAACAGAAATGAACTCTTTTTGTGTATACCATTACTGTATTGGATCTCTTTGTGAGTAACTGTTCCAGTGTTCTACCACGTCACCCTCCCACTTGGCTCCCCTCACTCCCTCATCACCCCACTTCTTTATCCTTTCTTTCCACTTTCCGTGGGACTGACTGAAGAGTAGACCAGTACCACTCACACTTGAGTTTGGATGATATCAGTAGGATGGACCTTCTTAAAAGGTACATGGCCAGACCCTGCCTCTGGAGGTTCTGGTTTAGGATATCTTGGGTAGGGTGCAAGAATCTGCATTTCTAGCAAGACTCTCAGGTGATCTGGAGAAAGGTGGTCCAGGGGCTAAGATTCTGAGAAGTATGGAGGTAGGCTCTATGCATTCATCTGCTATGAAGTAGATGCTCAAAAAAGCACTGGTGAGAATTGGTTGCAATAACTCAGTAATATCTGCCAAAGCTGCACAGACTGAGCCCACATGATACTTAAACAACTGCTCCATTGACTCAGCCGCCTTGCAAGCCTGAGATAATATAATGGTTTAAGCAACATTTAAACAACCACTACCATCACCAAATCAAGTATTTGGTACAATATAGAAAAAAACAACTGATTGACCCAAATGTTCCATACTAATCAGTTGCTTTTGTATGATAGTTATATAACTTCAAAATGTGGAGGTTTGCTGTTTGGTAGTTTGTGTTCGAGGGGTAAAATTTGTTGGATAGTCACATGCTTCCTGAGGTTTTAAAACTATTCCTTTTGAATGGGAATAATCATGAAATTCAGTGAATGGCATTGTTTAATTAAGAAAATCCACAAACAGTTGAAGTATTCTTATGTGTTAAGCTTCATGGTAGGCACAAGGACTATAAAGATGAACTGGCTGGATAAAGAAAATATGGCACATATACACCATGGAATACTATGAAGCCATAAACAAGAATTAGTTCATGTCCTTTGCAGGGACATGGATGAAGTTGGAAGCCATTATTCTCAGCAAACTAACATGGTAACAGAAAACCAAACACTGCATGTTCTCACTCATAAGTGGGAGTTGAACAGTGAAAACACATGGACACAGGGAGGGGAACATCACATACCAGGGCCTGTTGGGAGTAGGGGGCAAGGGGAGAGAGAGCATTAGGACGGACCAATACCTAATGCATGCAGGGCTTAAAACCTAGACGACGGGTTGATGGGTGCAGCAAACCACCATGGCACATGCATACCTATGTGACAAACCTGCATGTTCTGCACATGTATCCCAGAACTTAAAAACAAAACAAAACCAAACAAAAAAAAAAAAAAACAAAAAAAAGAACCAAACACAGTTCTGCCCTCGAGCTTCACATGTCAGCTTGCAGGAGGCGGACAAAGAGTCCTACTACTACCAACCCTGGGAGGTGTGTTCAGTAGTGACAGCCACAGGAAGCAGGTGGAAAAGAGGGTGACCTGACTCAGCCTGGGGATATCAGGGGTGGCTCCCCAAAGGAGGAGGTCACCGAGCTGGGCAGAAGTTGGTCTGGCCGAGAAGGTGGTCTATTGATAGAAAGGGAGAGAAGACGGTGTATGTCAAGGCATGGGAAGAGCTCTGAGTGCCTTCCTGGGGCAGTGGGAAAAAAGGATGGTGGATGAGAGTCCTCAGTTCATGAAAGGTGCAGAATTTATTGATGAAGAGTACAGAATTTATCCTGAGGCACCACTGGGGGATTTTAGTAAGAGAAACAAAGTTATCAGCTATCAATTACAGTCCATTACGGCAGAAGTGCCAAGGGTGGATTGCAAGGGAATAAGACTGGAGACAGGGATGCCAGGTAAACCAGGCTGAGAGCATCAATTATGATCGCAACTGTGGAAGAATAAGAGGAACATGAGATTTAAGTGGGAGAGGGCAGGCTTGGTGACTGGGATATGGTGAGAAGAGGAAGGAGTCTGAGATTATGTATGATTTCTGTCTTAGGCACTAGTTGAGTGGCTGTGCTAGTCATTGAAAAAGCAAGTAACAGAGGATGTAGAGGTTTGGGTTGAGGGCAGGGATGGAAAAGTTGATGAATTTCGATTTAGAAGTGTCAAATTTGAGAGGCCTGTACTTTATCCAGAAGGCAATTTGGCTGTGATTTTGAATCACAGGAAGGAGATTTTTGTCTCAGGACGTAGTTTTGGGAGTCATAAACATAAGGATGATAGCTGAACACGTGGACATGAAGGACTCCCCAGGAAGAATTTGTAATGAAAGTCAAGAAGAAGTCCAAAGAAGGAACTCCAAGCAGATTAAACAAGCAGCTGCCCCAAGCTGATGATGCTTTGACCCAGAGACTTGCCCGACCCAAAGTCTGCAACACACTCACCTCTGTGAGGCCGTCCTAATCACACTCCCCAGGAAGCAGTTGCCACGCCCTCCTTACCATCTCTGAATCGCTGTTTCACAGGACCAGTGCAATAGACATCTTGCCACAACATGAGCTGCACATCTGTCTGTCACTTTGCAGGCTAGGTGGTGAGTGCACGTATTACTTACCCTGTGTCTCTGACATAGATCACTGTATCAGAACTGGGGCATCTACATGATAACTGTTCACTAATTGAAAGAATGATTCCGTTCCATTTATTTTCAATGCTGACTTTACAGCTGAGCTGTTTTAATGTTCATTGTTTTGAAAATTTTTACACACAATTTCTAATAGTAACCCTCAATGACGTGTTGGGAAACACATTTTTCCTGTTCCTACTCTTCCTGCCTGTCCATCTAAGTTCATATCATTCTGGGCTTATCTGAAGTCTTAATATCTTATAAAAAAATTATTTGCTGATCTTTACTCGCAAACTTGGTATCTAAGTTCCAATCGAATTTATGGCTTTGGAGGTTCCTTTTCTTTCGCTTGTGACTATTGATGACATTGCTTTAGAATCAATGTTATGTGAAAGAACAACATTCAAATTTATGAAAATATGTTTTTTTTAATAAAAATTCCAGTTGTTTGTCATTAAAAATGGCAAAAGAAAACAAAAGAATTGATTTAGAGGTCACATGAAAACCCTCTGTTTAATCTGTGGTTTAGCTTGGATTTTGAAGCTGATTTTATTTCCATTATGAATTGTTGGCAGTATTTAGTACTTGGCTTAGCATATTTTTTACACTTAGATATTTATTTATGCTTCCTAAAGGAGGGATTTACCAGTGAATATTTTAAAAAACTGAACGATAAATGAATAATCTTTTTATTCATTTGGAGCACATATTAAAGTTCTATATTTAAAAAAAAACCTCATTACAAAGAGTTTAAATAGCAGGATTGTGAACTTTCCTCTATTTTCAGAATGCAATCGTTTGCAACTTACTGTCTTTTGAAGGCAAGAAAAGGTATTCTATTTTGTGAATATTTGTGTATGTTTTTTGAGATATTCTGAAGTGAATGTAGCATATCAAATTACATTTTTAATTTGAATAAGGAAAACTGGAGGTTTTAGTTCATTGCTCTCTAGGTCACAGGGTTTCTTGAGGGGTAGTTCATATACTGTCTGCTGCTATGTGAAGTGGGTTTTCAAATACTCAGGTGGGTTTTTCAAACACAGCATAGATCCATAGAATCAGAATTTCTGGGAGAGTGAGGCCAGGTATCTACCCTCTAGTACCCCAGGTGATCCGTTTGTTCATACAGGCTGAGAACCACTGCTTAGTACAGTGGTCCCAGGGACTGTGTGAGGACTCCATGCTGAGGCCACTGGACTGTCTTCAAGGAGCTGAGACAGGCATTTGCAACACAACCCAATACAAGGACAAGAGTAATAATGCTTTTCCTTGCAGCAGTACATCCTAGAACCATAGAACAGAGGTAGAATCACTGTATGGCAGCTGTGTAGGCTTTAGTCTTAAACTTGTAACTATGCTTTATGTCGGCACTTGTCATTATTTGTTTAATGCTCTATGACCATCTGGACTCCAAGCTCCTGAGTGCGTCGTTTATAGCCTCATCATGGAGCCTGGCTCACAGCAAATGCTCAGTATGCCCTTATTTACTGATAGGCAGGAAGGCTATCTGGTTAGTTTGAGGCAAGAATCATAGAAGAGCTGCACACCTGCTTGTCCTCATTCACACACAGGCATACACCCCTTGCACACATCTTGCAATGCTTCTTCAAGAGGAGTTTGCAGGGACAATGATGACAGTTCTTGTCTGCAGCTACTTATGTCAGAATGACTTTAAGCCATTTTCTTTTCTCATTTTCTTTTCTTTTCTCATTTTCTTTCTTTTCTCATTTCTCATTGCTGCATGACGAACTTCACTCTGAGCAGAGCCGAGAGGAAAAACAACATGGCATGAGTCTGCATGAACACAGTTCTTGTCCCTGGATGGAGTGGTTGTGGGTATAGCTACTTGGTTTCAAGTGTGACTCCAGCAAGGAGTGAGTTTACTGTAAACCAGGGTGGCTTCCTCTGAAAGACTGTTCCTGAAGCTCATGTCCAACTGGATGGGAGCTCTTCTGTTCTTGATTCCCGAAGCACTTTGCATCTTCCTTTGGTAGTTGCCAGTCTACTGTGTATTTGTTGTCTTATCCACCTTATCAAATTATGATATATTTGAGAGCGAAATCTTCCCCAAGGTTACATGATTATGGCTGGATCTGGGACTTTGGTTTTGCAGCTCCACATCTTTCTTTGCACCAAATTGTAACCTGACATGGGCTACCTAGCGTGCATGATTATTATTATCCTAAAGGAAACAGTGTCAGACAGATTTTTTGAATATATAGGTAGTTGAAAGCAGGTCTCTTGAGAATGGGAAATTATACAGAACATTTTTATTGGGAAGGGCAGAAAAGAAAGTTCTGGAGAGTAGGGCTTGGTTAGTGAGGCTGGTCTTGGGGAGGCGCCATCATGCAAGAAGGGTTCCACAGGCAGCAGAGGCCAACATAAAGACGATGAATGTCTTGATGGAGAATTATTGCTGTGTAGAATGGACAAGAAGAAGATATTGTGAATGGAGGCCAGAGAAGAGAAAGAAAACCCCACTATTTTATTTATTTATTTGTTTAATTTATTTGAGATGGAGTCTCGCTCTGTCACCTAGGCTGGAGTGCAGTGGTGTGATCTTGACTCATTGCAGCCTCCACCTCCCAGGTTCAAGGGATTCTCCTGCCTCAGCCTCCCAAGTAGCTGGGATTACAGGTGCACACCACCACACCCGGCTACTTTTTTTGCATTTTTAGTAGAGATGGATTTTGCCATGTTGGCCAGGCTGGTCTCAAACTCCTGACTTCAGGTGGTCCACCCACCTTGGCCTCCCAAATTGCCGTGATTATGGGCATGAGCCACCACACCTGGCCTCTGCTATTTCAAAATGTGGCCTCTTTCAATGTATTTCTTACGAAGAGGGAGTTTGAGCTGATTAAGGGCTATAAATAGGCTAGAAGCTCTTTGAAGTCTGGAATGGGGAGGCAAAATTAACAGATGATCCACAATAAATAAGCCAACCCTGTTAATCCAGGACTTCTCTGGGCTGGCCTTCTTAGCCAACACCTGGCTCATGCCTACTGATCAGTGCCTAACTTCTTATTGAAAATATGTCACGCTTGTAATCCTAGCACTTTAGGAGGCTGAGGCAGGTGGATTGCCTCAGCTCAGGAGTTCAAGACCAGCCTGGGCAACACGGTGACACCCCATCTCTACAAAAATATGAAAGAAATTAGCCAGGCATGGTGGTGTGCACCTGTCGTCCCAGCTACTTGGGAGGCTGAGGCAGGAGAATTGCTTGCACCCAGGAGGCGGAGGTTGCAGTGAGCCGAGCTGAGCGGAGATTGCGCCACTGCACTCCAGCCTGGGTGACAGAGCAAGACTCCGTATCTCCAAAGGAAAAAAAAAAAAAAAAAAGAAATATTAATAGAGAAATGACACCATTTGAAATGTTTTCTGAGAGCTATTTATGTCAAGATGGTAGAGGAAAATGCAAAGCAAATGTACTATTTTAACATTTAATTTAATATGAAAATTTAAAATGAAAATATTGCAGTGAATTGATATCCTGTAATTCCTCCAACTTTATCAAAATGAATGCAATTGTTCAAAATTTAGAGGAAATGAGAAAACACAGTTAAGCACAGAATTCTCAATAGTCAAATTGGAGTATGTGCCTACTTGGCTGGTAAATTTGGTTTTTCCTGGAAGATTGTACCAAGTTTCTCTCGTTGAGGTTTAACCCGTGGTATATCTGATTCTGTGAACTGGATAAAGTATCATTTAATACAACCCCATCTCTACTAAAAATGCTAATTTGATACAATTAGCACGCTGAAGAGCTTCTTAAAACACAGATTCCTGTGCCCTACCTCCAGGTATTCTGATTTTGTGGGCTTGGGGTTGAGCCCCAAGTCAGCATTTTTAACAAAGCTGATTTGTTAACAAACTTTCAGGCAATGCAAATGCTGCTGTCAGTAGAACTCCCTTTGAGGTTCCACAAGGATGTAGAGTTAGAAAATGCAGTTTCAAAGGAATAGAAGCTAGACGTGTGTTTCTCAGTCAAACTTATCATCATCAAGCCAACCAGTATGATGATTATTAAGTTAATTCTGCTTTTAATTTTATATTTCTGAACAAAGAAAAGAAGGAGCATGCATTCCTATCAAATTTCTTTCCAGGACAGCTTGGCATTGAATCCGACTACCTAAAATTAAAATTTTATTGATTCTTCATTTTATTAAATAAATGTTTTTTGAAGTTGCTTTAGCTGGAGGGAAAAGGGTTTTCTGTGCAATTTTACTGGACATCTATTGCTTATTGAAATTCAAAAGAAATATTTATACTAAACCAGATGGACAAAAGGAATAATAAAAAAAGGAATAAACAAAAATTTCACTTGTATTAAGACAAGCAAATAATAGGAAAACTATTTGCTTAGCATTTGACATGGTTACCATGATGGTTAATTTTATGTGTCAACTCGACTGGTCCATGGGATGCCTAGATATTCGGTTAACATTATTCTGGATGTTTCCATGAGGATGTTTTTGGATGAGAGCAACACTTAAATTGGTGTACTGAGTAAAGCAAATGGCCCTTCTAATGTGGGTGGGCCACATCCAGTTAGTCAAAAGCCTGAGTAGAACAAAAGGCTGAACCTCCCCCAAGTAAGAAAGAATTCCTCTTGCCTACTGTCCTTCAAGCTGGAACAGGAGCTTTTTCCTGCCTTCAGACTGGAACTGAAATATTGGCTCTTTCTGGGTGTTCTGCCTACCAACCTTTGGACTGGAATTTACACCACCTGCTCACCTGGTTCTCAGGCCTTTGAACCCAGAATGGAACTGCACCATTGGCTCTCTTGAGTCTCCAGCTTCTCAACTCACTCTGTAGATCTTGGAACTTGTCAGTCTGTATAATTATGTGAGCCAAGTCCTTATACTAAATCTCTTTCTCTCTATACCTCTATTGGTTCTGTTTCTCTGGAGATCCACGAGTAATACAGCTACACAATAGCTTTTCCTCTCTCTTGATTTTTTTAATGCTATAATTTCCTTGGTGTTTGGAAAAGCAGAATGCTTGAGGTCCTATTTAGCTCATGTTTTGTGCTTCAGCCACTTCTTACTTGTCAGACTGCACAGAGGACAGGAGTGTGATATAACTCATACACCTTGCCATCAACCCAGCCCAGTGCAAATCAGAGCCCCATGTCTTGGAACATTGTACAAGCCATGCCGACTTCCTTGGGATGCATTGTTAACCCAGGGTGTCATATCATAGACCTGCCCTCAAGACATGCAGAAGACAGAGCAGGGCAGAGGAGGGACAGGGACCTCACAACAGATGCTCTTGTCACTGAGCAGTTAGAGCTACATCACGGACTGTCTGTCCGTTGTGGTGTCTGATGACTGAAGAGTCACCTTCTGAGAACCCTTCATTAGGTCCAGGATGGGCAGTTTCTATAACCCTCTCTAGTCTTGGAGAGCCATCATGCTCCACTTTTAAGGCAGTAATCCCCTTCAGTGATTATTATCTTGATAGTCTTGAAAAGATAATTGGCTTTAAAAAGATGTGTCTTCCTTACCAGCCTGGAATATGACCATGCACCTTTGTACTTTTACACAGAATCTTATACAAAGCATGGGGAAAATTACATTTCTCTCTATCTTAAAAATATTGACTTAATTAGTAAAATGGAGAAGTTTTCTTAGTTGCAAGAAAAGAAAATAATCCTTTCAGCTTAAAATGGGCAAGAATTTACTAAGTTTGGAAAACTAAAAATAATTTCTGGCTAGTCTTATTCCTGTCCTCTGTATTCAGAGGAATTTACTCCTGATACTATTATTACAGGAAATTCCAAAAGCATGAACATTTTCTGGTATTTTCATAAAAACAAGTGTTTATGTTTCGTTTAATTTAGACCTGGAGGAAAATAGTTTTGCTTTGTAGACACTGAAGTGTCCGGTAGATACCATGACAATGAGATGTGGTGTAAAATTTAGATAATGAGGGCATTTAGGAATTTGTAGAAGTGTGATAGAGTATTGTACTTACATAAAATGTCTCAAACTCTTTTGAAGTCCATTATGAACAATGGTACTTAACACAAATGCAATGTACACTTACTCTTAATATTATTGCTCTAGGGAATGGATGTTGGCATCTTTTTCCAGTACCAACCTTTAGGTGATTACTGATGATCAGTGGTTGATAATTATGAACAGTTCTGAATACTGTGAGATTCCCAGGTATTTATTTGGTGGCAGCTAAGTAAGTAAAGGGATTGAAGAGTGATGAAATATTCAGATGTCTTGAAACTGTACAGGCCAACATTTGGTTAAGAGCATCCCTCTTGCTCCTGGTCTCAGCCTCTCCTGCATCTTTTCTCTCAACTCTGGAGCATGAAAACATCATCCTGAGGTTTGTCAATATTGCACATATGTAGGACAAGGATGAAGATGTTAAAAACGCTGACCTCTAGTTTACAATGTCCTTGGACCACAACTCTGAATTTCCAAGTTTACCATGCTCTTTCAACGTCCTATAAAAATTCCATCTTGTTTTATAGCTAGCATTTTTACTATACCATAAGTAGACTTCTGGAAAGAAGAGCTATGGAGTGAAGAAAGCCCTTTACACAGCTATGAGTTCAGTTCTTGTGAGTTTTATACAATCATCATCAAGGGTCATATCAATAACTTACTGAAGAAAGTGGAAAGAAGTTCTGTTCGTGGAATAAGCCCACAGAATTTGTCTGCCTCTGTTCCTTAGCTCTGTTTTAAAAAGTCAGCTGATCATGTGCATTCATTAGAGCCTCTGAAGCCACAGGTAGCTATAAGAATTTTACCCAACAGCTTTGACTTAAGTGTACCTTGAACAATAACTTTGTACTGTCAGGCAGTATTAATTTTTTTTGCATCAGACAAAATAATTATTGAAAGATTTGGTATTGCTTTGCTAAAGTGGGTATCCACTGAATATCCCCAATCCAATTCTTTCCTCTAATATGGTAATCTGTTATCTGTATTTAATTATCTGGAAGGTGAAAGTTGCTGGGCAGTCCAGTGGAAATTTTTAAGTCCCTTCACTCTGGGTCGGCTGTCTTTTCAGATCAATCTTTCTGCTAATGACAACCAATACTTTCATATGTGATTACAGGCCTGCTCCATCTTTTCATGAGCCGAGACTCTTTGGAATCATATGTATTGATCTTTTTAATAGAAGTCAGGAAAAATAAAATTACTCTGGCTTCTTGCGGCAAAACGATGATAAATGAGAACTTAGAAACTTATGGGAGAAATTTTTTCTGCCTTGGATTATTTTAATCACTAAAAATGATTGTCTTTTTAATAATATTTGCTTTCCATTATGCACATTTGCAGCAAAGCCAAAAATTGTTTCTGTATTGCTTTATGTTACCGCATTGAGGCAGAGGCCTGTTGGTATTCCCGTACCTGCTGGTGACTCAGGTACAATGACCCCTAATTGGAGGCAAAGAGCCAAGCTTCAGAACCTCTGCAGCAATATCAAGTTAGCTTTCAGTAGAAAAATTTGGATAAAAAAGAATTTGCTGAACGATGTATTTTAGAAAATATTTGTTTAAAAAGCTCATTGTTAATATTATTGTCCTAGAAGCAAGTTTTGTATTTCTTTATTTTTTCTTTTTAGAGCAGGTCTTGCTCTGTCCCCTAGGCTGGAGTATGGTCATTGCTCACTGCAGCCTCAAACCCCTGGGCTCATGTGAGCCCCCTGCCTCAGCCTCTCAAGTAGCTGTGACTTCAGTTGCGTGGTACCACGCCGGCTAATTTTTAAAGTTTTCTGTAGAGACAGAGTCCTGCCTTGTTTCCCAGGCTGATCTTGAACTCATGACCTCAAGCAATCCTCCCAACTCCACCCTCCAAAGTGCTAGGATTACAGGAGTGAGCCACCTTGCCTGGACCTCATATTTCTTTTATTATTCCTCCCTTTTTTATTTCTAACTTGGGAAATAATAATAATTATTTATGATATAATTATATGATTATATAAATGTAATTTATTATATATTTATATAATTATATATCATAAATATAAAAATATAAATACATAATTAAATATACATATAAAATATAAGTATAAATTAATATATGATATAAATATATAACTATAATATAATTATATAAACAATTATTTATATAATTAAATGTATTTAAATGAAAATTAAAAAATTTTTATTTATTGTTTAAGATAAAGCATGTGGAATTCCTTACCTGTGGTTTTGGTTGTTTGCTTTGTGTATCTGGGAGCTGAGAAGGGGACTGATATGGTTGGGAGGTGTCTCCACCCATATCTCATCTTGAATTGTAGTTTCCATAATCCCCATGTGTCGTGGGAGGGCCCTGGTGGGAGGTGATGGGATCAAGGGGGCAGTTACCCTCATGCTGTTCTTGTGATAGTGAGTTCTCATGAGATCTGATGGTTTTATAAGGGGCTTTTCCTTCTTTTGCTCTCATTTGTCTCCTTCCTGCCGCCATATGAAGAGGGATGTGTTTGCTTCCCCTTCCACCATGATTGTTAAGTTTCCTGCGGTCTCCCCAGCTCCCTCCCTGAACTGTGAGTCAATTAAACCTCTTTCGTTTATAATTTACCTAGTCTCAGGCAGTTCTTTATAGCAGCATAACAGACTAACACAGGGGCCATTGGTGATCACAGAGAATCAATCCTTGTTATATTGCCCTTTCTGCAAAACTGAAAATCGCAGGACTCACTGTGGCTCTCATTTTGGAACCTGGATTTCTGCTTTACATTTGAATCAACTCTCCAGCTCCCAGCTGAAGACAGGATTGTTTCCTTGGCTTTGGGGGAACATGTGGTTAACACGGAATATTAGAGAACGTTGATGCTACTACACAGAGAGGCCAGATCTCTGTTGGTATGAAGAAATGGATGAGGATCAAAATATCACAGATGTTTGGCCAAAGCATGCCTTGGTTTGCTTTGCTTGGCCTTGGAAACCTGTCTGTAAGAAAGAAGACTTGTCCCACTGGAATGCCATGTAAACAACCTCCATGGCCCAGTTGTATTGCTTCACCCCGATGCAGACACACTCTCTCTCTTTCTCTCTCTCTCTCTCTCTCCTCCTTAAGCATGACAAAAGGAAAGTTACTAATTCAGAAAAAAATTCTGTTCACTGAGCTTTTCATTAAACTTGATTTAATCCATTTCTTCAAAGATGGGCATGTGTTATGTGCCTGGCAATGGGAATGGGTTGGACAGAGGAGAGGGGTTTCCAGATTGTGCATGTAGAGCTGTTGGTCATTTCAGGAAGGTAGCCACCAAGCATCATTACAAGCCTGGGAGAGTTGCCGAGCCTCAGGTGCGAGTGATGTTGGAGGATGCAGAGTTTGATCTAGAGGTTCGTGGAAGGCTACATTTAAGCTGAGAACTGAAGAGCAGGAATACCCCAGAAGAAAACTGGAGAAGATGGGTGGGAAAAGGTTGTTCTAGGCTGAGGAAGCTGCTTGTGTGAAAACTGGAATTTGAGAGAGCATGGTCTTTGTGAGTAACTGAGAATGTCCCAGTGTGGCTGCAGGACAGAAGGGGCCCAGTGATTTGGGTCACTCTGTCCTACCATCACTTGGAAGTACAGATGGTCTCTGGATTTAAATTTACTCACACTTGGAGATATTGATGATTTCAAGGCAGACTTCAGATGTTAGCTGCTGAATGAGCTGTGTGTGTGGTGTTGCCTTTGACAAGAACTTTCAACTGTAGCTCCTTTGGTATCTTTGACTGAAAGGCAGTATTTGAACAATTATTTAAGTATTTCTAGAATTTTGGCTTTAATTTATAGAATTAAGTGAAAAATACTAATACTCAAATGCTAATAACTGTGATAAGAAATGTAGGTTAAAAACTCATAAAATTGGAGAAAAAATGGAAAATTTATTGGTGAGTTAACCTTAGGCATGCATGACTTTAAATCTTGTCAATTGTGTATTCATGTATGAAAAGCAAAGAAAATATTAAGAGGAATGATTGAAATATTAGAAATAAAATTTTGAAGAATATATCTAAAGGTAAAGTACGTTTAAGGACATCTTACGTATATTCGGGAATCCTGTCATCATGCGAAATATGTTATTTAAGTTGTATTCAAAGTTATTTGCTTTCTGCAATCCCAAATACACGTACACAGGGATGTTTATTTTGTATGAAAGTAGAAGACTGTTGATATGGTTAGGCTTTTTGTCCCCACCAAAATCTCATCTTGTCATCCCCATAATCCCCATGTGTCAAGGAGGGGACCACATGGAGGTAACTGAATCATGAGGGAGATTTCCCGTCTGCTGTTCTCATGATAGTGAGTGAGTTCTCACGAGATCTGATGGTTTTATAAGGACTCTTCCCCCTTCACTGGGCACTTCTTCCTGCTGCATTATGAAGAAGGTGCCTTGCTTCCCCTTCCCTTCCACCATGATTGTAAGTTTCCTGAGGCCTCCCTAGCCATGCTGAACTGTGAGTTGATTAAACCTCTTTCGTTTATAAATTACCCAGCCTCGGGCAGTTCTTTCTAGCAACATGAAAACAGACTAATACATCTGTCTTCATAATTTTCTCTGGGTGAGTTTGTTAACAATAATTAGAAATTGCAGATTCAAAACCTAGTAGCTTATATGATATCAGTTTTTAGTTATATGCATTGGCTGAGACCATGAAATAAAGAAAATTAATAAAAGCAGCTGTAAACATCTGTTTGTATCTACTTTGTTGAGTAGGTACATAAACTCTTCAGATTTTCAAAATCTGAACCTTGCTATTAGAAAGTGTCAATAGGCGCCGTGTGTCATGCCTGTAGTCCCGGCACTTTGGGAGGCTGAGGTGGTTGGATCACCTGAGGGTGGGAGTTCAAGATCAGCCTGGCCATCATGGTAAAACCCCGTCTCTAATAAAAATAGAAAAAAATTAGTTGGGTATGGTGGTGTGTACCTGTAATCCCAGCTACTGGGTAGGCTGAGGCAAGAGAATCGCTTGAACCCGGTAGGCGAAAATTGCAGTGAGTTGAGATCACGCCACTGCACTTCAGCCTGGGCGACAGAGCAGGACTTCATCTCAGTAAATAAATAAATAAATAAATAAATAAATAAATAAAGTGGCAATAATTCTTGGTAATGGTGAACACTGCAGAGCTGTATAGCAATTTGAATAAATGAAAACAGATTGATAGCAAAATATGACTATAGAGGCAGAAAGAAGAAAGAGCAATTAAATTTTTAATTCAGCTGAGTTAGGAATTCTTAAGATACATTGAAATAAATTCTGTGAACAAGTTTTGCCACATAGTTATTCAAAGGGTACTGGAAAAATGTTGTGCTTCAGTTGCATACTTGAGTGTCCAGGAAGGGCTTAAAAACATTCATATACAAGGGCACCCACTGATGTCAAGAGCTTTTAGCAACCAACTGTCCCATGTGCCTGTCTTACATTATACCTTCCTGAGGTTGTTTCAGTTCAAGCCAATCTGTGACTTCATCATCTATAAACTATGGTGGTTACATTAAGTAGATTCCAGAATGTTGGATAATATAAAAGCCCTTTTCTCGGCTGAAGATTGACAGGTAGAATATGGACTCTAGGTTATCAAGCTTTTAGGTTCATAACTTGCAAACTAAAATATGCAAAAGGAAAAATACCTTCTCTGTCTGCCATGTAATATTCATTAGAGAATTTTCCAATTTCCCACCCCCTTGTGAGGCCTGCTGGTAATTTACTTCCAGTATGGCTTTATTTTGTCTTCACCTATTGAAAACATTGAACCTCTATTGTCATGTTGGTTGCAATTCCATCAATACTCAGTGTAGCTTAAAGTGGATTTTAATTTTCCATGATATAAGCCTACAGAAAAGCATTGTGGGTCATTTTCCATGGCTGGTTTTGCTCATGACTTCTGACTTGCTGCTCTGCCTCACAACACCCATCAGCCCTTTGATATCCAAAGGTTTCTTGTGTTCCTTGAGAGTTGTGGAGCTTAAGAACTATGTCAGTCCTGTAGACATTAACCCTAAGCTCCTTATCAGGGAGACTCTAAAAGCTGGTGCATGCTCTGCCATCTGTCTAAACAGCTCTCTAAAAACTGCATGGGAGAGCTCCTACCAGCATGAGCATGTGACATGGGCATCACATGGCCTGCTTGGGAGGATGTGTTGGCCCTTGATATGCAGTCTTCTTTGCATTTCTTTAGAATTTGCTGTTGGAGTGCAGTGGCACAATCGTGGCTCACTGCAGCCTTGACCTCTTTGGCTCAAGAGATCCTCCCAAGTAGCTGACACTACAGGCATGTGCCACCATGCCTGGCTAGTGTTTTTTAAAAACTATTTTTTGTAGAGATGTGTTTTGACTATGTTATACAGGCCGGTCTTGAACTCCTGGGCTCAAGCAATCCTTCAGCCTGGGCTTCCCGAAGTGCTGGGATTATAGGCATGAGCCACCATGCCTGGCTGAATTTGCTGTTGGGATGTTGCACATACCTTTAATTTGCAACCTTCAGTTCCGGAGCTGTTCCTGCTCTGTAAATTACATAATCCCTCTGGTAGTACTCATTAATCAACTGGGAAATCAGTTTGAAAAGCCTGCCAATTAAGATATTCTTAAGTGGGGTGTCCCTGGGCTCTAGCTTCTTGTTGAGTCACCCTGATGTAAACTGATGAGCACCTCAGGGTCTTGAAAGTCTGTGGATCCTTTCTGAAACCAGAGAGCTCAGGGTTTACTAAGAGCAACCAAACTAAAAGTACCCCACTGAATTGATGCCAGGAGATCTAAGGAACCTGGTAACTGGAAATGTTTCTGAATTCGCCATTGAGGCCAGTTTATGGGGTATGATAAGCTTTTAAGAATTCAAGATACCATTTAACATTTTTAAATTTCTTCATTTTTTTCATCACTCATAAGTGTTTAGTTAGCACCAGTGAGATGCCAGGCACGGATGTAGGCACTGAACCCCAAAGGTGCATTGAATATCTCCTCCCAAAGGGTATACATGGTCCTAAAAGATACCAGCTTTCAGCAATGATGACAACAACCTATGCTTGTGCTCAAGGCTACCAAGGAGGAATTCTCAGGGGCCAGGAGAGAAAGGAAAGCCCTCATTCTGCCTTGGGGTTCATGGAAAGGTGTTGACATTTTTTTCTTAAGGGATCACAGGGCAGGAAAACCTGGATCTGTAGAGGCAGTGATACTTGGGTTGTGTCTTTATGGTTGAGTAGGAATTTCTCAGGTGGACATGGCTCTATGCAGATGAAGCAGTGTTTCTGAAGGCCCAGAAAAGTTGTGGAGATTTTAAGGTCCACACAAAGTGTATTTTCACATGGGTTACGCTTATAAGAAAGAACACTCTTCCTTAAAATCTATTATTGTTTGATATTTGCTGTTTGTATTACTGCTTGATTCCTGCATTTTAAAACTTTGAACCTTGTTTTATGTATTTAAAAATATATGTCAATGGGCCAGGAGGGGTGCCTCACACCTGTAATCCTAGCACTTTGGGAGGCCGAGGTGGGTGGATCACTTGAGGTCAGGAGTTCGAGACCAGCCTGGGTAACATGGCGAAACAACCACCACCACCACCACCACCAACAACAACAAAACGAAAAACAAAAATTAGCTGGGTGTGGTGGCACATGCCTGTGGTCCCAGCTACTCGGGAGGCTGAGATGGGAGGATTGCTTGAGCCTGAGAGTTGGAGGTCTCAGTGAGCCGAGATCACAGCACTGCACTCCAGCTTGGGTGATAGAGTGAGACCCCATCTCAAAATAAAATAAAATAAAATAAAATAAAATAAAATAAAATAGTCAATGGGAAAGGAGATTTTCATGTAGTACAATTTTTTCAGGAATCCATTGAATTTATAATTTGAGATTGGTTTTTGTTATATCTACTTAAGCATGTGAAAATAACTTATTCTCTGTAGTACATTCTCGGTATGTTTGATATAAAAATCATTTAAGCTGATACCCTTTTTCTACCTTGGTGGCAATTGGGTATGTGTAAATGTTTGGATTTGGTATGGTTGGACACGAGTATGCTAAGTTACTAGTCTTCTCATTCCCGAATCTGGATAACAGGCAGAATTTCGAAAGTGCAAATTGGATTCATGACAGCTGGCAAGAGAGGAGCAAAGAGAATTTGTTTCCCCTTTGGGATTTGATAACTGTTAATTCTTCATGACTTTGGCTTCTGCCAAACATATATTGTCCTTTTCTCTGATAGGAAATTCATATTGTTAAACTCTATGTGAACTCAAGGTATTAATGTAGAGTGCTTACTAGCAAAAATGACTTGCAAATGTCAGATAAAATTAAATAACATGGCTTAATAAAATAAGCTTGTTTCCGAAAATCTGTTTTTCATATTTGTGAAAGAATGATCTGTCCTGTTATTTAAAGCAAGATATTGCCAGGACAGGGAAAAGAGACACTCTTTTATCAGTTATCAAGGGAACCATTGATTTCACAAAGCCAATTAAAGTATTTCTGGAGGAACAAGTAAATATTAGTTTTAGAAGCATTTCTTTTTTTAAAAGAGATTTGGTGGCTAGAATAAAAACTACTAAATAAATAAGACATCCTATCTATTACCTACAGTTAGCTGCTGGGAATTCTGGTAGATTGCAAGTTCTCAAAGTTGTTAATTTCACAGAAAATGTGGAGAGTGAGCCTTCACTATTATATGGGTATAAACTGTATGGGCAGACTTCATAGTCATTCAGAAAGAATTTTGACATCAGCCAATGTCCCACGGTTTGAGTAGATATTTTGTGGGTAATAGTTATCGAAAAAGCAAGTCTGAATACTAGGGACTTCCTACATACGAATGCCATTGACAACCCCTGCTTTTTGTTGCGGACTTTGTTGGAGTTAAATGTGAATGACCCATTTGCCATGCCTTCTTGCCTGATGTAAAAGACATCTGGGAGAAGGGGTCGAGGAGCTCTCTCTGATGGTCTACAGAAGGGCTCATGTTTCCAGCACAGTGATTGGAAATAGGACAGAAACAGGGAGCTGCGGGAGCTGCAATGGGCAGGATGGGCTGCTTCTGGAGCATGTGAACTGGTTGGAAGACACTTCAGGGAAAGCGTATTAGACTGGTTATTGGTGGGGGTGGATAGGAGGAATCTCTTGGGATCGTATTCTTATCTGGCCATGTTATTGTGATCTGTGATGTTCCAGAAATATCTTTTCTGACAGGATGGACGGAAGGTGACTCTAACTGTGAAGGAATGATCTATAACGATCTATAATGAGATCTTTATTTAGCACTGGATCTTTCTTTAGGATCAACTCTCTCAGAAGAAGTCATATTCAGATTGTTACTGTGGGTGAAGTGTAAGGTCATTTTTCTTGGAGGCTATGATATCAAACTCAGGACAAAGACTGGCCCAGCCAAAATCTTTCTTAATAATTCTTTATGATTCTGTCATCTGCGAATGGCCTCACAGCTCTCCTTCCTCCTGGGAATACTGAATTCCATAAACCTACTCACCAAATGCATAAGACAGACTTTGCTCTTATTTATTTTAATTTTCAAATAGTCTGTCTTATATTTCTTTTCACTAATTTGAGGAGGTGCTACCAAGGTATGCGTCACCGGAATTTGATAAAAAGCCAATGAAAGTTGAGAATGGAAGAGCAAACTTGTATAAGTCAAGAGCTTTCCAATTATTTTTCTTCTTAGTAGACATTAAGCTGCTCATCAATATTTTTATACCCTGATGATATGGTTGAAGAAAATGTAAGTTCTATCCGTGAACTTAGGACTTATTCTTTTCTCCTTTGACTTTTAGTTGATATTTACTTCTTAATAGTTTTCTTTTGGATTAAAAAAGAAGTTCTACTATACTTTATTCTGCAATCCTTATCTATTAGACCTAGAATTTACATTTTACTCAGAAGTCAGAGTTTTAATTTTTAAAACTTAATAAAATACTACTATTTTGATAAGTAATATTTATATACATGAATGAGCAGACTATATCTATTGTAGTTTCTTAACTAAAATAAAATTGTTACTATAAAGAACAACCTCCCTGGACTGTCAGCCTTGCTGAATCTGACCCTGGCTGTCATGGAAGAAGGTTGGTAGTCAGTGCTGACTTTCGGATGTGTCTGGCTCTTGTAGTTCTGATAGCAAAGCTTTGAAGTGGGGTTCCTGCCTCAGACCCCCCAAACAGCCTTGGTGAATAGAACACACAGAACAACCAAGGATGTGTCTCCACCCTCGTGTTTCATTAGGCTTCTGTGATGGTTAATTTTATATGTCGGCTTGACTGGGTTAAGGGATACCCAGATAGCTGATAAAAAATTATTTCTGAGTGTGTCTATAAGGGTGTTCTGGAAGAGATCAGTATTTGAATTAGTAGACAGGGTAAAGAAGAGTGCTGTCATCGATACAGGTGGGGATTATCAACCTGTTGAAGGCTCGAATATAACAAAAAGGTAGAGGACGGGTGAATTCACTCTTTCTTTTTGAGCTGGAACATCCAGTCTTCTCCTGCCTTCGTACATCAGGACTCCTGATTCTCAGGCTTTGGATTCAGACTGATTTGTACCACCGGATTTCCTGAGTCTCCAGCTTGCTGACAGCAGGTGGTGGACTTCTTGGTCTCCATAATCACATGAGCTGATTCCTATAATAAATCCCTCTTGTATAACTCTATATTTCTACGGCTTCTCTTTCTTTGGAGGACCCTGACGAATACAGCTTCTTCACTCAGGAGAGTAAGAGTGTTTATCTTATAACTTGAAAAACAACTTCCCATACTAAAAAATCTTTTTTTGCACAAACTTTTTATTATGGAAAAATTCAAATACTTATGTACAACAATAGAGTATAATGAACTCCCATGTTTCCACCAATTTGCTTTAACAACAATCAACTTATGAACAATCTCATATTCTCTGTACCTCCAGCACCTCCTGTATTAGTCTGTTCTCACATTGCTATAAAGAAATACCTGAGACTAGGTAATTTATGAACAAAAGAAGTTTAATTGACTCACGGTTCTGCAGGCTGTACAGGAAACATAGCAACTTCTGCTTCTGGAGGGGCCTCTGGAAGCTTTCAATCATGGCGGAAGGCAAAGCGGGAGTGAGATATCTCACATGGCTGGAGCAGGAGGAAGAAGGGAATTGGGGGAGGTACCGCACATTCTTAAATAACCGGATCTTGTGAGAACTCACCATCTCAAGGACCGTACCAAGGGGGAAATCTGTCCCCATGATCCAGTCACCTCCCACCAGGCCCCACCCCCAACACTGGGGGTTATAATTCAACATGAGATTTGAGCAGCAACACAGAGCCAATGCATAGCACCTCCCTTCCAGGTTATTTTGAGGCAAATTCCAAGCATCATATTATTTTATCTATAAATATTTCTAAAGACATAGGTTCCCCATTTTAAATAAAAATACTATATTATCTCACTTTAATATTCCCTCAACATCACGAAATATCCAGCGAGTATTTACATTTCCCTGATTGTACTGTCATTTTTAACCTTTTATTTATTTGAGTAAGTATCAACTGAGACCCATATACTGTGATTTGCTAACATGCCTGTAATGCCATTTTTAATGTATATTTTCCCTTGCTCTTTACCTTTTAACCTTCAGGGCTTCCCCTGGTTTGTTCCTCAGTTGTAGACCTGTGGTAACACGTTCTTTTGTTACCTGGATTTCCTATGAGCTGGTATTAGATCCAAATGCTTAAATGGACTAAGATTCACACTTTTTGGCAAGGTTATTTTACAGGTGGGGTTGGTTCTTCCATGGGGGACACAATGTCTGGTTTTTCTCTTGGTGGAGGAAAGGCAGGGTATATGCTTGACTCTTTCTCTTTACTCATCAGTTCTCAAAATAACAGATTGGTTTACTGGTCTTCAAAGGCAATCAATGATTTTGCAGTGTCGTTATAAAATTTTGGATGAAATCTATTTGGTATGTTTCTGTCTGTTATAGTTAGTGTCCTTACTCATGCTCACCTTGTGCCATCCTTGACCAGTGGGGGCCTCATAAGTTGATTTCTGAGTCCTTTTGAAACACCCTGGCTGTCTTTGATGGCTTCCTTGCTTTCCAGTGTGACAGTGCGTTGAAGGCCCCTCTTCTACGTACCCTGTTTCAGGCCAGGAGTCAGCCCTTACTCTGGGATGTCTTGTTCCTTTGTTTTGGGAAACGATATTTGGAGCACCAAGAGACCTTGTTTCCACTACATTTATCATCATTCTTAGGGTTTGTCTATGGAAAGACCTAGAATTTTTTGTTTTAAGCATAAAATACATCAGGAGTTCCTCCTGGTGCTTCCTGTTTATTTAACTTAATTTAATTTATTGATATATAAGTGTTGTATATATTTTGGGGTACATGTAATGTTTTGATACCTGTATACAATGTGCAATGACCAAATCAGGGTAACTGGGACATCCATCATCTCAAACATTTATCTTTTCTTTGTTTTGGGAACATAATAATTCTTCTCTTCTATTTGAAACATTCAATAAATTATTAACTGTGATTTTCCTACAGTACTTCCAAATACTAGAACTTATTTCTTCTGTCTGAGTTTTTGTGCCCTTTAAGCAACTTCTCTTCATCTCCCTTTCCCCTCTCCCATCCCCAGCCTCTGATAACCACCATTCTACTCTCTCTACCTCTGTGAGTTCCATGAGTGAGAACATGTGACATTTGTCTTTCGTGCCTGGCTTGTTTCACTTAATATAATGACCTCCAGTTTCATCTATGTCGCTGCAAATGACAGAATTTCATTCTTTTTTATGGGGGAATAATATTCCATTGTGTATATACCACATTTTCTTTATCCATTCATCTGTCGACGAACATTTAAGTTTATTCCATATTTTGGTTATTGTAAATAGTGCTACAATAAACATGGGGGTACAAGTATCTCTGATATGCTGATTTCCTGTCTTTTGGATAAATACCCAGTGGTGAGATTGCTGGATGAAATGGTAGTTCTGTCTTTAGTTTTTTAGGAAGAGAACTACTTCCTTTAACCTTATGTTTTATAGTATACAGAAGATCATGTATCCAGAATTTCTAGGACCTGAACTGTCCCAGATTTAGAATATTTTTGAATTTTCTAATTAACACAAAAAACCCCATGACCCTGGGGAAGGAGGGAGGTGTGTAGTAGGTACAAAACAAATCAATTGTACACAAAATGTAACCTTTTCATATTTCTATTATGACCTAATTTTTATTGACTCTCCATTCTGCTGGATGTTAGAAATTAAATTTCTGTTAATTCATGGTCTTTCCCTTTTTCCCTGTGGTTTCATCCTCATCTTGGGGGCTACAGAGAGCTGAGACACCGTAGGCACAAAGCTGTTGGGCCAGGGTCATTGTCAGGTGTTTGATGCTACATCTGCCCGCCCCACCCAACCCGCAAGGCCGGCCCAGCAGTGAAGGCAAAGTCCTAGCACACTGCATCCTGCATGGGCATTGGGGCTCAGGGCATCCAAGGCATCCCATGCAGACATTCCTCCCATTGCTATACTGAATGAGGCATGAGAAAACTTTGAGGTCTTGCTCCTTTTTCATAAACTTCATACATGGAAAAGGACTCTCATTCTCTGGACCTACCTGGGATTATCTTGTGAATCCCCTGGTCTTGGTCTTGGAGACAGGAGAAGGAGCTTCTCTCTCAGGATGCTCATTGATGTCTTCACTGTTTTCTTCCCCGTGGATTCTTGTGTTCCCTTCTCCCAGAACAGAGAAAGGCACTGGCAGCACACAGAAGGGATGTCCTGTCTGGAGCAAGACAATCTGGCTCATAGCTCATAATTCATTTTTTCCCCCAATCTCTTGTTTGTTGTGTAAATTTGATGCCCTGAGGTTTTCGTGTGCATGTGTGTGTGGTTGCAGAGAGCAGCCACAATATAGATGTAAACATGGCAATGCGGATAGATTATTATTAATAACTTAATTTATGATTAATTAATTAAACATACTCATAATGGCTCTGGATATTTTGCAAGGATATATGCATATTCAGGGATCAACAAACCTCCAGAGTGGGTTACCTGCAGGGCTCTAGGAAATGGAGTGGGGATTACGGATGAAAGGGGAAAAAATAAAACAGGGAGGAGTTTTGCACAGGCTGGTTGATGCCTGTAATAAACAGCTAAGAACTGAGGAGCAGGATTCACTTGATTTCTCTGCCTGGTACCCAGAGAAAGAAAGAAACTGGGCTTTATTTCCTGAAGGATTTAGAACATGGCGATTCAAGCTCAAAATCTTAGTCTCTGGAAAGATGAAGGCTGTGATTCTGAACAAGGAAAGCCATATTCAAAGTCTCATTCAAAACTCTTCTTCTTTCTTCTCATTTTCCTACTGTAATGTTCCTTCCCTGACTCAGTGACTGCGTATTACTGACTCTAAGTTGGGCAAGGCAGGGAGAATTTCCATAGTTAAAGGAAATGCAAAGGGAGACCCTCAGTTAACATTGCAGAGTTTTATTCCACTGCATTCCTCTCCCCAGTGTCTTTGCAAAAAAGCTTTACCTATCATTCGGATGTCCCCATCTTTCTTTTGAGCACTTGCCATTGCTTGCATGGTTTGGGTGACTGCGATTCTGGATCTCTTACTGTATGTGTCATTAAATAATAGGATCTCTTGGAATAAATTAATTCCCATCTTCTCTCCTTCTGGGAGGTTCTCCAAAGCAGTGGAGAAACACACTTGTGGGACAAAGAGGTTCATTCAAGGTGTAATACATCATCTGTAACATTTTGCATGAATTCTCCTGGGAAATAGTTACGTGGAGTCTTACAGATGACATATTTTAACCCTTTGCCAGCACTCCTGATGGCATGTCTGCAATCTTGGACAATCGCTTCATTCTCAGAGTTAAGAGGTTAAGTGAGCAGAAAATATTAGATACCTTACATGTCAGCCATTAAACAAGAAGCCTTTAACTGCACACTGAGATTCCCTGGACACCACCCTTTTTATAGAACCTTTGCATTTCAGGGCCAATCATTGGTATTTCCATTTCTATCCAAGAATGGGCAAGAGAGGGTACAAATGTGGTGTTCTGGCTTCTATGTCCAGCCTTCTCAGGCATGGTCTAAGACTTCACTCCATGGGACACAAGATTCCCTTCCATCTCCACACAGCTGATGTCTTTTTTTCTCCGCTGGCCTTTGCCTTATGTCTGTGGGCCCCCAGCTAGAATAACTCTGTATCTTCTAGCCATCCAGAAATCACAGGCCAGGCAGTTGCCGCACTTGCCTCTCTCAACTCGACTAAGTCGTGTATGCTGTTGATTCCTCTCCTTTTGTCAGGTGGCGGGGGTGTGTGTGGGGGCTTAATTATATATGTTTTTGGTTACATGTTTTCCCTTCTCTCTTACTTTCCGTTTCTGTTAGACTCTTGGATCTTCTCTCTGTTCCTTTGGTTTCTTTGACTTTCATTCTACATTTCCTTCTAGACTGCATTCTTATTACCTAGGGTGGAAATCGGAATTGAATGAACAGACTCATGCAAACTTCTGGAGTTTTCCATGTTAGTAAAATGCTCTGGCCTGAAACCCAGGAATCCTGGTGACCCTGCTGGCTCCTGGCCTGCCACAGCTCCCACCTCTGCCCTGCTCTGTGCATGGCACACACCTATCCATCATGCTGCTGCCTAAGCAACTCTTGCAGTTCCCCACCCCTGCCCCTGCCTCATCAAGCCTCCTCCCTGTCTCGCCGTGAACACACTTGTCCTAGGCCATCCCTTCCCATCCTGATCACTTTAAAGTGATCTTTAAAAACCCAGCCCTTGATTCCTCTACATCTGACCACTTAGTGGCTTCCTACTGCCTTTAGAATAAACAACAGGTGTGGTTTATCAGGCCTTAGCCACCTGATCCAGCCCTTGCTGGCCTCTCCTGCCTCTTTGTCCATCCTTCTCTTCTAAGCCCTCTCCTCGAGATAAGTATGCCCCTCTCCTCAGATTTCCTCGCCATACTGTTTCCCACTTGCTCCTGACTGTTGGCTGTGTTTGAGGTGTCTGCTTTCTTTTTGCCTTGTTGACACCTGTCCTGTCTCAACACGACTCCTTGCACCGGGTTGGTCTCCCGGTGTGCACTCCCACAGCATTCTGTACTTCTCCTTTCAAGTATTTCATGATTTAGAATCACCTTGCCAGTGCTGTTTTTCCCTTTAGATCCCTAGTTCATCAGGGAGCTGAGCTGGTTCATTCTGACCCCCACTGTATTCTTCTTGGTGCTTGGAAGACAAAAATATCTCAAAAAATACTTGTTGACCGGATGCTTTTCCTAGGTTGATTAGTTGCTTATGCAAAGTTCAATGCTCTTAAATAGTGCTAAGAAAATTCACCTTTGAAACACAACCACTGTGGGCCCAAGTTAATTCCCAATTCCTTGCCGTGCCTATAAATACTACATTTTGGGTGAACTAAGACATTGTCTAATTCAGCACAAGACTGTCTAATGTCTGTGTTCCAATGATTTCCTTATGTCTCATGTGTTTCCTTTACGCTGTGTCTGAGCTTCAGTCCTACAGGAATGATTTCTCATCTGTTTCTTGTACTAGATAACACCATATTAGTCTTGAATGAATGTGACAAAGTTCCAGCCAAATTCATCATCCTAGTAGAATCCAATGCCCAGGATTTCAATCAAGTGGAAAAAAAGAGATAAATAAGGTACTTAGAATTTATTTATGAATTGTGTGCTCCCAAAGTTACAGCCTACAAGGGCTGAAATAAAATAATGAGGCTGCCATTTCTCGCTTCTTAGGAATATGTCCAAGCCAGTTCTATCTTCTCTAGACAATAGAGACAGAGGACATTCCATAAGCAAAAAGTTCTTTTTATTATGGGGATCAAGAGGCAGGAATGTTCCAGTAAATGGTACTGCTAACCACTTCAGCTCAAGCCTTGATTTCCTTCTCTCCCTCAAAACCTCTACTCAAGCTGTTAGTGATCCTTTTGCTTCAGCCTCCAAAACATTGCAAATCTGTATATACTTCTCTGATCTCTACCATCTCTTTTTTCCCATAGCTCTAGGCTTCTACTCTTGTCCTAAAATGCATCTACAGGCAGCCAGAGTGAGTCTTCATAAGCACAATCAGATGATATCATTCCATTGCTTAAAGTCTTCCAATAATTTTCAGTAACATAAGAAAAAATAGGAATGTATTACTCTGGCCTACATGACAAATGCCCCCTCCTTAGGGAGAGATTTATGAGATGCCCTTTTGTGAAGCAACATCTCCCAACCAGATCTATCTCTTGTTCCCACCTGATGTTACACAGGTACTTATTTGATTATTTGTGTTTTAGTTTCACCCCCCAGAATATCAACTCCATGTGGGAAAGGAGTTTGAAGATCTTGTTCAATTTTGCAGATGCAGCATCTATAGGGGTGTCTGGTGCAAAGTTGGTACTTGATAAAAGTTTTGTCATCTGAATGAGTGAAACAAGCAAATAAATGGGACTGAGTCTTCCTTGTGTCCCTTCCCCTTAATTTTCTTGCAAAGACAATTTCCCCCAAGTCAAAAGGAAAAGTGGCATAGGGCAGTTATAATCAAGCTATTACTATGGTGTGTTGTTTTCTTGTTATCTGCCTTGGCTTGTGGAGAACCCAGTGACCTAAGCTCAGCATACCTCTTGCACTGAGTCAATGAAATGATAATTCACCCAGACCTCCTCCTGCTCTAGCTACCTAGCAATCAATACAGGACTGCACTTCCTGGCTGGCACCTGTCAGGCACAGGGGTTCATTTCCCTCTGTGGAGCTGTTGAGTAGAGCTATTTGTCCTTCCCAGGGTGCTAAGCCCTCATTAGCAGCTTGTAAACTTTCCCTTGCTCTTCAAGACTGGCTCTTTAGTAAACAGTGGAGCATTTAGTAAGGCCTTTGGAGAAATAAACCACAGTTTTGCAAATGTGCATATTGAAAGAATCTGGAATAAAAGCTTACTTCTAGTGATGAAAATAGTGTGTTTCTTTGTAGACAAAGTCACCAGGCTTCAATTAGGTGTTTTTGAAGCATTTTTCTGTTTTCTTTTTACCCCATGGATTATCCTGGTGGCCTAATTTCAGGATTGATTTCCATAAGCCTCAGCTTTTACTTGCTGTTTTTGGGGCATAAGAAGCCAGTGAGAACTCTTCCTTTTAGCAGTTTCAGTTGATATATAACACAATACAGAAAAGTGGCCATGGACATATCCTAAGTGTACAGTTTGATAAAGTTTACATTCTGTTGTTGATGGGCATTTTGATAGTTTGACCATTATGAATAGAAGCTCTCCTTTTTTTCCTCTCTCCCCATTACCTCATGTCTTCTCTCCCTCCTTCCCTCCCTTTCCCCTTTCTTCCTTTTCCCCACCTTCCCTTCCTAGTTCCTTCCTTCTTGTTTCTTCCTCATCTCAATTTCTTCTTTTCCTTCTCCTTCTGATACTCCTTTTCCTTTTTCCTCTTCTTCTCCTCCTCCTTCTTTTTTAAAATGGAGATTGTTTACTGAAAGTCCACCCAGGTGGGCACTAGTGTGATGGTCCTTTCAGAGGATAAGCCTGGTCACACGTCAGAGGGTCTTCACTCAGCATCTACCCTGGTTGTTACTTCTCCTCTGCAACAACCTAGTGCTTTCCTTGGGCTGGACTCAGGTGTCATTTTGATGCCCTGTTTCCTATCTACTAAGACTTGAAGGAGCTTTTGGAATCAGAGACAGGCTATGGGATGGGTCACCTGGGTAGCTGCCCACGGCACTAAGCTATAAGATGAGTTTAAACATCTCTGCAATCAGTGCACCAGGGAACTCAGGTTTTTCTTGTTGCAACTACCACCACCATGGAAATATAACTTGGTCCACCAAAGATAGCACCCTCCAGTGGAAATTCTCAAAAACCTCTCCCCACTTGCCTAGACTTTATCTTCAAGGCTTATTGCCATGGGAGTATCATGGTATTTTATGTCAGACAGTTCTGGACATTTTCTCCAAGTCTTGAGATGTCATGGTTGAGTTCACTAAGAGGGCAGACCTTGGCATGCAGGATGTTCACTGGAGAGAGTCCTCAGGATGGAAGCAACACCTGTTGGATAGGGGCAGGAGTGGGCAGGAAAGAAGTTGAGTTGCAGCCTCAGTCAACCCCACAGGGGACTCTGGAGCTCAAATGGACCTCAGAGTTCTTCTGACTGGGGCTAAGATGGCCAGGCTTTTATGCTCCTTCCCAATCAATCAGAAAGGGCATGACTGGGGCCTCTGAGGCCACTCCTGCAGGCCCTGAAAGCTGAAAGCTTCTGTGGACACTGACTGTAGCTGGAACAACTAGTCCTTTATTGAAGGGGATCTGAGAGGGGTGCATCCCATCATCCACTCCAAGTGCACAGCTTTCCAGTTGTTCACATGATGCCTTAAGGAGACAGACACTATTTATTTATAGAGATGAGTGCAAAGCCACTCACGTGCCTTGTTCAGCACTTCATATACAAAATCTCATTTCATCCTTTCAACAACCTTACAAGTTTACTGTCTCCAGTGTATAGAGGAGGAAGAAATGCAGTCCTAGTTAGAGCAATTAAGAAACTTCTCATGGTGGCCCACTTAGTAAATGGTGAAGATTGGTTTTAAACCTTATATTGTCTGAATATTAAACCTATGTTCTTATCCATTGCACCTGAATGTAGTCAACCTCCAGGACAGGAGTTGATAAACTCTTTCTGTAAAGGACCAGATTGTAACTATTTTTGGTTTTGTGGACCATATGGTCTCAGTCTCAACTTCTTAACTTTGCTCTTGTGGTGTAGAAGCAGTCATAAGCAATACGGAAGCAAACTGACTTCTGTGTTCCAATAAAACTTTATTTACAAAAACAGGTGGCTGACTGGACTTGGCCCATGGGCTGCAGTTTATCAACCCTTACTCTACAAAGTCAGTGGATTGAGTAATTGTCATGGAGTTCTCACTCCTCACTTCTAAGCATGCATCCCAGTGATGTGGAGGGCTTGTTAAAAAACACATAGCTCAACCCCACCTCCATAGGTTTGATTCAGCGGGTCTGGGGTGGGGCCTTAGAGCTTGTAGTTTCAACAAGTTTCCGGGAGGAGCTGATGCTGTTGGTCCTAGATGAGAATCTAAGCCTTTGAGAACCACAGGTTTAGGCTAACAGTCATTAAATGGAGGCAGTAATGACATCCTTAAAGAAACGTCCATAAGTTATCCTTCAATCAAACAGTGGTGCACAATAATATTCTGAGTGTGTAACTAAAGGGCATACTGCTTAAATGGATTCCTTTCTTTGGGTCTCTGACAGAGGAGGAGCTTGCACTCTTTTACATTTGAGGAATATGAATTATAATTTGAGGAACATCAGGAATGACCTCTCCAAAATGTTTTCTGTAATCTACTATTAATGTATGAATTTTCAGTAGAGTTGGTGGCAAGGAGCCGCTTCTCCAGGAATGCAAATTCTTTTCTTTTGAAATGCCAATATCTTAGATGGAGAGAAACAGGAGGCGGGAGTGTGGTGGGTAGGGAACTTTAAGGTTTGGAGGTGAGGGACTGCTTACTAGTTTAGTGGCCATGGGCAAACTTTTTCCTTTCTGAGCTGTGGTTTCCTTATCTGTAAAATGGGAATGACGTTTATCACTTCATGGGTTGTTGTGAGAATAAAATGAAATATAATGAGATAATGTATCTGAAAATACTCTTTCTGTTCATGTATTTGCTCAAATCGATTTTATTAAATAGTATCCCTTGGGACTGGAATACTCAGGATAGCAGAAAATGGCAGTATCTGGAGAGAGTGCTGTGTGCTGAGGGCAAAGAAAAGACAAGATAAAAGGGGGTTACTGAGAACATACTACTTACTTTATATTATCTAAAACATAATGCAGGCTGGGCGTGGTGACTTGTCTGTAATCTTATACTTCAGGAGGTTGAGATAGGAGGCTGACTTGAGATCAGCGTTTCAAGACCACCCTAGGCAAAATAGCGAGACCCTATCTCTAAATAAATAAATAAAACATAATGCAGAATTATGCTTAGATTAGCCTTTGTTAAAAACAAACTGGATGTGTCAGTTAGTGTTTGCTGCATAAGAAACAATCCCAAAATCAAATGGCTTCAAACAACAACCATTTGGTTAGCTCATGATTCTGCTAGGTGGTTCTTTTGGTCTGATTTGAGCTCAGCTGGTCTTGGCTGGGCTTGCTTATGAGTCATTTTGTGGGTCAGCTTGTGCTGGCCAATCCCGGATAGCTTCATTCACTTGATTGGTGGTTGGTTGGTTAGAGACTGAGGTGAGGGGGTGACTGCTAAAGGTCTCTCATCTTTCAGTAAGCTATTAGCAGTTGTTCAGGTGATGGCAGGATTCTAATTCTAAACCTCTAGAGGACAAAGCTGAGACGTTCCCGTGAGAAGTGGCCAAATAGCACTTCTGCTGCCTTCTATTTACGAGAGCAAGACACATGGCTAGATTAAAGGGGCAGGGAAATAGACTCAGTCTCTTGATGGGAACAGATACAAAGTTATTGACTGTATTTGCAATCTACCAAACCAAGCACAAGCACATGATATTGCGAAGTACTTTTCTGATTTAAGAGTTTGCTGCTTCCAGCTTTTGTTATTTGAAAGAAAAAACTCAAAATGAACTCATAATTGCTCAGATTCCCAGGGAAATAAGCACACCTGACACCTCACAATACTCTTATTCTTATTTGCAGGAAAAAATATAAAAGCTGCCCCCCAAATTTGCATAATTCTCAAGTAAGAAGTAGTAATGACCCTTTAAAAAAAAAGAAACTCAGGTATAAAAGAAGAACGTTTTAGGTAATTAGAATGTCAAAGAATTTGAGAACAAAATTAATATTTATTTATTTTATTTGGGGTCATGTAGAGAGAAGATACGGAAAACTGTGCCTTAAGAGATGTGGATGGAGGAAAGAGCAAATATGATGAACCACATATAAAAGTTCCTTGAGCTAATTCTGAAACGGGAAGAATGAAACAAAAATGTTGGATGTCTTGGAAAACAAAACCAAACCTTAATATTGATATTTGACTTGAAACTAGAGGGTTAACTCAGGGCTTTATGTCTAATATACATAACCTTTAAGAGTGTTTCTATCTCTGTGACTGTCTTTTTAAATGTTGGAATTGAAAAGGTTTTTAGGAAATTGTGACCCGGAGAGACTCTGTATTGTTTCAGGAAACCCAGTTAGTGGCAGACTCAGGGCTAGAAGCTACATAACCAAGTCTAAAATCCAAGATGTTTCCATTACTCCATACTGTTCTCATCACAGATGTTCTGTTCAGAGGCCTCAACCTCTAGGGGGAAATGCCCACAGAGCTTAGTGAGGGAGTTGGTTGCAATGCTACAAAAAGTCAGTTATTCCCCTCAGAATGGGGAAGTTGTATGTGTGAGGGCATCCTCTGTTCTTCCTATTTGAAAAGGCAGCTGGGTCTTTCAAGGCATTTTGAGGATGTGTTAATATTGCTGCTTGCCTCATTTTTGGTTGGGCATGTCTACATTACCTACTAAGTAGGTGACAACATTTTCCTTGGTGGAAAGTGTACTAGGTAATGATATTTTTCCTATGCACTCATCAACAACACTGTCCCCATCCAAGGCATGGCTGTGAGTTAGCACATGTTCCATCTGCTGGGGCACTGTCAGCTTTCCCAGTCACCCCATGTTGATGTTAAGCTGCTGAAACTACTCTTTGTGTTACTGGGTGACTATTAACCATATTTGACAAAAAGAATGTTTTCCATGTTCTGGTAAGGAAATCCTCTGTCAAGATAAACAGCCCTTTCCCTCCTCTCCTCTAACCTGGCTCTTGCCAGGAAGGTCTAAATAGGTCTTCTGTAGTCATTTTCTTTCAATATTTCACACTGGAGTTCAGTTAAACACTCTGAGCCAGAAAAGTTAGCTTCTGCTAAAAGACACGGAACCCAAGGAATCAAGAGTTATTTTAGGCTTGAGTGTCCTGTTCCAGGCCTCTAAGACATATTGTATCTAGGGAAATGTCCTTTCCTCCTACCTTTTCTATCATTTTCCTGCACAATTAATTTAATAAATGCATTTCCCACTTGAAGTTTTGTTAATATTTTTTTTCTATCCCAACATGTACCTGCTTAATTTTTCTGTTTCAAACGACTCTATGACGTGTTGGGTTTACCAACAAGCTGAAATCAACACTTAGTCCATTATAATGCTATCAAACTGATATTTGGAAGCAACTAACATCCAGACTAGCCCCTTGTTTGAGATAGATCTTTTTGTCCTGGTAAATTGATGTTAATACCCTGGGGAGGTGGGGGGAGTCCCATGTTGCTGCTGGTGGATGGGTTGCAACTCTATAAATGCACGGTGCTCCAGTAAATGTAAAAATTAATTTAGGACTCATTCATGCATCTTTGAGCGACCATTTCTATTCCATTTTTTTCCTAATTCCAATCCTTCCACTTGTGACTTCTTTTTTTTTCTTCACAGGTGCTATTGAGGTTAAATTTTTCTTTGAGATACACCAAAATAAAAAATGAGGTGATGGTGAGGAGTGTGCACTGGGGGGCTCACGGACAATGTTTTGCTTTAGATTCACACATCTGAGGAGTGAACTTGTTCTCAGATTCTTGTGTTCTGGGGAGGGCTAAGTTCTCTGTTGCTGTAGTGAGGTGTGCTTCTGTAATGGGAATTGGACTGGACTGCTGAGGGTGGCTACAGGAAGTGACCTGAGTCTGATCCGGAGGAGAGTTTGGCTTCCCGGTCAGGAGTATCACGAAGCCTTAGGGTCCCATAGTGTTTCCCTGTGTGTTTCTGCACATCCTAGAAGCAGAGCCTTGAGACTATGGCAGTCTGGACCTGCTCTCAATTCTGCTGTTTTCCCACTGTATCCATGGTGATCGAGCGTGTGTTTCTCTAAGGCACTGGAAAGCACGGGATTCGGAGCTATTCCTAGGCTGCCCAGGGTCACATCCTAATGTGCATGGTAAGCGAAGAAAACTTGCCTATTCAAAATTACTTCAAGTTTTCCTTGAAAATAAATAACAAGGAATGGGGTGCAGAATGTTAAGACCAGAAGAGAAGAAGGAGGAGAATTGGTGCCACCATCTCTCTTTTCATCTCATTTTCATTCCTTCATTTAACCTGACTGAGGACTTTTTTTGCAACAGAAACTGGCTGGATGGGCTTCAAGCCTGGAAACTACATCTCTCTACCTTGTCTCCACATTAACTCAGTTTAGATGTGTCTGTTACACATATGCACCACTAATTTATCATTAAGGTTATTGTTATTATTTGCATCTGTCTTCTCCCTCTCCAACACTCTTCTTTTGGGGGCATTATCACGTTATACTTAGTTCTAGTTTTCTAATAGCCAGAGAAGCTGCAGGATAACAGAAAACCCAAAATGAGGGAGAGAAAATGGCCAAAACCCTGGTCAGGGTGACAGGTCCATGACTCTTCCAGGCAAATCCAAATAAGGGAGAAAGGGGTTGGTAAACAGGGGTCCCTGAAATTCCCTCTTTTTCCAGAATAATGATTATTCCACTTCCTAATTAAAGAAACACCCATAAAATAGGAATGCTGGGTGGTCACTGGAGAAGCGGGAAAATATCAAGCAGCAATTTCACACAGCAGCAAGAAAGGAGCGGTTAGAATTAGCTACAAGGATAAGGATGGGCTTGGGCTGATAAGACCCTCACAAACAGGGTGAGGGCTAAGCTGGTTGAACCTGGCTAGATCCAGCATGGCACTGGATTTGTCCCTATGCACTACCTCACACCTAATTATACGCTCATTATAAATCACACACCCACTAGCGAACATGACTAAGGGGCGAGTATGCCCATATTTAGTATAAAAATGAGTGGTGACAGGGTGCAGTGGCTCACTCCTGTAATCCCAGCACTGAGGGAGGGCCGAGGAGGGTGGATCACCTGAGGTCAGGAGTTCGAGACCAGCCTGGCCAACATGACGAAACCCCGTCTCTACTGAAAATACAAAAATTAGCCGGGTATGGTGGCGTGCGCTTCTAATCCCAGCTACTCAGGAGGCTGAGGTAGGAGAATCGTTTGAACCTGAGAGGCAGAGGTTGCTGTGAGCTGAGATGGCACCACTGCACTCCAGAAAAAAAAAAAAAAAAAAAAAAAAGGGTGGGACCTCAATTCTAACAAAATCCCCACCTTTTCCCTAGAAAACGTCATGATTATTCCACCTCTAATTAGAAGAGCTCGTAAGATTAGAAATGTGAAGCCCCACCTGTGTTGTGCATGACTCAGTCTCCCAAGAACACTTGCACTCCCACTGTTGAGTGTGTACTTTCGCTTTGCAATAAAAGCCTCTTGCGTTTCACTTCATTCTGACTCATCCCTGGATTCTTTCTCACTGTGGTGTCAAGAACTGGGAACACCAAGTGGGGTTAGAGTCTCTCTGGCATCTGGAGACCCACCTAAGCCCTCCAGCAACAACTGTGCATGTAGTGAGGTCTGCACTTACTACAGTAAGATGGATGAATGATGATCTTGCATTCTCTGAGCGTATGCTGCTACCTGGAACATGGTTCACTTTGCATATGATGCCAGCTTCTGTACAGTCATAGATGGACTCGCTTTTTGCTGTGGTTTATAAGGGTTTACAAAGGTTTACAACATATTAGTTGTAAGTGATGAAAACACAAATAGCTAAGGTGAAAAGGAGAATGTGCTAAATGGATGTTGGGCTGCCTCATGGAACCCAAAGATGAGATTGGGTCACTCCCAACCTCAGGAATGGCCCTCGGACATAATCCTATCCTTCTCTGCCTTGGTTTATTCCTCCCTCTCTCGCTTCCTCCTGGACTGCGTTTCTTCTTTTAGCTTCTTTGGTGCATATTGTCGGAAATGGGAGAGAGCAGCATCTCTTTCTTAGTTTTAAATTTTCCGGGGAACCGTTGTAGTTGGCCTGAAATGTGGCCACAAAGGGGCCTCACCTTATATTCACAGGTGTAGTGGGGGAAGGAAGAAGAGTCCTCAGAAAGGAGATGAGGTCCCCACTGGAGGAGGTGCTGAGTGGACACAATGGGAGGAGTCCACTTTCTTGTACGCACTTTTCTCCACCACAGCTGATGCTCCATGTGAGCGCTTGGCCGTGGGAGATTGGAAGCGTCATCTTCCTAGAGGGGTAAAGTGATTCTGAGGGGGCACTGGCTAATGGCTATTGTAGATATTGCCTATCACTGGTCATATTGTGTTTGATGACTGGTGATATGCTTGGAGTGAATGAATACAGGGTCCCAGGAAGTGTAGCTGGCACCTTGTAGGTGATGCTAGAAGGTGAGAAAATGTCACCAGATTAAAAACTCAAAATCGCAATTTTAAGAAGATGGGTAACAGTGGAGGTTTTTTTTTTTCTTCTCATGTGCAGGTAAAGCAATCAGAATTTAAGATGTCAAAATTATTTTGGACGATAAAGCAGCTGTTGGAGTGTGACAAGTGGCCAGATATACATAATGGGAGCTGTGCTTTGGGTGAAAGAGAAACTTACCTTTTGTCCCTTATCGGTACATTCATTCATTTTGAAAATTTGTGTTGAGTGCCCACCTTGGTAGGCATTCACAATGGTGAATAAAAGAATCCTAGATTCTGCCCTCTAGTTTTTAATTAAGTGTGGATTAGAGACATTAAAACCCACGGGCGCAGGTGTGAACAGGTAAGTACAGGGAGCATGGGTACCTCTAGCATGAACAGGCTGAGGGTCTTTAACTTGAAGGTTGGAGTGGGGAGTAGGTGTGCAGCAGACAAAGCAGGGAGGAAAAGAGGGAGGGTTCCAGGAAGTGGGAAGAGTTTGTTCCAGGCTCAGAGAGAATACCTCCTTTGAGAGCTGAAGGTTTAGCTTTCTGGCAGTAGACAGAGGAAGTGAGAGTGACTGGGTGAGGCTGTGGCTGTCAGGGCAGTTCATAAGAGTCTTGCCATCCTTGGTAAGGATTCTGCTTTATCCCAGAGGCACTGGGAAGCTTTTGAAGGATACTGGGCTGTTATAATACTTTGAATATTAGGAAACCAACATATTAGTTTTCTATGGCTGACCTAATAAATTATCGCTTTGTGGCTTAAAGTAGCATAGTTCTAGAGATTCTAAGTCCAAACTGGGTCTCACTGGGCTAAGATCAAGGTGTTGGCAGTGCTATGTTCTTTCAGGAAGCTCTATAGGAAGCTACTTTTTCTTGCCTTTTCCAGTGTTTGGTGACTGCTTGCATGTTTTAGCTTGTACCCCTATTCCATGAGGACGTGGACATCTTTGGGGGCTGTCTTCTGCAAGCCACAGATACTGAGCATGGAGATGACACAATTGGATTCATGTCTACTCCATTAGAATGGGAGCTACAGCTCTTTTGCTCACCACTGTATACTGTACTTGGCATGGTACCCTAGCTCACAATAGGTACTTCATAAATATTTGTTGAATGAATGAGGAAAAAGATATTTAAGTATTTTGGGGGT
>NW_012106275.1:2446520-2455713 GCF_000951045.1 Mandrillus leucophaeus | reverse complement strand
GTATGCTGCTACCTGGAACATGGTTCACTTTGCATATGATGCCAGCTTCTGTACAGTCATAGATGGACTCGCTTTTTGCTGTGGTTTATAAGGGTTTACAAAGGTTTACAACATATTAGTTGTAAGTGATGAAAACACAACTTAAATAGCTAAGGTGAAAAGGAGAATGTGCTAAATGGATGTTGGGCTGCCTCATGGAACCCAAAGATGAGATTGGGTCACTCCCAACCTCAGGAATGGCCCTCGGACATAATCCTATCCTTCTCTGCCTTGGTTTATTCCTCCCTCTCTCGCTTCCTCCTGGACTGCGTTTCTTCTTTTAGCTTCTTTGGTGCATATTGTCGGAAATGGGAGAGAGCAGCATCTCTTTCTTAGTTTTAAATTTTCCGGGGAACCGTTGTAGTTGGCCTGAAATGTGGCCACAAAGGGGCCTCACCTTATATTCACAGGTGTAGTGGGGGAAGGAAGAAGAGTCCTCAGAAAGGAGATGAGGTCCCCACTGGAGGAGGTGCTGAGTGGACACAATGGGAGGAGTCCACTTTCTTGTACGCACTTTTCTCCACCACAGCTGATGCTCCATGTGAGCGCTTGGCCGTGGGAGATTGGAAGCGTCATCTTCCTAGAGGGGTAAAGTGATTCTGAGGGGGCACTGGCTAATGGCTATTGTAGATATTGCCTATCACTGGTCATATTGTGTTTGATGACTGGTGATATGCTTGGAGTGAATGAATACAGGGTCCCAGGAAGTGTAGCTGGCACCTTGTAGGTGATGCTAGAAGGTGAGAAAATGTCACCAGATTAAAAACTCAAAATCGCAATTTTAAGAAGATGGGTAACAGTGGAGGTTTTTTTTTTTCTTCTCATGTGCAGGTAAAGCAATCAGAATTTAAGATGTCAAAATTATTTTGGACGATAAAGCAGCTGTTGGAGTGTGACAAGTGGCCAGATATACATAATGGGAGCTGTGCTTTGGGTGAAAGAGAAACTTACCTTTTGTCCCTTATCGGTACATTCATTCATTTTGAAAATTTGTGTTGAGTGCCCACCTTGGTAGGCATTCACAATGGTGAATAAAAGAATCCTAGATTCTGCCCTCTAGTTTTTAATTAAGTGTGGATTAGAGACATTAAAACCCACGGGCGCAGGTGTGAACAGGTAAGTACAGGGAGCATGGGTACCTCTAGCATGAACAGGCTGAGGGTCTTTAACTTGAAGGTTGGAGTGGGGAGTAGGTGTGCAGCAGACAAAGCAGGGAGGAAAAGAGGGAGGGTTCCAGGAAGTGGGAAGAGTTTGTTCCAGGCTCAGAGAGAATACCTCCTTTGAGAGCTGAAGGTTTAGCTTTCTGGCAGTAGACAGAGGAAGTGAGAGTGACTGGGTGAGGCTGTGGCTGTCAGGGCAGTTCATAAGAGTCTTGCCATCCTTGGTAAGGATTCTGCTTTATCCCAGAGGCACTGGGAAGCTTTTGAAGGATACTGGGCTGTTATAATACTTTGAATATTAGGAAACCAACATATTAGTTTTCTATGGCTGACCTAATAAATTATCGCTTTGTGGCTTAAAGTAGCATAGTTCTAGAGATTCTAAGTCCAAACTGGGTCTCACTGGGCTAAGATCAAGGTGTTGGCAGTGCTATGTTCTTTCAGGAAGCTCTATAGGAAGCTACTTTTTCTTGCCTTTTCCAGTGTTTGGTGACTGCTTGCATGTTTTAGCTTGTACCCCTATTCCATGAGGACGTGGACATCTTTGGGGGCTGTCTTCTGCAAGCCACAGATACTGAGCATGGAGATGACACAATTGGATTCATGTCTACTCCATTAGAATGGGAGCTACAGCTCTTTTGCTCACCACTGTATACTGTACTTGGCATGGTACCCTAGCTCACAATAGGTACTTCATAAATATTTGTTGAATGAATGAGGAAAAAGATATTTAAGTATTTTGGGGGTGCAGAGGGAAGAATGGGTAATTCAGGGACAAGAATGGATGCAGAGGGGCCGGTTAGAGAGTTACTGTGCAGAAGAGGAATCACAGTTGGCTGGATGAGGTAATATCAGTGTGTGGATTTGAGAACATAGGAGACAGAATCAGCGGGATTTGGAGGGTGGTCAGATATGGGGTAGGTGATGCCCTGATGTTTAGCTGGAGCACCATGAAAGGTGTAATGTTTCTAACTGACCCGGAGAACTCGAAGGAAGAGCAGGTCTGGAGTGAGATGATGAGCACAGATTTGAATGGGCTGAGGTTGAAGTGCCCAAGGTTGAGGTACCCAAGTGTCAACTCCTCACAGGCAGTGGTACATGACTTGCAGGCCCAGGAGAGAGGCTGAGGCTGGAATTGAAGATCTGGAAGTCACCCCTGCATCTCAGCAGTTGTTCACAAAAGTCATAGACATTGTCGTGGAGAGGAGAAGTAGAGCTGGGAAAGGTGAGCGAACCTAGATTTTGTAAAACTGAATCACAGTTTTACAAAATCTGTTTCTCATGCCAGTATTGTTGATATTTGTGTTGAAACTTAGGCTTGAAGAAGAATCACTGTTTTTGTCATTGTGTTGTTTTTATGGACCTTTCTTATTAGAATGAACTCCGTGGGTTAGGATGAAACAAAAAATCACACTTTTTAGAAAATCTGTTTAGAGATTGCTTGCATTTAAGTTCTTTGTGTGAGATTTGAGATTTGGATCCAGTTAGGTGTACATTTATCAAGTTTGAATGGGGAGTGTTGTAGGTGCCCCCAAACACTGTAATGTCCAAATAGGCACCTCTGGAGGAGGGAGGAAACTGGGGACTGTGTCCATCTAAACTTTGTTTCGTTGTTTACCTGCTTTTGAGCCAGAAGAAAAGGTCCCAGCCTGACTATCCTGAGGCCCAGCAAGAGTGCTGAGCCTTAGAGTAGCAGTTATGAAGGATGGAAAGGGCCAGGGAATTGCCAGAACATAGTGACTTCACCTGGGCAAGGGAGGGAAGCCCAGTTCACAAATCTAAATGGGAAAAATGAAGAGAGAGTCTTTGGGACACCTGCACTTAAGAGTATAGGTGAAGTGGCCAGGTGCAGTGGCTCATGCCTGTAATTCCAGCACTTTGGGAGGCCGAAGCAGGTGGATCACCTGAGGTCAGGAGTTCGAGACCAGCCTGGCCAACATGGTGAAACCACATCTCTACTAAAAATACAAAAAAAAGTGCCAGGTTTGGTGGCGCATGCCTGTAATCCCAGCTACTTGGGAGACTGAGGCAGGAGAATCACTTGAACCCAGGAGGTGGAGGTTGCAGTGAGCCGAGATCGCACCATTGCACTCCAGCCTGGGCAACAAGAATGAAAATCTGTCTGGGAAAAAAAAAATAAAAAAAAGGAAATTCCGAGTATAGATGAAGTGAATGACCTTAGAATAGTTAAAGAACTTGAGAAAAGCCTGGGATACTTCAAGTTTTTCTGAGATCCTAGGTATAAAGAAACAAACAAAAACCCAATTTTAAAAAAGATGAAGAAAGAAAAAGCTAAAATAACCTTTCAAGCATTCTGGATTCTGTGAGTTTACATTTAACACACAAATTGTTATTATTATTACTGTTATTGATATGGAATCTCTATCTGTCACCCAGGCTGGAGTGCAGTGGCATGATCTCAGCTCACTGCAACCTCTGCCTCCTGGGTTCAAGCTATTCTTCTGCCTCAGCCTCCCAAGTAACCGGAATTACAGGTGCCCACCACCACGCCTGGCTAATTTTTGGTAGTTTTAGTAGATACGGGGTTTCACCATGTTGGGCAGGCTGGTCTTGGATTCCTGATCTCAAGTGATCCACCCAACGTGTTGAGATAACAGGTGTGAGCCACTGCACCTGACCCAAACAAATTCTTTTTAACCTAAAGACAAACTGTTCAACTCAGTATAATGGTGTTGGGCACAAGATATTTATAGGGTTTATAAAAACCAATTTATTGTGTGTAACACGTGGTGTGGCCTGATAACAGAGGAAATCAAAATTGCATGGTGAATATCATCTTTCAACTATGTATGTCATCTATGTATGTCATGTAAGTGTCTTGAAAGTTAAAATTTGAGACCCTGTGATTGTGACGTCAAGGTCAAATGGCTCTCCTGCGACAGCCCTTAGTGCATTCTATTCATTATTTAAAAGCCAAATAAAGTGTTCTTTCCTTCACTTTAACATTAATCAAATGCCAGGAAATGAGCCCTACTGGGTGCTCAGGACGCAAAGATAAATAAAACACAACCTCTTCTAGAAGGGCTCACAGATGACTGAGGAAGCAGCCCATCACAGCAGCTAACTCTGATTTGGGATGATCTTCCTGGCTTTTGCTATCTTTCCATGAGTCTGTGGACTCAACGCTTATCTCATCTCCTTTCCTTCTCCTTGCTCTTAGGTTCTCTACTACTTTTTAAACAAAACTCATACAGCTTGTATTGCTCTTTTTTAATGAGAAAATAAATGAAACATTATTATAAATATTTGTTATAAAATATTAAATATGATTATGAACAATTTTAACGCAAAATAATGAGAAAATGCCTTACCTTTCATTGCAGGCTGTTCAGTACGTGGCCTTGTACGCTCAACAGAAACGGTCGTGCCGATGGCTACTTTCTGATGTTATGGTTCCTTTTCGACTCCTACATCGCAGTAGTTTAAAATGACATGTGCAAAAACTGCTCCTTCTTCACTAGAGTTGTCTTTCCTTTCTTCTTTTTGGTAATAGAAACTCTGTCCTGCAGGTGGCAATGGCTGCTCAGAGAGAAACTACATTTCCCGCCTCCTTTGCAGCTAGGTGTGGTGGTCGGAGTAAATTCAGGACAATAAGATCTGAGAAAAAGCCATTCCTGGAGCTTTTGTGTTGTGCCCTAAAACAGAAGCTTCTAGTTAGCTATTATTGCTCTTATTATCGCTACTTTTGGCACTCTAGGAGAAAAAATTTTACCTCTCTCTGACCCCCAGGGAAGGAGTGCATATATACATATTATCATCTCTCTTATCTCCCTCTGTTGTAAGAGCCTTCTTTATCTGCCAGGCTTCCTGTGGAGCTCATTGAAATCTTACTCATATTTGCCTCTCTAGTCCCTGAGTATACTTGGCACATTAGCATGTCCTATAATATTTATGAATGAATCAAGGAATACCCTGTACTGCATCATGTTGATTGGGGTCATCTTTCAAAGTATTGCAAGAATCATAAGAAAGTATCTTACCTTGGCCAGCATGGTGGCTCGTGCCTGTAATCTCAGCACTTTGGGAGGCCAAGGTGAAAGGATCACTTGAGCCCAGGAGTTTGAGGCTGCAGTGAGTGATGATTGCGCCACTGCACTCCAGCCTGGGAGGTGGAGCAGAACCCTGTTTCTTTAAAAAAAAAAAAAAAAAAGAAAAAGAAAAAGAAAAAAAAAGTATTTTATCTGTTTTTGCCAGTAACTCAAAATTGTTGATAGCAATTGATTATATTTCAATAATTAACCCTTCCCCACATCCCACCCCATGCCATACACATTGAAGAATGGACTTTATGTTTCTGCCATCCATGAAACATCCAAATATCTAGACATCAGTAGCAACCTTTTGTATTCAACAACTATTCATTAGTGTGTGACCACATTCTTCTGCCAATGTTAAATGCTCATTTTAGATAATTTATTTGGTGGGTGCTTTATAGGAAATTCAGCTTTCCTATGAAGAGGTGGATCAGATATGTTCCTTTTAACAAAGATGATTTAAACACATTGTAACTGGGAAGAAGATGTCATGTTTTAAAGGGAGGCTTTGTTTATGGAATTATCATCCGAATAAAGTAACATTTTGGAGCATCTCTGGGTGATGAGACCCAAAGGAACGACACTAGATACTGCTAGGAGCCATCAGTGCCATCTTCCATTTTTTGAACTACTGCAATTTTCCCTGATTTGGGAACCTCAGGCTAATTTTTTTTGGGCTCTGAAAACTATCTCGGGACACCCTCTATCAATTGCCATTTATGTGGTAGGAGCATAAACAGAAAGGCCCCTTTTCTCCCCTGAGGCAGGGTGGAAAGAAGAAACAAGGCTCTTGTACTAAAGTGTCACCACGCGCAGCAATTGCTAATCGTGGTGGAAATAACGTGGTCTTTTCCTTTCCCCTCATTGCTTTTATATAAACAGCCAAACACAGTGAATCAATTTTTCAAACAAACTTGTAAAATCAGAAAATACAACGACCTTTAACAGTTGGTAGCATGAATTATCAGGGCCTACAAAGAGGTTTTTAACTATTGAAACATGTTGGCAACAGGACAAATGAGGTTTTTCCCCTTCCAACCCGTTAAAAATAGCTTTTATAAATTCTTAACTCCCTCTGATGGTGAGCTTACCATTAATCACCTTTATGACATCTTATATTTAGGCCACGGATAAATCCATGGGTCCTAATCAACCACTTTCCTGAGGAAATTGGCCAAATCCCGACTGGAGGTGGGGGATGAATCACAACCACCCTGCTATTCAGACAAATCTCTTTTCAAGTGCCCTTAAAGCCTTTTTTTTTTTTTTTTTTTTTTTCATACACCAGCGAAGACAGCCACACAGGAAACAATAATAGTTTAATCTCTTGAAAAATTTCCTTCCTGCATTGCATTGCTTTCAGACAGGTAGTCAGAGCCAGCCAAGGAAAATTAGCAGCAGCTCCTGCCAAGAGCAGGCTGCTACTTGAGCCTGTTCATTTCACTGCCCTCCTCTTCCCTGGCTGCAGCCAGCAGCCTACTTGTGCTCCCCGGGACACTGTCTCCTCCATGGGCCCCCAGTGGGTGTTCTTCTGTTCAGAGGTGACTTCACTGACATTGGGAAAGAGAACAACAAGGTGAAGAGCTGCTTGGTGACTCATTGCATGGCTAGATATTTTTAAAGCCTCTTCTTCCTTCTTCTCCTGGAGTTCTCTGGAGCTTCCAGTAGGGAGGACAATGTGTTATCTGGAGAAACACATCTGGCTCTCAGAAAAATGCAATTCCTCGCAGCTGGAGCCATTGTGAAGCTGTGTCTGTCCTTTGCTCATGGAAGGCTCCCGTCTGAGTGGTGAGCAATGCAGCCTATTTGCAAGACCTCTGGGAGTATTTTCATTTGAACAAGGCTCTAAAGAATCAGCTGTTTCTGAGATTTGTGAGATACACATGTCCACTGGCTTTACCTTTGGCAGGCGGTGCAGGACACCAGCCTTTAGGGATACTGAACAATTCATTGCAGATTTCGTGAGAACCATCATAGACATTATTCCTTAGAGGTTAGGCGGCATTTTTCATGAAGGCCTCAAGCTGCCTCAGAGGAGTTTCTTCTAACAGCAAATTTATTCAACTGTGGACAAAAAGACTCTCAGCTTCTCCATAGGCCACTGACAGCAGGCTTGGCTTCCTGGATTGCCCATGCCCATCTGTCCTCTTGACCCCATGGCTACTGTCTTCTCTAACCATCGACCACATGCAGGCTTCTGCTGTAACACAAGCCAATGCTTCAGCTCAGAGTTCTGGCTTCTCTTCCAACAGTGTTTTTATTCTTTCCCTTGCCTTTGTAATTTCATGAACAACTTGCAGGGCCTGGACAAAGTTAGTTGCATTTCTGTCTCTTGTGTATTTCTCCCTTCCCCTGTGTGTGGTGTGTATAAAGAAAAAGTAATATGTTTTATAGAGACTAGAATGAGGAGGGTGGGGGAAGATTCATTGGCCGAACTTCTGATTGGCACAAAGGAAAATGAACAAAATTAGTTATTGTAAAAATAGCCCCTCAAAGCCACCCACGGTGTCTGGAAATTCTCTGGAACTGTTCCCATGCATTTTTAGGCCAAGCAGAAAGTAGATGAAATAGCGCCTGTTTTCATCTCCTTTTCCCTCTATTGTCAAGGATAACTGAAAAGTAAGCTCTGTAGTATTTTCCGTAGACAAGTGCCTTAGCTAGCCAGGAATATTTTCACAGCAGTCCAAGTAAGAACGTCGGCAATCCATATTCACATAGGAGCCAAGGAGGAGCCCACCCTGTTGTGAAGGAATAGCAAAGGTCTTGAAGATGTTCATCATGGTGTTATTTATCATGTCAATAAATTATTAATAACCTTTCCAGCAATAAGGAAGTGCTAAAATCATTGTCTAACATCCATTCAATGGACACCATTCACAGCTATGAAAAGACACATTTTCTTTTTTTTTAATTTTTATTTTAGGTTTGGGGGCACATGTGAAGGTTTGTTACATAGGTAAACATGTGTCATGGGGATTTGTTGTACATATTATTATGTCACCCAGGTATTAAGCCCAGTACCCAATAGTTATCTTTTCTGCTCCTCTTCCTCTTCATACCCTCCCCATCAAGTAGACTCCAGTGTCTGTTGTTTCCTTCTCTGTGTTCACAAGTTCTTATCATTTAGCTCCCACTTATAAGTGGGAACATGCAGTATTTGCTTTTCTGTTTCTGTGTTGGTTTGCTAAGGATAATAGCCTCCGGCTCCATCCTTGATCTTATTCTTCTTTATGGCTGCATAATATTCCATGGTGGATATGTAATGCATTTTCTTTATCCAGTCTGTTATTGATGGGCATTTAGGTTGATTGCATGTTTGCTATTGTGAACAGTGCTGTGGTGAACATTGGCATGCATGTGTCTTTATGGTGGAATGCTTTATATTCCTCTGGGTGTATTCCCAGTAATGGGATTTCTGGGTTGAATGGTAGTTTCACTTTTAGCTCTTTGAGGAATCGCCATACTGCTTTCTACAATGGTTGAACTAATTTAAATTACCAACAACAGTGTATAAGTTTCCCTTTTCTCCACAACCTCACCAGGATCTGTTATTTTTTTGAAAAGTCACATTTTTGAAAGAAAGCTAAATTGATGGCAGATACTCTTACATTAAGTGAAAGAAAAGTAGGATGTACTGTTTATACTATTTTCTAATTTAAGTATATTTATTGCAGAAAAAATTATTTCTGGTTAATGAAATTATGAGTGATTTTAATCTCATTTTTATAACTTTTTCTATTGATAATTTCTAAAATGTTTTTAATGAAAGATGTTTTTAAGTAGTCATACAGGCATCATTTCTGACTGGATCACTACAACCAATTTTACTTTTCTAGAGCCTTGAATTCCTCTTCAATTGTCTTCTTTTCTCATGACTTTGCCCATGGAAGTCTATGTAATTTGGTTTTCTTTGAGACAGAGTCTTGCTCTGTCACCCAG
>NW_012106275.1:2439017-2446215 GCF_000951045.1 Mandrillus leucophaeus | reverse complement strand
TTTTTTTTTATTTTTTTTATTTTATGAGAGGGAGTCTTACTCTTGCTCAGGCTGGAGTGCAGTGGCGTGATCTCAGCTCACTGCAACCTCTGCCTCCCAGGTTCAAGCAACTCTCATGCCTTAGCCTCCCGAGGAGCTAAGTGCATGCTATGACACCCAGCTAATTTTTGTATTTTTAGTAGAGGGGGCATTTCACCATGGTTGGCCAGGCTGGTATCCAATTCCTGATCTCAAGTGATCTGCCTGCCTGCCTCGGCCTCCCAAAGTTCTGGGGTTACAAGTGTGAGCCACCATGCCTGGTCATAATTTTTTTTCTGACTTTTTTTTTAGTTTTTTTTCAAATTCACTCTCCTGTCTGGCTGTGAAACTCCAAGGTGACGCAGAAGCTTTCTTCTGTATTTCTGCTACTTCTACTCTCCCAGAGATGGTTTATCTTGGTTAATCAGAACTTCATCCTAGGTAGCATTTCTCATAGTCTCCTCTACATTCGGATAGAGGAAGTTATCACCAAGGAGAGTGAAGAATGCATCAGATGTACTGCTTTCTAGAACGGTCTGCAGGTGAAAGTTCACCTGCTCCGTGCTTCTTGCATGGCCAGACTCTTCTTCCACATCTTCCCCCGGCCTTTGTTCTATTCACATACTCCCCCCGTGATATCTTGGCAAACCTTCTGCTGATTATTTCTTTCTTGTCTTCTACTCTGCTTACACCTGAGGTTGGCTGTTTCCTCTTACATATGCCAGATCCCATCCCTGTCCCCAGGATATTGAAGTCTAGTCTTCTGTTCTTCCTACACACCTGTCATCACACTGACCAACTTGTAGGGGAATCCTTAGTCTGATTCTCTCCTCGGGGCAGAGATTACTTCTGATTTAGCCCTCCAACCCCAGTGTGTAACATAGCAGTCATTTTATTTTATCAATATATTATATTTGAACATATTTAGGGGGTGCATGTGCAATTTTATGACATGCATAAATGTGAAATGATCAAGTCGGGGTTTTTAGTATATTCATCACCCAAGTATTTCTCATTTCTGTGTGTTGGGAACATTTTAAGTTCTCCTTTCTAGTTATTTTGAAATATGCAATATACTATTGTTAACTATAGTCACCCTACTCTGCTATGGAACACTAGCACTTGTTCTTTCCATCTAACTGTATGTTTGTACCCATTAACCTACCCCTCTTCACGCCCCCGCCTCCCACCCACACACCCTTCCCAGTTTCTGGTATCTGTCATTCCACTCTCTACCTCCATGTGCTCACCTTTTCTTAGCTCCCACCTATGAGTGAGAATATGCAATATTTGTCTTTCTGTGCCTGGGTTATTTCACTTAACATAATGACTTCCAGTTCCATCCATGTTACTGCAAATGACAGGATTTTATTCTTTTTAATGGCCTAGTATTCCACTTTGTACATATACCACCATTTCTTTATCCATTCATCTGTTGATGGACACTTAGAGTGGTTCCATATCTTTGCTGTTGTGAGGGGTGCTGCAATATACATGGGAACACAAAACCTCATTTCGGTAGGCACTCAGCACAGTGATGTGAACTGGATACTGCCAGCTGTAGTTTTGATTTCCAAAAATGCAGGATTAGTTTATTTTAAAGGTGGGTAGTCCTGATGTGGTTCCTATCACATCAACTTTCAGTGGTCTTATTTAACTCCTTCCACTAAAAATCTCATATTTTCTTTATTAGCTATACCAGGTGCATTGGTTTCTAGTTGCTACTATTTAATATTTTCTTTAATTCTCTCAGGTCACACTTACCTAATGATTTTCATACAGAGTGACAGATACTATGCCGGATGGATTTGCTTGTATAGTTTTGTTTGGGAAGTTTTCGTCTTTCTCAATTTGTATTTGAGAGCTTCTGGAAGGAGGAAGGGTAGAGATGAGGTAGGCAGGAAAAGGGAGAACCCGAGAAAGGCATAGGGAGAGGGAGAGAAGACAGGGAGGGAGACGGATTTTATGCGCCCAGAGAACAGTGAGAAGCCCTATCTAACTGTGCTCACAGACAGGTTTGACACCAGATAGAGGTAAGAACATCAAGGAACAAAGTGGTCAGGGAAAAAGTTATGTTGACTCGGAAGTTTTTTTTTTTTTTTTTTTTAAAAAAACATTGAATTAATGATGCCACATCTTTGAAGATGTCTTCGGAGAGTGGCATTACTATATACATAGCTCCTGAAACAATAAAAATAGGTAAAGTTGAGATCTTTGAGAGGCATTTTATTTATTTATTTATTTTAGATGGAGTCTTACTCTTCTTGCCCAGGCTGGAGTGTAATGGTGTGATCTCGGCTCACTGCACCCTCCACCTCCAGGGTTCAAGCGATTCTCCCTGCCTCAGCCTCCTGAGTAGCTGGGATTACAGGCACCTGCCACCACGCCTGACTAATTTTTGTATTTTTAGTAGAGATGGAGTTTCACCAATTTGGCCAGGCTGGTCTTGTACTCCTGACCTCAGGTGATCTGCCCACCTTTGCCTCCCAAAGCGCTGGGATTACAGGTGTGAGCCACCATGCCTGGCCAAGAGGTATTTTAAAGGCAACACGAGGGGTTTGTCTTCTGGACACATGAAAGTCCAAATGCCCTTTATCTGATGTTTGATAAGATATCTTTTCACTATCCATAATTGGAAAGGAAATTCTGATGGAGGAATCAAATAAAATTCATAATAAACAGGACATAATTGAATGGCAAGGAGAGAGGTAGTCGCCCTTCGACAAATGTCTGTCTTAGTGCCAGCGCTCTTCTGGAGGCTTATAGCTGTAGTCAGATGAACCCCGCTATGCCTGGCTTAACTTCATGAAAGTTTTGTGACATAATAAACAAGGTGTGGTGGGAACCAGAGTGAGACTCAGGCTGGTCGAGCCTTGCCTAAGCACTCAGGAACAGGATCATGTGAAACAATACCTTCCCCAGGTCATGGCTACGTCGGGCATCAGCACTTTGCTTATTTCCTGCCAAAGCCCAGGTGAGTCAGGGAAGGTTCATGTACCTCTGGCCTTTGTTCTTAAAAACTTTAACTCTTAAAGATGGTTAACCTTTTTGGGGTGCTGTTTAGAGGTGTTTAATTTTTCTAAGTTATCTAAAGTTTCTATTCTGGTGCTTCTGTTGCTATAAACTTCTCAAGGACAAGTGTTCTCTTCCTTCCTCAAGTTTACTTTGAAAAATGTGCAGGCACCAGCAAATGGAATTACAGGGAAATCTTTCAGTGTACAGATGGGAAAGCACACCCTTTTGGAATTCAGATTGAATCTGTGCTTTCCCAGGTTTGGGTTTTCTCAGACAAATGCCACCTATTTTTACACAGGAAAAATTCTATCAGCAGTTTTAAGTACCTCTCAAATTTGGGCACAGCAAAGAAATTATAGTTGATCCTTGAACAATGTGGTGGTTAGGGATGCTGACCCCCGCCATGCAGTTGAAAATCCATGTATAACTTAACCAATAGCCTGCTCTTCAAAAACGTAACCAATAGCCTACTGTTGGCTGGAAACCTTGCTGATAACACAGACAGTCAATTAGCACATATTTTGTATGTTTTATATATATGTGTGTGTGTATATATATATACACACACATATACACACACACACACATATATTATATACCGCATTCTCACAATAAAGTCAGCTACAGAAAAAATGTTATTAAGGAAAAGGTGGATGAAATACATTTACTATTCATTGAGTGGAAGTGGATCATCATACAAGTCTTCATCTTCATCATGTTTATGTCGAGTAGGCTGATGAGGAGGAAGTGGAGGGGTTGACCTTGCTGTCTGAAGAATGGCAGAGGCAGCAGAAATGGAGGAGGTGGAAGGGGAGTCAGGAGAGGAGGCACACTCGGTGTAACTTTTACTAAAAAAGAGTCTGTGTATAAATGAACCTGCATAGTTAATATCTATGTTCTGCAAGAGCCAACCGTACTGGAAAAACAAAACCCATAAAATCTCTTCCAACGGGTTGAGCAAAGAAATGGGAAACAATATTAAGGTTTGAGGTCTCCCTTTTCACTGGTAATAGCTTCTTTGGCTGTTTCTTCCACTCTTTATAACACACTTCTTTAGCAGGGACCAGGGACTTTTTAGATTCAGCTTGCTATATGCTTTTATGAATTCTATAAACAGAAAGGGATGTGTGCGTGGGTGGGAGAGGAGGGGAAAAAGAGGCAGAGAGAAGAGTGGTGGTCATTTGTAGGAAGGCTTCTCTGACTGTTAGGAATGTGTGAAATACTGCTTATAATTGTTACTCTGCAAAATTAAATACACTTTAATTAGCAATGAGCAATTTACCACACATTGGCTTCCACACATTGGCTTTCTTCAGAAGTCAACATGTGGTATATTGGAGTGAGGTAGTTGAGGAGAGCAGGCTCTGGAAAATAAGGTGAATATATGGAGGGGAAATGGAGGAGGGTGAAGGGAAGGGTTCCTTTGCAATCTTTCAAAGTTTACTTGTTTTTTGAAGCCGTTATCAGTTTATCATTTATAAAAAAGGTAGAACTGTAATAGGACTGAAAATGGGCTGTGTGGGGAGGATGCTAGTTTCCTCTTCAGAATGCATGGAGTCACCAGTAGTCCCAGCTACTTGGGAAGCTTAGGTGGAATGATTGCTTGGGCCTAGGGTTCAAGTCCAGCCTGGGCAACATAGAGAGACCCTGTCTCTAAAAAACACCAGGGAAACTGGTGTTTGAATCTTGGATCAAGCTGAAGGTAGTCTGAAAAGCAAGGAATGGGCCTGGCGCGGTGGCTCATGCCTGTAATCCCAGCACTTTGGGAGGCCGAGGCGGGCGGATCACGAGGTCAGGAGATCGAGACCATCCTGGCTAACACGGTGAAACCCCGTCTCTACTAGAAATACAAAAAATTAGCCGGGCGTGGTGGCGGGTGCCTGTAGTCCCAGCTACTCGGGAGGCTGAGGCAGGAGAATGGTGTGAACCCGGGAGGCGGAGCTTGCAGTGAGCCGAGATTGCGCCACTGCACTCCAGCCTGGGAGACAAAGTGAGACTCCTTCTCAAAAAAAAAAAAAAACAAAAAAAACAAAGAATGTTCTAGAACATCAAGTCTAAGGGAGTGGAAAGTAAAAATGAAATCCAAGTTGAGGTGAAGACAGAGTCTTATCACTGACTTATCAGTGGCTGTGGGCAAGGAGGAGGATAGGATGGTGCAGGGAGAGCTATAGGATAGCATTTCTGGACTCCCTGAAAAATGCTGAGGTTTTCCAGTTCTCTAGCTGCAGAAATTAGTCCTCTGGGATATAATGGGGATGAATTGCTGGCTTTCAGTGCACAAACTCATTTCTATTAGAAAGGAATGGCAACTTTTATGTAATCCTTCTGAGTGGCCATTTTGTAGGCATAGGATGGTTCAACTCATGGGTAATGCAGGCTTTCGATATTTGCTTTAGGAAATGGCCATAAAGGAGGAGAGTCTTGTAAGGCCTCTCATGCCCATTTCTGGAGCTCACAGTCTGGTTTGGTGTGGAAATACCTAAGTATGCTCTTTTCGCAGCTTCTTAACAAACAACTCTTAGTAGCTCCAACCTCTTGTGGAAATGAAGCTTAACACTGAATAAGTTAAGCAAGTGAGCTGTAACCATAGTCATCAGACCATTTTTCCTGGGTAATTTCTATAAATTAATCTGATTATTTTGTAGACTGACTTCATAAGAAATGAGGAGCTGGAATACAGGTCCAAATTATTCATGATGTGTAATATAATTGAGATTAAAGATTAAATTTTAGTCTTAGTAAACATTGAAGATGTAGTTAGACACCATAAAACCAGTTGTGTTTAATGATTCCCAGCATTTTCTTCTGTCTCTCAGTATGTATGTGAGAGGGAACTGTGAGTTAAAAATAAAACCTCACTTGTCACATTACAGCTAACAGCATCCATCCATTTCCAGAATGACAACTTTTGACTCTCAATTTTAATAATTCATGAAAGAGGAGAGGTGTGGTTCCTTCAAAAGCAGGTGAAATGGACCCTTATCAGCCCATCAATTCACTTTCCTGCTGTGACTCACAGATTGATGGCAACAGTGAAACTTCTGTCGTTTCATAAAGTATAGTTTGATGTTTACATAATCATGTGGGTTGTTTTTAACCTTTTTTGTTAGAATTTTGTGGAACGAATAATGCACATAGCAAATAAAAGTTAACTTACGAGTTTATCTGGTTGATCAATGTATAAAGATAAACTACACACATACATAGATTTAACTCTACAGAATGGACATATTTAGGTAAAAATAGCCAGCTATTACTAGTTTCATAAGATACTAATTAAAACACATACATGCAAACATATTGAATTTCTACTTATCAAAAAATAATAATGGAACATAGTGCAATTATAGTAAGATAGATTACAAATAATAACTTTTATAATAAAACACTAAACAAACTAATTTGTAGAGTACTCAAGGACAGTCATTTTTCTTCTGTATGCAGGTAGTGTGTTTTGTTCTATGAGGGGAATTTGGGGTATGGGTTGCTATGGACCAAATTGTGTTCTTTAGAATTCCTGTGTTGAAGCTGTGATTTCCTGTGTTTGAATGTAGGGCTTTTAGGAGGTTAAGGTTTAATGGGTCATAAGGGTGGGGTCCTACTCTGATAGAATTGGTGACCTTCTAAGAAGAGAAAGAATATTACTCAGCCACAAAAAGGAATGAATTAGTGGCATTCGCTGTGACCTGGGTGAGATTATAGACTAAAAGTGAAGTAACTCAGGAGTAGAAAACCAAACATCATATGTTCTCACTCATAAGTGGGAGCTGACCTATGAGGATGCAGAAGCGTAAGAATGACACAATGGACCTTGGGGACTCAAGGGGAAAGGGTGGGAAGGGGGTGAGGGATAAGACTACAAACTGAGTGCAGTGTATACCGCTTGGGTGATGGGTGCATCATAATCTCGCAAATCACCACTGAAGAACGTATGTAACTTACTACCACCTGTTCCCTAATAACCTATGGGAAAAAAATAATAGCTTTTTGTTCCTGTTGCACCACTGTTCACTCTCGCCAATGAACAAGTCGGTCAAGAAACTGTGCTGCAGCCATGGCTTTTAAAGATCCCAGAAAAACACCCATGGAGCTGGAGGTGGTGATTTGCTGAATTCGAATCACACTAATGAGCCGCCACATAAAATCTCCAGAGAAATGTGTGCTG
>NW_012106275.1:2365060-2438475 GCF_000951045.1 Mandrillus leucophaeus | reverse complement strand
TATTTGCTATGGCAGCTGGAGCAGACTAAGACCAGGGATAAGGAGGAGGTAGTTGAAGTCAGAAGGCCATCCTAGGGGCTGTTGCATCTGAGCAAGCAAAATCTGTAAATAGATTTTCCTCTATGAGTAACGAGGAGGAGTTGTATGGAGCTGAGGGGATGTGGGAAGCAGCTTTGTGCTGGGAGCACACATGCAAAGGCTAGTGAGTTTGGGGACCTACAGGCAGTCCAATATTGCTACAAATTAAAATGCAGTGGAGGCTGGGCCTTGGAAAACCTTGTATGCACCCATGGAATATGAATCAGCTTCTGCCATGGTCCTGATAGCTTCCATTTATGGGTCTACCAGAAGGCTACGTCAGTCTTTGTTAAGCTGTGAATGCTGAGGCAGAGAGTGAGTGACAAAGAGGCTGAGTGATAACTGAGGTTCCAGTCACCCCCACATCCATCTCTCAGGCCCAGAGGTCTCCACAAGTTGATGGTGTAAGCAACAGGGAGTTGGTGAAGGGTAAATATTCCTAGGGTGCAGGTAAAAGGCAGTGAAGGAACTGCAGTCCCATTCCTAATTCTACACTGAAGAGGATGTGATGGGGACAGAGAGCAGAGGACAGGCTCGGGTGACTTTAGGTGATCTGTTCAGGAAGAGGTGGACAGGACTTGCATCGTGTGGGAGGGATCATTTAAGGGAGGGAGTCTGGGATAACTCCCAAGTCTCTGCCAGGTTACACCTGTGGGGAGGAAGCAAAGAATCTGGTCTGAAGTAGTGACATGTTTGATCTTGGTGGACATCTGTAAGGCAATTCAGCCTAGGACTTGCAGAGGTCTGGGCCAGACAGATGGGCTTGAGAGCAACCCTGCTTCATTTCCCACTGCTCCTAAGTTTTAGCTTAGTTTCTGCTAGGTTCTACAGATGGATGATAGGATCACAGCAGGAACTAACTCTCCATCTTGTCCACTCAAGGTCACAGGAATCTGCATTTAGGTTTCCCTTAAGGCAAAATTGGTGGTGTCATGTGAGAGGAGTTGGGGTGGCAAGAAGGGAATGTTCAGTGACTTAAATACTTAGGAACACATCAGCCAAAAATTGTGTGGTGTGGTAGGAATTTAAATTGTGCTTGTGCAGCTTGCCATGCTGGTCTGAACTTTCAGCAGAGTACCTTGGATTGAAAAATAACACATGTTGTAGGCAAGACACTTTCATGGACTTGGAAGGAATGACTATGCTTTCTACATATTTAAAGAATTAGAATTTAGGCCAGGAGCGGTGGCTCATGCCTGTAATCCCAGCACTTTGGGAGGCTGAGGTACGCAGAACACGAGGTCAGGAGATTGAGACCATCCTGGCCAACATGGTGAAACCTCGTCTCTACTAAAAATACAAAAATTAGCCAGGCATGGTGGTGCATGCCTGTAATCCCAGCTACTCGGGAACCTGAGGCATGAGAATTGCTTGAACCCAGGAGGTGGAGATTGCAGTGAGCTGAGATCGCACCACTGCACTATCTAGGCTGGCAGCAGAGCAAGACGCAGTCTTAAAAAAGAATTAGAATTTAATGCCCACTTATAGCATTATAATTTGTTATATACATAGTGTCACTAAGACTAACAGGAGCCTCTATCCTCAGGAGCTTAGGTAGAGCACAAATGGGCACACCCCAAATCAGAACAAACTCGTGGAGGGACTGGGCCTCCAAAATTGTCATTGCTGCAGCCTATCATGAAGCAGTTGGGTTTCAGGGGCAGTGATGAGTTCCCAAATTGGATAAAGAGAGCTATGAACATTGACTGGCAATACTTTGGAGGCCTAGGATGACTATTCAGCTGGCTAGGACAGGAGCAGACCCTGTGAGATGTGTGGAAAAGGATCCTTGAGAAGATGGTGCTATGGTTGGGCTGTGTCCCCACCCAAATCTCGTCTTGAATTTTAATACCCACAATTCCCACACATCGTGGGAGGAACCTAGTGGGAGGTGATTGTATTATGGGGGCCGATCTTTCCTGTGCTGTTCTCATGACAGTGAGTGAGTCTTACAAGATCTGATGGTTTTAAAAACGGGAGTTTCTCTGCATAAGCTCTCTCTTTGCCTGCTGTCATTCGTGTAAGATGTGTCTTGCTCCTCTTTGCCTTCCATCATGATTGTGAGGCTTCCCCAGCCACATGGGACTGTGAGTCCAATTAAACCTCTTTCTTTTGTAAATTGCCCAGTTTCAGGTATGTCTTTATCAGCAGTGTGACAATGGACCAACACAGATGGGATGAGGGAGAGGGAGCTGGAGGTTTAGAAACACTGCTATGGATGGAGGTCTGAGCAGGGAGGAGGATGGATGGAAAACAGTCCTGTCCAGAGGAGGGCGACAGGGAGTCGTGGTTCCTGAGGAGTGGCAGGGAGTCAGGGAGGATGCTGGTTCCACTGTGGAAAGCAACAGGTCAAGGAAAGGAGATCCGACCCCGTCACGAACGAGGCTGGACACTCCTAGCCAGTGTACCCATGAGGAGAGAGGTGAGCGGAAGCCTGGGGGAAATAACCTGAATATTTGAGGGATGAGCCTAAGAAAAGATACATGAGGTGAGGTTTTTAAAGGTGAAGAAAGACCACAGAGATTATGGGCCTGGGATGGCAAAGGCAGCAGTACATGTTTGCTTTCTCCTTGGGCAGAAATAGAAGGAAAAAAATCTCATGGATCCTAGAATCTTATGCATTTGCTAATTAAAGGCAAAAAATGGCCTCTGGGAAGGGAACTCTGAGACGCACAGATTGCAAGTGAGACGATGGTGGGAACTATTAGTATTTAGGGGCTCTCTGAAACTTCGAGAGATAAATTGGGTTTGTTCAGGTATGGAAGACAGGAATTTAAAGGTCCAGGGACAAGTGGAATCCATCCAGCCATTTTTGTACAGGAGGAGGAAGAAAAAAGAAGTAGGGTCACAAAAATAAATAAGTAGGAGTTCAGAAAGTTAAGGAGGCTGGGTGCGGTGGCTCATGCCTGCAACCCCAGCACTTTGGAAGGCCAAGACGGGAGGATTGCTTGAGGTCAGAAGTTCAAGACCAGACTGGGAAACATAACAAGACCCCATCTCTATTTTTTAAAAAAAAAACAATAAAGTGAAAGAAAAGGTCACAATACAGGGAAAAGTGAGCTAAGAATCTCGGCATTAGAGTGCCCTTGATGTGGTCCTGATTCGGCTATTTCCATCTGTGTTCCCTGAGCCTAACCTCAGCACTGGCCTCTCCAAACCTCTTTTCAGTCCTCTCATTTTGAAAACAGGGCCCATTACACATTCTCTGAAAGCTTGTTGAGTGATTTAACCACATAGTCTAGGGGAGGCACTCATCAAGCATTAGGCCTCTCTTTTTGATTTTTATTCTATAGTGGTATCTATCTAGAGGTTGGTGAAGACAGTGTTGTGGAAGAAAAGTGGGAAGGATGAAATACACGGAAATAGGACATACACGTAGAGGGGAGTCCTTGATGGTCATCTGGCTTGATAGGGAAAGTTAGAGAGCTCTCCTGAACTACAGTTACAGAGCTTGGGGTTATAACACACACAGCTCCAGAGAAAACACTTTGCTTACTTACCATATTTCCTCTTCTGCTGGGGCTCTGGCATCTTCATTGGTCAAAAGGCAGCAAGGATTCGCAAAGCCTGTTCCGAATTTATCCAGGTCTCTGCATGAACGGCTTCCTTCTCCCACCTTCCCTTGTGAGGTCCAGCTATTAATTACACTAAGTGACAAAGATTCTCCTTGCTGCATGATGGACACAAGGATGAATCTTTGTTACTGACTGCAAATAACAGAACGAGTGGTGGCCAAGAGTCAGGCTGGGAAAACACGCTTCAAGTCACGCAATGGGCATATGGCACTTTCTTCTGAATTGACACAAGAGGCTGCAGAGAAACAGAGTGGGTATTATTTTGTTAAGTTCCTCCTATGAAAATAGAGCCTCCGTCCTGTTTTTTGCTGGTTCAGTTCTGGCACTGGAACAAACTGTCTCTTTACATTAGTTCAGTTCTGCAGAGAAACGCTCATTTAGAAGGAAATCATTGGAAAATCCAGGCAAGAATCCATTTTTTAAAGTCGCAACTGAATGATTGCTTTCTTATTGTGCTACATGGGGCTGGAAAAATCATTCCTTTTTGTACATATTTTTCTTTTTTAGCTTTGTGTTTTCATTCTGCTTAAGACACACATATGTGCCAAAAATGAAAACATTTTCAAAGGGCAAGTTTCAAGGACTCCTAAAAATAGGACCGGTTGCCAAATGTACATTTTCCCAATATGTAAATGGCTGAAAAGGAGCACAATGAAAAGCATATGCTATTCAAATTTTCTTCAGAAAAACAAGAGCTGGAGGAGCTAACTGAATCTCTTTAAACTAGTGGCTTCCATGTAAATTTTATCTTTAAGTCTTTAGACATCATTCTTTGCATATTTTACATCTATCTTTTAATCAAGACTGAAACAAGCTACTAAGTATAATCTTATTTTCCAAATGGGAAAAAGTCATTTCATCACATCAGCCTGTAACTTGACAAGAACCTTGCAAATAAGCATTAAGGCCAAAAAAGGTATAAAACACTGAGAACATCTAGGCCACTTGCGGCTGCTTCCCAGATCTAGGGGCAAATCCATGAGTTGAAAAGTAAAGGCACATTAGTTCGGGTAAGAAGTCTTATTTCTTGGCTTCTGTGGCCTGCAATCAGGAATTACCTGAAATTCTTTCTGGAAACAAAAAGGCAGAGCATATATACATTAATTAAAATCAAAGAAGTCAATGGTGGAAGGGGTTTGCTTAGCATTCTGTGGCTGTCACCCAGTATGAATGGATGTTCTCTATTCTTAAGCCTGTGCCTTGTAATTTAGGAAAATTATCATTCTTTGTGAAAAATCCCATTGGTGAGCTAATCTCTCAAATGCCTTCTTTTATTTTCTGAAAAAAAAGTTTTTTGATCAACGAGTCAACATGTTTAATGATTATAAGTTGTCTTGTCAAAGGTTTACAAACCTGCATGGCTGTATCCTTCTTGGGTGGGCTTGTGTGGGGCTGGAGTCCCCCTGAATTCCTTGGAGACCTCCTTTTCCTTCAGCAGGCTATGGAGGCTGTGCTTGGCTAGGAAGTATGGCTGACAGTCTACACTTTTGTCCTTGGAATTATCTTGCTTTCCCAGCCCTGGTTAAAATTTTTCTTTCATATCTTAATATTTCCATGATAGACCATGGGGGAGGGAAAAAAAAACTCAGAAAAGGTTTCACCCTTGCTGTTAAAAAGTTGTGGCCTTTGCTTACATTTGCCAGAGAAAGTGGCTTATGCCACCAATTAACATGAATTATTAACTCATAGATTAATAATTTATTAGAAACCTAAATCTGGCACTGCCAGATCCAAACGATTTAAACAAAAACAAAGAAAACAACATAACTCTGATTATAACAATTTGTAGACAATGCTTGGAATAAGCAATGGCATTTTGGCTTTCCAAAGGATTTCTTATTTTCCCTCTAATACCACACTGACTGAAGAGTCAAGCAAATTCATTAATTAATAATACCTATAATGACTCATGCAGATGTTGGTTTTAATTTTTTTTTATTTAACAAAGATTCATTGATATGGTTTGTCTGTGTCCCCACCCACATCTCAACTTGAATTGTAGTTCCCATAATCCCCACATGTCATGCATGGGAGGGACCTGGTGGGAGGTAGTTGACTCATGGGGGTGATTATCCCCATGCTGCTGTTCTTGTAATAGTGAGTGAGTTCTCGTGAGATCTGATGGTTTTATAAGGGGCTTTTCCCCCTTTTGCTCTGCACTTCTCTTTGCTACTGCCATTTAAAAAAGGACATGCGTGCTTCCCTTTCCACCATGATTGTAAGTTTCCCGAGGCCTCCCCAGCCCTGCTGAACTGTGAGTCAAATAAACCTCTTTCCTTTCTAAATTACCCAGTCTCTGGTATGTCCTTATAGTAGTGTGAGAATGGACTGATACATTCATATACCTCTTTCTTTGTGTCAACTTCTATTTGAAACATTTGCACGTTAATTTATTTAATTAGTGTTCCTAACGACCCTCTGATTTAGACATTTGTTGTCATCTACATGTTACAGGGCAAGGAGAAACCATGCCAGAGTCACACAGATAGATGGTGACAGGCTGTGTGACCTCGCCAGGGCTGCCCAGACAAAGTAGCACAGACTAGGTGCTTTAAACAATGGAAATTTATTCTCTGACAGCTCTGGAGGCCAGAAGTCCAAGATCAAGGGGTCAGCAGGAGTGGTTCCTTCTGAGGCTGTGAGGTAGGATCTGTTCCTGACTCTCCCCCAGCTTCTGGGAGTTGCTGCAATCTTTCACATTCCTTGGCTTTTAGACACATCACCCCAATCTCTGTCTTTATCTTCACAGGGCAGTCTCCCAGTGTGCTTGTTGTTTATGTGTCCAAATTCCTTTTTTTAAATATAAGAACATCAGTTATATTGCATTAGGGCCCACCCTAATCACCTTATTTTTATTTGATTACCCTCTGTAAAGACCCTATCTCCAAATAATGTCATATTCTGAGGTCCTAGGGATTAGGACTTCAACATGTGGGTTTTGGAGGTTCAGAACACATTCAACCCATAACACTGGTAGAGCCAGGATTGAAACCCATGATGTCTTGGGTCTGTGCTCTTAACCACCATGCTATGCTGCCTCCCATTGTTTGGTCTTTTTAAAAATAGATAAAGCTCATTAGGGCAAGTTTGATTTAGAGTATCTTATTGATCCCTATACAAGACTTGTCCTCAGGGTAGGTGCTCTTGTGGACAATGTTTCCTTGAGCCCAGGAAGGGATGTGCTTAAATTTAGAGAGATCAGATTGGTTTGCAGCTAGAAGGTCTCTAAATTCTCTTCAAGCTCTGAGCTCAGAATTTGAAATCAAAAAGCTCTTTTAGTTCCTCCTGTCTGACTCCCTAGCACCTTTTCTTAAATCTGCATTTTAAAGGGATTGGAACAGGGAGAAGCCTTATTACTTCCTTTTTTTCTTCCAAATTCCTGTTCTTGGAGCCATGATTGGGTTACATGGCACCTCTGCTACCTTACAAATCTACTTGACTCATCATATCTTAAAATGGAAAAGGGAAACCGAAAGGTCTGATTCTTTGGACTCATAGCTTGATAAGGAAGCAAAGCTTGAAAATCCTTGTTCCTTAATGGGGAAGGAAAAAGAAAAAAAAAAAAAAGAAAACAGAGTAGACAAAGGAAAATCAGAAAAAGTAAGAGCAGAGAAAATAACTTGGCAAATAGAAGTAAAAATAGGATTTGGGATTTAAGAAATTGTGCTTTGTTTCATGAAATGCCAATTTGCAAAGGAGAAGGGCGATGGCTGACATTCCAATGATGAAGCCTAGGGTGGAGCTTTACACAGTACCACGTCTTATCACTTCATCCACCCCACCACCGAGCTCACTCTGACAGCTGTCTGGGAGATTCGCTGGAAAGATTAGATTCTCAAAAACATATGCTGCATTTGGCTCCCCACCTCCATATTTTTAGGGTTTTCTCTTTTCTTATTGTTTCTTTCTTTGTGTGTGAAGACTTACTAGCATTTAAGTGCAGTTTATATGTCAGATTACTTCCTTATTTTTATTTTCCTTTGAAGCAAAGAATGTCATTAAAAATCATACAAGAGGGTGACAAGCAGATTATAGAAATTTGTTCCTATTTTCTTGAACATATTGTCCACCTTTTTCAGTACGTTTACAAATTTGCTCTGTTCTGAAGGCAGAAGTGATAGAGTCAATTCTAAGTTGACTATAAAAGAGGACAGGGGACATACAGAGGTCACTTCAGAGGGTAGGATTGAATACAGAGAGAGGTCAGGGCTTGACTGGGGCCACATTTTCCTGCTGCATTTCTAAGGAGGGTCATCAAATCTATTTAGAAATGTCTGACTCTTGCCTTGAAAAGACTGGTCCAGAAATTTGATCCGGCTCTTACTTCTCTCACCCTCTTAGGGGCTGCTCCTCTTTGGAAGCTCCCATAAATGTTAATTCATACAGAATCCAGCAGATTAATAGACTGCAAAAACTGCCACAACTCTTCACTTTCCCCTGTATCCATGTTCCTTGTAATGTGACTTTACAGCTCTTCCTTCAAGAGGTGGAGTCTATTTCCTCTACCTTTGAATCTGTTACTGGCCTGTGACTTGCATTGGCCAATAGAATTCAGCAGAAGTCATGGTGTGCCCTTTCTGGGCCTAGCGTGAGAACTCAAGAGGTCTTACATGTGGCTATTCTTTCTTAGAACCCTGCCCAGATATCTTATGAATAAGACAAGACAGAGTAGCTTGCTGGGGATGAGCAGACACATAAAGCAAAGGTAAGATGTTCTAGCTGAGGCCACCCCAAACGAGCCAATCCTTAGCTGACTCCTCAGCTGAGCAAAGATGTAGGAATGAGCCCAGGCAAAATCATGGTACCCATCCAAATGAGCCCAGATCAAGTTGCTGACTGAATCATGAGCTAAGCAAGTGGTAGTTGCCTTAAGCCACTAAATTTTAGTGGCTTAAGTTTTAGGTTTGTTATGCAGGAATAGCTAACTGATGTACTAGCTTGGAAATTTGATTAAGTTTTGTGTTTTATGTTCTTTCTTGTTGCTAATGTTCTTTGGAGAGCCTCAACAAATGTTTATTTATACAGAAAACCTAGCACTGTTGGTAATCCCCTCTCCTGCTCATGGTACAATGATCATTGCTAGTGGAGAATATTATAAGTTGGTCCTTGAGTTCACCTTTGGGCTTTCCTCTTCATAGTGGGAGATGTAAGATAAAATATTTGATCCTTTATTTTGGATGCAGTGCCCTGGCATACCCCTTGACCGTTGGACTCCTAAACATTTTATTGATGTAGCAAGCCTCTGAATCTTCATAGGCTTTTATCTCTCATCCCCTGGAACATATGTGTCTGACTTGTACTAGTCAATTCTTGCTCATTTGGCCTGCACTACAGAATGATGTCATCTGTAGTGCATATCCATGTGACGTTCTATGGAACGCCCAGATGCAGGGATGTCAAGATCTCCACAGACTATAATATGACCAATGGTGAAAGAGGTAACATAGTCCTTGGGGCAAAACTGTAAAGAAATATTTTTTATTCTTTCTATTTCATTGCAAATAGCTTCTGATCTTCTTTTTTGATGGAATTAGAAAGGAATGGCTTCACCAAATCAATGGCTGTGTAGAATGTACCTGAGACATTATTCATCTCTCCAACAAAGATATCATGTCAGGAATTGAAGGAAAAAATGGCTGCTGCTTAGTTGAGTTTGAGTGGTCTACCATCATCCTCCAGGATCCAGACAGTTTCTGCAGGGGACTTCCCATGGAATGTGATGATCTGGTGGGTTTTCTGGGTGTCTTCTGTCATATCTCCTCTCCAGCTTGTTCCCTGCAGTTGCTCCCAGCGACTCTGGCATCGGAACCTCACTAAGTTCAGACAGCACTTTTCTCATGCTTTGAGGCTCCATCCTAATAGCCAATTTATGCAGTCTTCTGGGGTCCTTGCTGAAGTAGGTTAAATACCATGCAAGGTCAATTTTCTGTGCCAATGTCCGGTTCCTGGTTGGAAGAGACTGGGACCTGGCACTTAGATGCAAGGCAGCAGCTAGCGTGAGGCAAGCAAGGGGCCCATGGTGCAAAATTTAAGGAGGTGTTGAAGTGTTCACTCTCAGGTCCATGCATGTTCAGGGAGCATATGAGTCCTGAAATTTTGTCCCGTAGATGCCTCCCTCACCTCACCTCACCTCATCCCCAGCTCTGCTCGGGTAAAGGAATCTGTGTTGATGCCATTAAAATCTTGAATCCCTGGGTCCTCCTGAACCCTCTAAGTTGCAAAAGGAGCCCACACCTCCTGGGAAGAGCCAGAACTTCCTTCTAGCCTGGCGATAGTACAGAGACCTCTCCTCTGCAAGGTAATGAGAATCGTCTCCTTAGTCTGTGCTTACCCCACCCCTTTTGGCCCTTAGACCTATCACTATGGTTATAGCACAGCATGCCCCAGTGGATGCTGTGCTGGGCCCCAAATTGAAGGTAAAGCACTGTAAAACCTAGTCCTGGAAGGACCCTCTGGGGACTGTGCAGTCTAGCTAGCAGGGGGATCTGGGCTGCTTATTACTCTCCCACTCCTTCCTGTGCCAGATTGCTCCAGAAAGCTGATTGGCAAGTGGACTGGGAAGAGGATCCATGAAGCTAGGAATTTTGATTCCTTGGACATGGAGATTGCACAATCTATAATTAAGGCTTTAATCAAATGTGCTCACCCCTCCCTGGTGCTTGCTCTACTCTCTAAGATTAATAACCTGTGTACTTCCCTAAAAATAGTTGGCACACTTACACGTATTGTCTGTATTTAGTTGCTCATTCACTGATTCTTCCTTCATGTTTTGGCTCACTGAATTCCAGACTGTCCTTACTCAGGTTCTGTTTTTGGTCAAAAACCCCAGTAGGCTCACACCTGTAATTCCAGCACTCTGGGAGGCTGAGATGGGTGGATCACTTGAGCCCAGGAGTTCAAGACCAGCCTGGGCAACATAGTGAAACCCCATCTCTAGAAAAAATACAAAAAGTAGCCAGGCGTGGTGGTGTGCACCTGTAGCCCAGGTACTCGGGAGGCTGAGGTGGGAGGATCACTTGATCCCGGGAGGCAGAGGTTTCAGTGAGCCAAATTCGCACCACTGCACTCCAGCCTGGATGACAGAGCGAGACCCCGTTTCAAAAAGCCAAACCAAAACCAAAACAAAATAACGACCAACAAAACCCCAGTGGAAACGTTCAGTCCTTATGTCATGACATAAACACCTTATTCTCATAACAATTGTCACTGGAATTCCTTGTAGGAAGGAATTTGTCTCGCTTAGTATGGTTGGCGGAATAATGCTCCCTCCTGCCTTCTGAAAAGATGTCCACATCCTAATCCTAGAATCGGTTTTATGTTACATAGGAAGGGGGGAATTAAAGTGGCAGATGGAAGTCGTCAGAGGGGCCCTTATAAGTGGAAGAAGAAGGTCAGTGTTAGAGAGACACATGTGAGGATGCCCCGCTGCCAGCACTGCAGATGGAAGAAGAGACCACAAGCCAAGGAATGCAGGTAGCCTTTAGAAGCTAGAAGAGGCAAGGAAATAGGGACTCCCCTAAAGCCTCCCAAAAGGAATGCAGCCCTGATGACAATATAATTTTAGCCCAGCGAGACCCATTTCAGACTTCTGGTTCTGAAACCATACTACAATAAATTTGTATTGTTTTAAGTAACTAACTTCGTGGTAATTTGGTGCAGCAGCCATAAGAAACTTTTACACTTAGGAAAGCACAGAGACACAGCTTAGGCCAGAATATCAGGAAGTCTGGTAAAGGTGTGCAGCCAAGAAGGAGAAGCTTTTGTTTGGGGAGAAGGAGGGAGGAGGAAAGGTAGGGAGGGTAGTGTTAGCCAAGCATGGTGTTAGATGAAAGGCTGGAGCCACAGCTGCTATCTCTGAGTCTTTTTTTTTTGTTTTTTGAGACGGAGTCTCGCTCTGTCACCCAGGCTGGAGTGCAGTGGCGCAGTCTCGGCTCACTGCAAGCTCTGCCTCTGGGGTTCAAGCCATTCTCCTGCCTCAGCCCCCTGAGTAGCTGTGACTACGCGCATGCCACCATGCTCGGTTAATTTTTGTATTTTTAGTAGAGACAGGGTTTCACCATGTTGGCCAGTTTGGTCTTGAACTCCTGACCTCAGGTGAGCCACCTGCCTCAGCTTCCAAAGTGCTGGGATAACAGGTGTGAGCCACCATGCCCGGCCTCTCTGAGTCTTAATTGCTATCCCAATGAATGTCTTTGTTGACCACTCCCTTCTGTACTCACCCCTTGGTTTCTGTCATGCCTTACCTGCAGTCGGGGATATCACATCAGAACAGGGCCAAGCAAAACATTCAGAGTCCACTGGCACATCCAGGGGTCTTCTAGGATCTTCCCCAATCTTATCAGAACGACTCACCTCTGTGTACCCAAAGAGCCCTTAGTCATTGCCCTTCAGAGCTGAAAGCTGACTGCGGAGGTGAAAGCACACACAGGAGAAGGACAGGAAAACCACAGCTGCTGCACACTGGGGGACACAGTCTTCTTCACCCCAAACCATCCTCTGTCTGAAACCTGGGATGATTTAATCGAGCTGTGTTGCGGGTTGAATGATTCCCTGTCAGATTCACACACTGGAAGGCCTAATTCCTAGTACCTCAAAATGTGACCTTATTTGGAAATAGGATATTTACAGAGGTCGTCAAGTTAAAAGGGTATCATTAGGGTGCCCTAACTTAGTGATTGGTGACCTCACTAAAAGGTAAAAGGGGAAATTTGGACACAGAGACAGACATGCACAGAGGGAAGACGGTATGAAAACATAGGGAGAGGATGGCATCTACAAGCCCAGGACAGAGGCCTGGAACAGAGCCTTCCCACACAGCCTCAGAAGGAGCCAACCCTGCCGACACCTGGATCTCAGACTTCCAGCCTCCGTGACAGTGAGAAATGAACGTCTGTGGTTCGGGCCGCGCAGTCTGTGGTCCTTTGTTGTGGTGGCTGTAGCAGATGCACACAAGGTGGAAACCTCTACAATTTGCATTCAGTTCCATAAACAGGTGCTCGTTCCTAGGACAGCTGGGGGTTTTCACTCTCAAACACCGAAGAAGGTGAGCCTTCTCCACTTCCTGTCTGCTTGTGGTTGAGGTTTAGTACCGAGGAGCCCACCTTTACTGTTTCTTGTTACAACGCCAAGGACAAGGGGAAACCGTGAAAACGCAGAAGCCCCACCTGGAGAAGAGGGTCAGTGAAGAGTGATCTATTACAACATCGACTTTCTGAGAAGAGCAATTAAAGGCCCATAATCCCATTTTCTCCAAAGACAAATAATGATTATAGGGCCCCAACTTCTGGAAAGTATGATGCTTCTGCAAATGTCCACAAAGATAAACAAAGTTAAAGACCAGGTTATAAATGGAGCCCGTGCAGGAGACCATGGTCAGTGACACAGGCTGTGTCTGCCGCTCTAACTTGATTCCTCAGCTCTGCCCTCCCCACTGTTTATGTTTTTATATTCCCAGCATTGCTCTGCCTCAAATGCTCTGGAAGGCAGAAGTTTGGAAAGGAAAGGAAGAGATTTTTCTTCCCTTTGTTTCTGATACGTTTCAGAAAGCTGTATCTTAATGAAAACATGTTGACAAAATGCATTCTTAAGCATTTAAAAGTGATGATTTTTTTTTTTATTCCTTAGAGAAATGGCTTCATTTATTTACCAGAGTCTTTTATCGATGCCTGATACTGACATGACCTAGGAAGCTTGGCCTTCAGATGACTTAACAGTGCTGCCATCTCACCTTTACCCTTGTTTAGGGAGAGTTATTCTGTGCAGGGTGTCACAGGGAAGACTGCATTCGTGGAAGTCCCTAATTTACCTCCTGTTGTTTACTTTCCTTAGGTAAATCCACTGCGGATGAGTTTGTAGATGAATAACTGTCCTGGGAAATAATCACAAATGCTTTAATTGGAGGTTAAATACGTCTTCACAGAAGGTTTTTTAGACCTCCTGGATACACTAGTAGGGACCCTGAGATGGTGCAGAAAAATGAGAGTGTGAGGTCAAAGTGCATGCATTTGAGACAGTGGAAATCAAAATCACCGTCCTCTGGTTGATTTATGGGGACAAGGATACTAGACCGAGTGTCTTAGGGGCTCAGCACAGGACAAATTACACTGCATAGCAATGGTCCCAGGAAAAGTAAGGGAAACTCTGAAGGGAAGGGACCAGGCACCCAGTGTCAGGAGCCATATCAAACATTTCCAAGACAAGGGGTTTAGGCTCACCTGTGCAGGTGAAGTCTGATAAAGAGGTCTGATACATTCCTAGTTCCTAAGAATGTGGAAGCCAGTTTACTCCTACATGTTTAAAATGATAAAGTAGATATTTCTCGTGATGCGGCATTTGGTAATGGACAAGAGGTGAGGGTGCCTCTGCACACCCCGATGCTGACTCCATGCAGGAGTGCTCACAGGGATGATGGATGAAGCTGTGATTGATGGCCCAGGCTGGAGTTCTCCCTGACATGCTCTGGGGCCAGCTACTTGTAGAAAAAGTGCTAACAAAGGACTTGGAACCAACCCAAATGTCCACCGATGATAGACTAGATAAAGAAAATGTGGCACATATACACATGGAATACTATGCAGCCATAAAAAAGGATGAGTTCATGTCCTTTGCAGGGACGTGGATGAAGCTGGAAACGCTCATTCTCAGCAAACACAAAAACAGAAAACCACATATTCTTACTCATAAGTGGGAATTGAATGATGAGAACACATGGACACAGGGAGGAGAACATCACACACTGGGGCGTGTTGGGGGTGGGGAGGCTAGGGGAGGGATACCATTAGGAGAAATTCCTAATGTAGGTGACGGGTTGATGGGTGCAGCAAACCACCATGGCACTTGTATACCTATGTAACAAACTGCATGTTCTGCACGTGTACCCCCAGAACTTAAAGTATAATAAAAAATGAAAAAGAGAAAGTGCCAACCTGGAACTCAGGAGGTTCAAAACTTCTTTCCCTGGGCTATTTATTCAGTCACAAGAAAGTCTGGGAAAGTCACTGAACCTCTGTGTCTCATTTCATTTGTCTGTAAAAAAGGATAATAATGCTTATTTCACTTGTCTCTCAGGATAAATATGAACATCAAACTTTGAAATGGTTTAAAGGTGAGAAGGAAGAAAGGAAGAAGGAAATGAGGGAGGGAGGGAAGGGGAGAAAGATGAGTAAGAAAGGAAGGGGAAAAGGGAAAGAAAGAAGGGAGAGTGGAAGGAGAATAGTCACTTGAAATTCACCTTGCTCTGTGTTGAGATTCTGAATTAATTACGTGAAAGTTGGGTGTTGGTGCTCTGGGGGAATAGAGGTTGTACCTCTCAAATTCTGTTGCTTGGATACGTAAGCTAGAAAAACGTTGAGTAGTGCAGTCACTGAACTTATATCCTGTATGAAAAATTCCAGTTCCAATCTCTGAAAATTTAATTGCTTGATGTGTCTTAACTTTTGTTCTTGCTATTGTTGGCTGCAGTCATCCTTAAACTATCAGAATTCTCTTTAAAACTGCAGAACTGTGCAATATACTTTAACCACCGGGCCCTAAACCACAAAACCCATCACAAAGTCTGGCAGAGCAGCTCAGCGTAAGAGGATGTCTTTGAAAGACTAAGATGAACATTAAATTAATCAACCAATGCTCTAGGGGGAAATGGCCACTAATTTCAAATTTTTCATCTCTGGGAAATCAATTATTATTATGTTTATTGATGTTGTATTTGTCACTATTTTCAGCCATTTCCCCTGATGACATGGGTTAAAATAAGAACATTGTTGTAAAAGAGATTAGACATGTTCAATTCTGTTTCTAGACTTTCCACCTCTCAGCTTCATGGGGTTTGGGAGAGAAATCGAGGCCATGGGGCAGAGGCTGAGCTGGCTTTTTTTGTTGTTGTTCCTTTCTAGAATTGCTTTTGCCTCAATAAGATTTTTAACGTTTAGCTAAACACCAGCTAATGTTTATCATTTGCTGGCTGGATTTTGGAGACGAATGTATATAAAAACATTCCCTTTCCAATCAGGTTATTTGAGGGTTGGAATTTGTTTCCTCATTCCCCAGAAGATTCTGGGACCCCTCTCCTTCGGTGTATGGGGTGGAAGTCCCCCTTGTCAGCTGCACAGAAAGGGACATCTTGCTGATGTGTTTAATCCCCAAAATGGAATGGCCCTGACTCATGGGAACCAGTTAACGCCAGCCTGTGCACGTTGTTCCAAAACCTAATTGCCTATTCCCTATGGAATTGCTCTTGTCCTTTTCAAAGCCCTCGGTAATTTGGAGTCCCCATAGCAGTGATCAAGACAGGTTTGTCAGCACAATGACAATATGCAGATCATTCTCCCATTTGGTTGTGTATATATTTGCATTTGCAAATATCCAAAACTACTGTCATATATATGGGCTGTGTACAGCAATAGAGAAATGATTCTAGGATCACAGTACATGTTCCATCAAGGTAGAGAAATATGTAGCAAATCTTACACACACACACACACACGTACGTCTCTCCTAATATGCCAGGCACTATACAGATTCTGAGAAGCATTCTGGGAAAATACAAAAGCAAATTGACTATACAAACTCTACCTTTAATGAACACAGTCTAGTGAGTACATTAGAGTATTAAATCTTAGGTTTATACATACACATATGTTAATGTACCCCAAATAAAAATATAATGATAATTTCTGAATGAAGCTCTTAGATAACAAATGCATTTATAAACCTTTATTGGCTTTAGATATTTAAAAATGATACCTGCATGCTGTAACACATTTTAAGAATACAGACACTTATAAAACAATTACAAAAATAAACATAGAATCCCTATTTTCCCTTAATCTCACTCCTGAGATGGCTATGGGTTATAACTGTTTGATGTGTGTTCTTCCTAAATTTTGATTTGCCTGTAAAACATAAAACAAGGAATATATGTGGTAGATATATTTGTATGCTATCATCTCATTCTTTTTTTTTCTCTTCTTTTTTTTTTTGAGATGGAGATTTGCTCTGTCGCCCAGGCTGGAGTGCAGTGGCACAATCTCAGCTCACTGCAATCTCCACCTCCCGGGTTCAAGACATTCTCCTGCCTCAGCCTCCCAAGTAGCTGGGACTGCAGGCACATGCCACCACACCAGGCTATTTTTTTTTGTATTTTTAGTAGAGATGGGGTTTCACCAGATTAGCCAGGATGGTCTCAATCTCCTGACCTCGTGATCCGCCCACCTTGGTCTCCCAAAGTGCTGGGATTACAGGCATGAGCTACCGCACCTGGCTGCTATCATCTCATCCTTTCAAATGACTTCCTATTATATAGATGATGGATAACCTCCTATTATCTCATGTCATGGATGTACTAGACTTTACTTAACAATTCCTTACTGGTGGGCACTTAGGTTACTGTCAGTTTGTGTGTGTTTTGCACTACATTTAAAATGGATTCTGAATAAGGGAGAACTTGTTATAGCAGGAATACTAGCAATGTCAATGATAGATAAGCAATGTTCAATACTTGACCATTGAAGCTTTTGATCAAGAAGCAATATGATCAAGGGTGTATATTAGAATAATGCAAGGTGGGAGCTGAATTGGAATGTGACGGTAAGCAGAGAAGACCAGCAGGCTCTTTCTACAATCATCTAGATGTGAGATGCTGAAGATTTGAATAGGGGCTATGGCAGTGAGAAAGGAGATAAAAGATTCTGGAATTACCATTCATATTCCATTAACTGGGAGAAATTGGTAGTGAAGAAGATGATATTAATTCCTAATTGGAACTAAATCGAAGCTACCGTCAGCTTGTGATTTTCTAATGGCGGGACACAGAAGAGGGCTGGGACATGCTTCTGGTTAGTGGATGAATGCTCATCATTCACTTTGGAAATGGGTCCAGTCTTGGGAGTATATATGACTTGGGGTGGAGGCAGGAGGCTGAGAAAGGGAGGCCAAACAGAGTTCTGATCTCCCTTCCCTGCTTACATCAAAGGCAGCTCTTCTGCTTTCGGGGTTCTTGCTTCTCCACCTGAGAGTTGGCCAACAAATGCTCTCAGCTGAAGAGGTAAAGGGGCCCCAACTCACTGCTCAGCCTCAACCATGTTTAATTCAGCCTCAAGTAATCAAAATGTGACCGTTTTGGGGAAATAGAACTGACAGGAGATAGTGGCTGATTAGATATAGGAATAAAGAAGAGTTAAAGACGGCCATGAGATTTCAAACCCGAATGAATAGGATAATATGGTAACATTAATTGAAAGAACTTGGCAAAGAGATCGAAATTTTTTTCTTTTTAGTGGAATCAGGAGAGAAATGAATGTATTTAAATTTTTAAAATGCAAGATGGAGAAGATACAATTAGAAACTGAAAATTTTGTCCTGGAACTCTATAGAGAATTCAGTCGGAGTCATCATCACGTGGCTAAGGTTTGGCCCTATGAAAGATGGAATTTCCCTTGGAAAAGCTGTCAAGAAAGTCAGGGAAAGCACCGTGGTGAAGAGCAGCATTTGATGATGGGAAGAACAGAGAGTGGTCTTAGAAAGAGTTATCCTAGAAGCCAGAAGAGGAGGGCGCAATTTCAGAAGAAAACTGTGGTCCACGTCATCAAATACCATGCAGGGCCTGAGGGGACACATGTCAAGAAGGAGATGCCAGATCTGCTGACTGAGGATAATTAGTGCCCACTGGGTCAGGGCCAGGGCCAGATGGCAGCCTGGTGCAAGTCTCTGTGGGGAACACACAAGTCCCTGACTCCAGCTTAGGCAGAGGAGGCCAAGAAGGGAAATGAATAAGAAGAGAGAAAGGGAGAGTAGGGATTCCTGCACCCATTTTTAGGGGATTCTCCTTCCCTTTTCAGGTTTCAGTCTCTGAACCACAAGGGGATGTTGTCTTTTTGTTCTTTCCCATCATCAGCAAAGAACTCCAATTTTCTATTTTTGCTATATGGCTAAAAAGCATTTTCCTTCTGACTGTATTTGAGTTAAGCTTTTGGTTCTGTCATCCTTAGGTTGTTCAGCAGGGAAAAGCTGGAATGACCTAAATGGCCAACAACTCATAGATTGCTTAATTAGTTATGTTCAATAATTCATATTATAATGTTTTCCCTTTTTGTAGAAAAACTATAATATACTGATACATATGAAATAACCGATCATTTGTTCAAATGTACACTGGAACACCAACCACATCCCATAACAGGGAGCACTGCAGGGTAGAAAATGCCATACACTTTTTTTCCCCTACAAACAGTAGAAAAAACAAACGTTGGATCTCCTGACTTTCTTTAGCTGGGAATGGAAAATTCAGTCATCAAGGTGTGGGATTTTTCCAGGTGCATTTGACAAATGATTAGAAGGGCTTAGGGAAGCTGTTACCTGGCTTCCCTATGGGAAATAGGGGAGATTTCTTTTCTTTTCCTCTTTCTTTCTTTCTTTTCTTTCTTTTCTCTCTTTTCTCCTTCCTTCTTTTCTTTTCCCTCCCCCGCTTCTTTCCTTCCTTCCTTCCTTGTCCTTGCTTCCTTCCCCTTCCTTCCTTCCTTCTTTCCCTCCTTCCCTCCCTTCCTTCTTCTCTGTCTCTCTCTCTTTTCTTTTCTTCCTTTCGCTCTTTCTTTTTCTTTCTTTCCCTCCCTCCCTTCCTTCCTCCTTCCTTCCTTTCTCTTTCTTTTCCTTCCTCCTTTGCTTCCTCCCTCCCTCCCTTCCTTTCTTTTCTTTTCCTTCTTTTCTTTTTTCTTTCTTTCTTCTTTCCTTCCCTCCCTTCCTTCCCTCCCTTCCTTCCCTCCCTCCTTCCCTCCTTCCTTCCCTTCTCTTTTCCTTCTTTCCTTCCCTCCCTCCCTCCTTCCCTCCCTCCCTCCTTCCTTCCTTCCCTCCTTCCTTCCTTCCCTCCCTCCCTCCTTCCCTCCCTCCCTCCCTCCCTCCTTCCCTCCTTCCTTCCCTCCCTCCCTCCTTCCTTCCCTCCCTCCCTCCCTCCCTCCTTCCTTCCTTCCCTCCCTCCCTCCTTCCTTCCCTCCCTCCTTCCCTCCCTCCTTCCTTCCTTCCTCCCTCCTTCCCTCCCTCCTTCCCTCCCTCCTTCCCTCCCTCCTTCCCTCCCTCCCTCCTCCCTCCCTCCTTTCCCGGGTTCCTTCCTTTCTCTTTCCTTCCCTTCCTTCCCTTCCTTCCCTCCTTCTTTCTCTCTCTCTCTCTTCCTTCCTTCCTTTCTTTCTTCTTTCCTCTTTCTTTTTTTCTTTCTTATAGGTTATCTCTGTTGCATAGGTTGGAGTGCACAATCATAGCTCACTGCAGTTTCAAACTTCTGGGCTCAAGTGATCCTCTCACCTCAGCCTCGCAAGTAGCTAGGGCTAAAGCCATATGCCACAACACCAGGCTGATTTTTAATTTTTTTTTTTTTTTTATAGAGACAGGGCCTTGCTATGTTGCTAAGGCTGATCTCAAACTCCTGGTCTCAAGCGACGCTCTCATCTCGGCCTCCCAAATTGCTGGGGTTATAGGCACAAACCACAGTACCTTGCCGATTTTTTAATATAGGTCTGATGAAATGCTGTGTGAACACAAGAAGGTTAGCCCACAGAGATGTCTCTCACTTTCCAGAATGTCAAATATTTGGGCTGATAACAAAACTTTGAGCAGTCATGAAGTATGGCAATATATTCATCTAATGAACTGGCAATATTATAAATGTCTAAGAATCATAAAAATGTTAAGGATTCATCTTTTCTTAAGTAGAACACTCAAGCTGTGTTGGATTCTAATGTGCACTTATTAGGTTGTGAAATTATTTCAGTTATTTACTAACCAGTTAATGCATTTAAAGGACATATTTTAAAAGGACAATTGAATGCACAAAGATTTTTGCCTTGTCATCAATTTCGGTGAAATATACTTGTTGGATTCAAAACACATTTTAAAAAATATTTTGCTACCATGGGATTCTCCAGGAATATAATCATATGTTTTCATCATAGGTAGTTAAAATGGGATGGGGTATTAGAAACTAATATCTGTTAACCTATTTTCTTAGAGGAAATTTAAGCTCATAGAGTTGGAGGACTGGTTCAAGGTCAAAGCCAGTGGACAGAATGCAGCTCCCTGATTCCCAGTCCAGTGCTCTTTGCAAAGCACAACAATGCCTCATCCAGAAACACAGCTTTAGGGAATTTTTAGGGCCTTCACATCTAGAACCTATACAATAGTATATGGTGGTTCTCGGTGATCTGAATTTGCTGAACAGTAGACAGTGGACAGTTAAACTATCTTTAGGGGGAGGATGAGAGCGGTATATACTCGCAGACAGATACCTTACTGCAGAATAACTTAAGGATATGCCCTTCCCTTTTCAGCAAGAACACATCTGCTGTGGGAAAATAAAGGGACCCATAGACTCTTTGCAAACCCCATCTCCACTGGCCTTGTGGCTTCATCATCCACTGGGGACCCTCCGCTCACTCTCTATCTCAGTTGGGCTGATTCCCATCCCCGAGGTGTCATAAAGTGTGTCTATGGTGATGTATGCATTTGGGGAGTCATTTGAAAAGGAATGCATGCAATGGGTGGGTGGGGAATAAGTAGGACTTGGATGATTCTCTGACTCAGGAAATCAGAGATCCCTTGGGAAGGATTCATAACAAGTGTGATTTTTTAAAAGTTTAACTCAAGTAAGAATAATAAAAAATTACTGAGGTAATACAAGAGAAACAAGGACATTGCAGCCGCTGCTTCCCCCTTTTCCCTAACTTCCTGCCTTCCTCCATCCCTGGAGGCCTTTACCTTTAACTGCTTCTGTTTTTAGCTGTTATTAGTTACTTCTAGTCGTTAACTTTCTATCTTTAAATAATATGCCTCTACCAGTGGTTGTTATTCCCCTTGCCTACCTCTCCCCTTCCCATGTGGTGATATCACTATTTTTGCCTTTATTTCTGCTGAGAAAACTTCCTCTCCACCTGAATGTAAAAAAAAAAACTGAATCCCAGTCATGTTCACTACCATGTACAAAGCTGAGCTCCAGATAAATTAAAAACCTAAATATAAAATATAGTACTATAAAGGTAATAGAAAAAAATGTAGAAGAATATCTTCTTGAGTATTAGGCCGGGTGCGGTGGCTCACGCCTGTAATCCCAGCACTTGGGGAAGCCAAGGCGGGGAAGATCATGAGGTCAGGAGTTCGAAACAAACCTGGTCAACATAGTGAAACCCCGTCTCTGCTAAAAATACAAAAATTAGCCGGGCATGGCAGCATGCGCCTGTAGTCCCAGCTACTTGAGAGGCTGAGGCAGGAGAATCACTTGAACCCAGGAGGTGGAGGTTGCAGTGAGCTGAGATCATGTCACTACATTCCAGCCTGGGTGACAGAGCAAAACTCCGTCTCAAAAAAGAGAAAAGGACTTCAATATTACAAAAAAACATAAAAGCCTGGTAGATTTTGTCACATCAAAGCTAAGAATTTTGATTCATTGTTGGACCTCATGTAGACAAAGTTAATAGCCTGCACGCTGGGAGAAGATATTTGCAACATCTTAAACCAGGAAGTCTTCTATAGTGTTAATGTGCTTGACTGTAGTAATCACTTCACTCTGTGTGTGTGTGTATAAAAAATACTTATATAGGCTGGGGGTGGTGACTCACGCTTGTAATCCCAGCCCTTTGGGAGGCCGAGGCAGGCGGATCACAAGGTCAGGAGATCGAGAACATCCTGGCTAACACGGTGAAACCCCATCTCTACTAAAAATACACACACACACACACACACACACACACAAAGCCGGGTGTGGTGGTGGGCTCCTGTAGTCCCAGCTACTCGGGAGGCTGAGGCAGGAGAATGGCGTGAACCCAGGAGGTGAAGCTTGCAGTGAGCTGAGATCTCGCCACTGCACTCCAGCCTGGGCAACAGAGTGAGACTCCGTCTCAGGAAAAAAAAAAAAAAAAACTTATGTAGGATGATCAAGGAATTCTTGCATATTAAGAAAATGCCACAAAATCTAAGAAAATGGTTATAACAAATAAATTCAGAGGAAGGGATCACTGAACAAGTAATATTTGTATTAATAAGTGTTCTAAATTATTAGGAAGCTGTGAAATGAAAATGAATACAATGAGATGCCATTTTCTACACAGTGGATTGGCAAAATTAAGAAGTTGAGCCGTGCTGTTGTAGGCTGGGCTCTCCCAGAGCACATACTGAGCCGACATTGAATCAAGGTTTGACTTAAGGCGTTTATTTGGAATGAGCTGAGAAGAGAGTGGGGAGGATGCAAGACTGGCAGGAGAAGTAGAGGTGTGATGTAACAGGACAAAGTCTCACCCAACCCAGAAGGAGCTGGAGTGGAGGTTGCCCTTCAGGGTTGCAGGCACCTGGCTGAAATAGCTGGCCCTTTATACACCCAGCAGCAGGCTGCCCTGGGAGGGGCGAAACCTGGGGCCAATCTGTATTTGGCATTGGTCAGATAATCAACTCCAGGAGGTGAAAGACTACGTGTTCTGCAATCAAGGCAAGACCCTGCAGTTGCTGACAGCTGGAGGCCACCTGTTGACCACACTCCCTGCAGCTGGGCAGCAAGTCCTTCCTTGAAGTGGCACCTGGGCAATGTACTCTGTGTCTCTTACAGGGGTGTGTGTATATGTGTGCGTGCGTGGGTGTGGATTTGGGAAAACTGCACCTTTCAAGCATTGTTGACAGAAGTGAAGACTTATGAACCATGTTTAAAGGCAAGAAACAAGCCTTAGGTTGAGCAGGTGTGTCTCTTAAGTTCCAGTCCAGGTGATAAATATCAGAGAGATTCTCAAAGGGGTCCATAAGAAAACACACAAAAGAAGATCTATTGCAGAAGTGCCTGTGCTGGAGTTGACTGAATCTGAGGTGTTTGTTGCTGTGGGGAAAGTTTCATAAATCAAGAAAAACGAAAGTAGGCATACACACATCAGAATGACTAGACCTTAAACACATAGTGCTGAGCAGAGAAAGGAAGAAAAGAGGATCAGGTTCCAGGTGCGGTGTCTCACGCCTGTAATCCCAGCACTTTGGGAGGCCGAGTTGGACGGATCACGAGGTCGGGAGATTGAGACCATCCTGGATAACACAGTGAAACCCTGTCTCTACTAAAAATACAAAAAATTAGCCGGGTGTGGTGGCGGGTGCCTGTAGTCCCAGCTGCTCGGGAGGCTGAGGCAGGAGAATGGCGTGAACCCGGGAGGTGGAGCTTGCAGTGAGTGGAGATCGCGCCACTGCACTCCAACCTGGGCAACAGAGTGAGACTCCGTCTCAAAAAAAAAAAAAAAAAAAAAACCCATCATTGCTTAGCATATTACCATTTATTCAAATGAAAACTACGTAAATCTCAAGAATACATCCAAATTAGTAAAAGACAATGGAGTGCATGCCCATGGCAGGAGAGATAGGTGGTTATGGGAACGGGAATAAAAGGCAATTAATCAATCAGAACCTAATGAGGAGATTGCACCATTAAGTGATGGTATGTCATTAGCTGTTAGCTAGGAGTATAATTTACTTAACTCTGCGTGCTTGAGGCTGTGGGGGTAAATTGGACAGAACAGTAGACCCTTCTGGTCTTGGGTATGTTGCAGCATCTGCTGGCCTTGTCTGAGGTTCCTGTAGGCTACTTGGTCATTAGTGTCGTCACTTGGCCCCTCCTTGTCTGCACTCTGTGCCTCTTCAGTCCATTGACCTGTTCACCACTGAGGCTCATGGCAACTTCTGGATCTTTCTATGCCTTGCTTCTCAGGCTGTGGACATCTGGGGTGGTAGTTATTTCAGGGCCTCCAGATCCTACTCTGACATTTCTACTTTGCTGGGATCACCTCATGTTACCTTTGGGCACCACCCTCAAGTGGTCGCCCAGAATTCTAAGAATTGGAACATAAACCTTGCTTCTTTTTGGGTCCTTCTAAACTCAGTGTTTTTTTTTTTTTTTTTTTCTTTTTTTTAAATTTAATGTCTCCTACCTCAAGGGCATCTGGGTGGGAGCTGGTCCTATTCTGGGACCCTGGAAACACCCTAACCCTGGCCTCATTCCCTCAAAATCAGTCTAAGCTCCTTTTGGCAATCCTGAAACACGTTTCTCCTTCTGGGGCAACAGGAATTTCCCTCGCTTCTTGTTTTCCCTCCTTACCTTTGCCCTTCACTCCTCCTGGTGCGTCCCAGCTCAACGACCTTCCAGGAGGACCTTGTTCAGAAATGTTTTGATAGTTCTCTTTTTTTTTTTTTTTAATTATACTTTACATTCTGGGGTACATGTTCGAAAAGTGCAGGTTTGTTACATAGGTATACACGTGCCATGGTGGTTTGCTGCACCCATCAGTCTGTCATCAACATTAGGTATTTCTCCTAATGCTATCCCTCCCCTGGTCCCCCAACCCCCCGACAGGCCCCAGTGTGTGTTCTCCTTTCTGTGTCCGTGTGTTCTCATTGTTCAACTCCCACTTATGAGTGAGAGCATGCAGTGTTTGGTTTTCTGTTCTTGTGTTGTACTTGCTTTTAAAAGTGATACGTGATCATTGAGAAAGTTTTGAAAATACAGCAAAGAAAAAAGAACATAAATAGGCACATAAAATCTCAACACTCAAAAAAAAAAGCTATTGTCAAAATTTTGGTGCTTTTCTTGATTATTCTTCATTCTGGGAATCTTATTCATATACTTGAAATCACACTATATAGGGCATAGTGTATATGTAACATTACACCATAAACTTTTCTTTCCAGGCCTGGGGCATTATTAAATATGCCCCTTCTATTGGAAAATGGGTTGGCTCAACATTTATTTTTATTTTTTGGCCATTAGAAACAACAGTGTGATGGACATTCTTAAGTGCAACATCTTTTCTGTATTCTGTATTATTTCCTTAGACTGAGGAACAGACTTATTGGATCAAAAGGCATGCATATTATTAATGCTTTTTATTTCCCTTACTAAGTTACTTTCCTGAAAGGGTAAGTCAGTTGATGATATGAGTGTGTATAAGGTTTATATGCAGGTAAACTCAGTTTAGCCATTCTCACCAGCATTTGCCAAACAGCCTTATTGCCGCATGAAAGAATTATGAAATTGCTGAACTTGAAGACTCCAGAGTTAAGAAGCAAAAATGTTCAAGTCAGAACAGATTTATCTCCCCCTAAGTTTATTATTTTGGGGGCAGTGACACTATCTGAAGATTGACAGTCCTCTGGATTCCATTTGTTCTGTAGCCGTGCATTGGTGAGCAGCCAGCTTGGCAGTAGGTTGGCAATGTTTAATAAGATTTGTGCTCCATGATTGAAACAAATGACTCTTTTTGTCATCAGAAATGGGACTGTTATGCATTTGTTTTAGGAATACAAGATCTGACATCATTAATAATCTGGGCTTGCAGCTTTTGCTTGTTGAATACAATAGATGAATGAAAAATTTAATTTTTTAGTAGATTATAAAAGATGTGCCAATAGATCAAAAATAATTTAGGCAGAGAACTCTTATGCATGAGACATTCCGTTGTCTTTGCTTTTGGTTAGGCTGGCTAGTATGTACCTGCTGAAGTCATTCTTTGTGAATCCTCTAAATGCTACAGTGTAGTATTCAAAGACTTTTATTAGCTGCTTCTCCTTCTCTAACTTTCTCTCCCATTTATTCCCACCCTGGCCTTGCTATGCCAACCATGTCACTCGATGCCCTGTCCCCCAAGGATGAATTTAAATATTTAAATTCTCACCATCATGGTTCCCCCCCACCCCCGCTATGCTTCACGTAGGGAACACTCTCTCTTCTCTGACAATCTATGTAAGTCCTCTTTCCAAGACAAATTTAAAGCCCACTTTCTGGGTATATCTCCCAGATTGTTCCTTCAAACCCAGCACTTAAATCTTGAGTTTACAGCATTTTGATTTTCATTTGATTCAGTTCTGTGTTGCTTCTCCAAGAACTTTATCTACCCTTGGCCTTGGACAGATAATCAGCTCTGCGAGGTTAGGGACCACGTGTTTGAATTCTTTGCCTTTTGAGCTGCACCACCCAGCATGGTTTGAGTGGATGGAGCCATTTAAGGTATTTCTTAAACTTTTGATTTCTCCAGCTTGTGCTGCAGAGGAGAGGTTGGATTTGTGCCTATCTGAAGCAAAGTAACACCCAGCGCAGAAACACTTGGCCAGGGACTGTTTAAAAAAGAAAACATTCCAATTTGCCTTTGCTGACAAGTGAGAGAGAGCTTGGCAGTGAGCCCAGAACCACTGTGGCCTCAGCTGCTCCGTGCGTGCTCTCTGGAGTGGCTCCTTGAGTCAGGCACTTGTAGAGGTTCTGCCAGTGTTGTGACCGGTGCCTCGTGTAAGTTGCATTTGGGGTCATGCAGCCAAGGAGCGGTGCTGGGCATGGCATTGAGGGAGAGGAAGGGGAGGGGTTGGGAGTTGCCTGCAAGTAGTTGATTTTTGCTTAAAAGGAAGACACTAGAAAATGTACTGAAGAGATGCGTTTGTGCACTGGTCCTGAAGGATGTGTATTTCAGTGTCAGGATGAACATGTTCATCAGTGATCACTAGGTAACGGCAGCAGAAAGGTGGCCAAATTACATCACAACACTTTCTTTCATTACCCACTGATGAAATTAACTGGCCCTTTAGAAAATTGCTTTTTTTCCCCACTGAAATTTATACCAAGGAGTTCCACTATCTACGTATATTCAAGAACATTTAAAAAATAGTTCTGTGAATTTTTCTTTGTTATCTGTTGTAGGAGTGTTGCTGCATAAGTTATACAACAGATATGCAGAGAGATCTAAGGAACAAATTCCTCCAGTATCAGAACTGCAGCCACCTGCACCGACCCTGGCTTAAAAAATGTCTTGTGAACACTGAGATCCTTGTGACTGATTCCCTCTTTGGCCACCAGGATAGGAAGCTTAGATCAAACTTTCAGATCACTGCTAGCAACTGCAGAGAGCTGTGGGCTTGCATTTCTGCTTTTCTCTAACTCCCAGATTTACCATTTTGTTACCCACTTTCCCTTTTGCTGTGATATACTTAGTATTTATAGTTTAGTATTTAATTTTTTTAATTAAAAAATTTCAAATTAGTTTTAAATTGACATATAATAATCGTACCTATTTATGGGGTACATAGTGATGTTTCAATATATGTCATGTTATAGTGATCAGATCAGGGTAATCAGCATATCCATCTAGATAGAAAGGGTAAGTTTCAGTGTTCTATCCCACTGTAGGATTCCAACTACAGTTAACAGGAATACATTATATAGTTTCTAATAGCTAGAATCAAGATATTGAGTGTTCCCAACACAAAGAAACGATACATGTTTGAGATGAGGAATATATTTTACTCTTTTGATTATACTTATTTTTACGGTTTAGCTTGCTTATTTTAAGACAGTGGTAGATTCACATTAGGTTGTAAGAAATAATATAGAGAGAGCCACTGTATCTTTTACCCAGGGTCCCCCAATGATACCATCTTGCATAAGTATGATACAATATCACAACCAGGAAACTGACATTGATACAATCCACTAATCTTATTCAGATTGACTATATTTTCAAAAGCTTCTCCAGATCACTTGTGGAAAGGGATAGGATATAAGTTAATAATATAAACATTTATTCAATAATTAACATGTAGAGAGTATTTTTTATGACGTATCTCATAACTACTAAATGCTTTTTTTTAAGATAATTTTTTTTTTTTATTTTTGGAAGAGAAAATCTATGCTCACTCCCAGCTGCTGCAATCTAAAGATAGAGGAGTCTATCAGAATCTTTGTGCAAATGGAACAGCACAGCCAAGACCAGCCTTGTCAGCTGAGGGTCCACACTCAGGTGGGAGAGGCTTTGCTAGAACTCCTCACTGCCGCCCTGCTGAACCCTGAGGCCACTAGGTGCTCTGTGTGGCAATAGTAGGTGTTTGGGTTTAGTTTGTTTTTGTTAAAAGTCTGGATGTGACATAGCAATCTAGCACAAATGTAACAATAACTTTGCTTTGATGGAAGGCCAGCAAGCATACAGGGGTTTGTTTGGAAGTAAAGTTGGATGTCATTGGAATCAGTTGGCATAAAGGCTCTGGAAACTGAGATTTACAAAAATTTGAGTTCTGGCTCTGTGATATTTTGCATTTTCCTAAATCCACTGGTTTCCTATTTAAGAGTCATTTTTTCCTCCTTTCTGTGTTTATTCTAGAAATCAGCTCAGTGGAGATGAGCTTCGGGGATGAACCATGATTAGGTTAAAGCAAACTAAATAATCCCACTCTCTTTTGCTAGTGAGTGTTGCAGTGGTGGGCCTGTGACTCAGTTCTACCCACTAAGGCAAGTGCTTTTAAGGAGAATCTGCCCCCCTCCCTGCCTGTCAAGTGTTTTAAAAAAGAGAATATGGCAAATTGGCTTGGCACTTCTTCCTGAGTTGAAAATGTTTGTGTAAATGATGGGATGACGCTGGAACCGTAACCCCCATCTGTGTTGCAATCTTGAGTTGAAAAGCCAGCATGCTGAGAAGCACAGGGCAGAAAGATCACAAGATGCTAGGTCCTCCATCGATGGCACTGCTGAACTGCCCCACACTCTCCCGGGACCACCTGCTTTTAGACATCTTGCTAAATGAGTGACAGTGTCTATATTATTATAGCATACCGGTCATAGCCAAAGGTGTTCTAACTAATAATAAGCACATTTAATGTTAAATCTTGTGATTCTCAGTAGAAGCGTCCTGCAGATATGGTGGCCATTTGAACATCACATATTTCTAAAGATCCCATATTTCTAAAGATCTAAAGTGTCCTGCTGTCTTCATAAGCTGTAGAAATATGACATTCTGGTGTTTTGGGCTCCACATTTTCTTCCCCTCTGCTTTTGCTATTACAAAAGAAAACAGTGCACATTCCTTCGTCAGTCATGCAACTTGGTGTGGAGTGTGGAGACCATGATTGCTGGGGTCAACCAGTTGTTTAATCTCAGCCTTGCCTGGCGGTGGGCTCGCTCTAGGAGACCTGTTAAACTTGCAGATTCCTGCACTCATAGGAAACCTGGGATTCAGAGATTTTAAAACAAGTCCTCCCCCTGCCCCCATGAGTATTATGATCAGACAATTTTGGGAAACACTGACAGAGACAGGAAGAACCTAGACACTAGGAAGAAGAAGGAGATCCTATATGTGCAATTTAATCAGCAATGACAACAAGAAGAATCAAAACCTTGAAGCACTTGAGCTCCTCAAGAAAGTAAATATGGGAGAAATTGTAGAGGCTGCAGGTGGGAGGGAGTCTTAGAGGAGTTGTGCCAATGGGAGGAGCAGAGGAAAAAGACATGGGGCTCCAGGAGGGATGACAGGGAAGATGTAGCTTTTGCCGTACCTGTCATCCAATTCCTGTTTCTGTTTTAATTAGGTCAATTCAATTATATGGTTATTTTCTTTAAATTAATCATGATAATTGCCTCTTCATTTATGCTGGACCTTGCATTAAGCATTTTTGTTATTTATCTTCTCAGTTTTGCAAGGTGACATTCCCATGCAACAGATAAGAAAACTAGGACCGCGAGAGGTTAACTAACCTGCACAAAGTTATGCAGCTAAAACACGATGAATTGGATTGAAACTAGGTCAGTCTAACTCTAGTGACCGTCATTTTAAGCATCAAACTATACATGTGTGCTGTGCTATGTGCCCCTGCTGTGTAATGTTGTTCTTTCTACCAAGGCTGTCCTTGTTTCCATGAGACCAGAGAAGGTGCCCATAGTTGAGAGACAGGAGATTTTAGCACGGCATCTCTATGCTTGAGTGTCACTGAATGGCTGGATGGCTCTTGGCAGGTCAGATAAAGTCTCTGCTCAGGGATTTGCTCAGCTGTGGGCCAATGGAGAAGGGCTTTCCTTGACAGGTAATGAGAGAAGCAGTAACACTGGAAAAGTAAATGCTCTGTACAGAATGTTATTAAATGCTCCAGGGAGAACTAAGTGATTAGAAAAAAAAAAAAAAAAAATCAAGAAGCAGAATCTTGGGGGACTCTGGGATGGGGTCTGCCCTGTACCCAAGGTGCCCTTGACCAACATTTGTGGGAATTCATGAGAAGACGGTTATAGACCTGAATCAGGGTATAAGGGAAAGGAGGAGGCGGAGCAGTTCCAGAGCTACTGTGTGTCCCAAATGCTAAAAGAGCAAGGGCATGGGACAGAGTGAGTGTGAGGCCGATGGCACAGGGTACCCAAAGAAGGCATCCATCTGTGATGTGTGAGTGTGAGGAGCATGCCCTGAGGGACTTGAACCTTCCTCACTTCAGCCGTGGCTGTGGCCCAGCCTCCCCTCTGAGGGGTGGAGGCAGGGGTGGAATGAGCACGAGGAAGGCATGCTGGCTGCTGAGGTTGGAAGGGATACCTCGTGAGCAATGATCCAGCCAAGAGCACACTGTAGGGGTTTAGCAAGAAAGACAGTGCTTAAGCAGCCAGATTTGCAGGGGAGAGGGGACAGAGGGATCTGCGGACGCCTTTGGCTTACAGAGGTCATGGGTACAGGGAGAGACAGATGCCCAGACTCAGCCGGGGCAGGGATCCACTCCTGGACTACTCACTTTTGCCTTTGCTAAGCCAGGCCCTACAGTAGGCCCAAGGGTCCTCAGGAGAGAAGGGCACATGCTCCCACTTTGGTGGCTCACAGCCTGGACGGGCAGGCAGAGAATAAAGCAACCATGTCAGTGTGGAGTGGGTAAGCTGCAACCCAAGAATGACTGACATCCGGGGCAGAGGGGGGTCCCTAACTCACTGCTGTTGGGTCTTGAGAGAGGTGTGCCAGCCACTGACTGTCCTTGCCAGCTGTGTGTCGCTGGAGAAATAAATCCCTTATTAAAGCCCCAGTCCCCTCTTTGGGAAAGAAAAATATTAATCTGTGTATCCTGCTGGCTGCATCTAAGGCACCTGGACCCAGTAGCCATGCCCTTCCCAGTGATGGCGATTTCCACAAGAGCCGTTATCCACCGATGTCTAGTGGATGGCTTCTCTGCATGAAGAGAAGAGAAAGTATCTGTTCCAAAGTGCTCTTTAGCATTTTTCCCTGTTTCCAATGTCTCTTTCCTGTTGGCTCCTTTCTAGCAAGTAGTTGCAGAGATTTCACAAAGGGAGGAAAGAAAAGTCCATCTTGTTCTCATGGTGGCACTGTAGGTATAGGCTGTCTTCACTTTGCCTGGTGATGTGAAACCATAAAAATGACTGTGCAAGCTGAAACCATGCAAAGCCGTCTTAATAACAAAAGAAAAACTTACACAGGAAGGAAAGCTCTGAAGTTCCAGAAGTAAATTTTGAGCTCTATTTATCTAAGGAATTACAGCATGAAAGCAAACCGCTTGCATGTATTATGTCTCGCAGCTCCCTTATGTTTGTTTCTTATTTAAAAAGTCCTTTGTTTTGGTGCGTGGATGAGAGAATCTGGGTCTTCGGCTCATGTGGATGATTACTGAAGGAGTGTTCCATCTATTAGGATAATAGTTCTGTTGAATTCCTTTTATTATAATTGGATACTCCAGTTGGTCCTATTGCAACAGATGCACATGGTAAAGAGGTCCTCTGCATTTGAGTAGCCTTTTCCATTAAGAAAGCATGCTTTTTCTGGGGGGGACGGAGAGAGAGAGAGAGAGAGAGAGAAAGAGAGAGAGACTACAGCCTACACTGAGGCTTCTTAAGATCATTATGAATTAAAACTGATAAAAGAATGGTAAAAAAAAAACAAAAACAAAAAACAAAAAAAAAAAAAAAAAAAAAAAAAGAAAGAAAAAAAGGAAGATGACCACAGAGGCAGAAAGCAGTCTTAAAAAAAAGAGAAAATAATGCATGCAGAAACAAGAGCAAGTGAAAAGGAAATGACGTCGTGATTTGGAGGACATTGTGAAAAAGCCACCCCATAACTCCTCTGTGAACCTGTTTTAAGGAATAATTCTTGTTGGGAGATGGTACAAAGATTTCCAGGATTAATGGCACTGATTTTTTCTCCCAGGACTTAAATGGTTTTTCATTTTTGGCATGTGGCTCCTCATCTGTTGGCTGTCAATGTCACTGAAACACCAGGGGTTTGGTCTAGGTCCTGCTGCTTACCGCACAGAAAGCCAATCACTGAGATGACAAGTATTGCCAAGAAGGAAAGCTTTAATCGGGTATTGCAGCTGAGGAGATGGGAGCTCAGTCTCAAATTCATTTCCCTGAGGGACTAAACCTAGGGGGTTATATAGCAGAGAAGAAATGAAATAAACGAAACAATGTGTAAGAAAATAGAAACTAGGGAGGGGCAAGGAAGCAATCATGATGAATGAGGGCCCCCATATCTCATTGTCTGGTTGTGGTGATCTGTCGAGTTTCAGTTCTTTGATACTTTTTTTTTCTTTTGGAGGCAGAGTCTCTCTCTGTTGCCCAGGCAAGTACAGTGGTGCAATCTCAGCATAGTGCAACCTCTGCCTCCCAGGCTCAAGCGATTCTCGTGCCTCAGCCTCCAGAGTAGTTGGGATTACAGGCATGCGCCACCATGCCTGGCTCATTTTTATATTTTCAGTAGAGACAGGATTTCACCATATTGGCCAGGCTGGTCTTGATTTCCTGGCCTCAAGTGATCCATCTGCTTTGGCCTCCCAAAGTGCTGAGATTACAGGCATGAGCCACCGTGCCTGGCCCTTTGATACTTCTTTGAGAGGCCTGAAGGTCACTGAAGAAGGAACTCAGATAAAGCAAATGTAAATTTCCGGCTTTAAGACCAGAATGGTCAATTTCTATGTTTATCAAAAAAAGTATCTATGGAACCGTTGATTAGGTTTCATAAGAAGGGAGGGAAATGCAGCCAGGGGATTTTGGGAAGTTGGTACCTCCCTTAGTTCTGAAGGGTAGGGGAGGAAGGGTATACCTCGAGGAGAGGGATCTTGATGGGAGTTGAGGCAACAAGCAGAGGACAACAGCCATTGCAAAACCCTTCAACCTCCTACTGGACCTCCCATGGAACACAGGCTAGGAGAAGCTGGGTTTTCAGTCATATTTCACTGTAAGTTATAATAGTGTCTTGAGTCAGGCCCAAAGAGGCAGTGATGTGGTTGTTAAAGTCATATGCAACTAAAAACTGATTTCTTGGTTTGCAAATAAACCAATGAGCAAATATCTCAGCTGTTCTTTCTGGAAGCCCTTCACATTTTCCCTTTGCATCGAGATAGTCAACTTGAGTGAGCACAAGCCATGGAAATCCTTCGGCTGCATCTGTGTTCTGGGGCTGCTTGTTTCTCACTATCATTTAGTGCAGGCTCTTCACAAACAGAGAAAAACATATTGATCCCTTCCTTCAAAGCCATACATTTTAATACAGTTTAACATACCGAGTTGTCAGGGTTTGATCTCTGGGGTCACAGTTCAAACTCCTTCTAATTCTATTGCCTATATTTCTAAATTTCTTGGGCAGTTTCAAGCACAAGCCAATCAGTGTCAATAAGAAAAAAAGAAAAAATAAAAAAGGAAAAAGACAGGGTCATACTCTGTGCAGGCTCTGATGGCGTTTTGGATGGTTTCCTTCGATGGTAGGAAGGTGGTTATTTTTGTTGTTTAATTACACGTTTCTTTTCCTTACCTCCTGTATCAGAGAACACAAGTGAATACAAACTGTATCAGAGGACGTAAGTGAGTTCCCAGCCCTTACTAGCTTTTGAAGTAAAGAGAAACCTCCTTGCTCCAAAGGAAACTGAATCCATGTGGTAGATGGGTGTAATCGTTAATTTTATGTGTCAACTGGCTAGAGAACAGTTGTTTGGTTAAACACTAGTCCAGATGTTGCTGTGAAGGTGTATTTTAGATATAATTAACATTTACTTCAATTGACTTTAGGTAAAGCATATTTCCTTCTATAACGTGTCTTTGTTAATAAGAACAAAGACCAAGATTCCCCGAAGAAGAAGAAATTCTGTCTCCAAACTGTAACATTGAAATTCTGCCTGAGTTTCTAGCTGTTGAACTCAAGACTGCAACATCGACTCTTACCTCAGCCTGTTGGCTTGCCTTATGGATTTTAGATTTGCCAGCCCCCACAATTGCATAAGCCAATTTCTTAAACAATGCTATTGGTTTTCTTTCTCTGGGGAACTCTGACTAAAACAAAGAGGGAAGGGATTTGGAGGTTAATACTGACCATGGCAAAGATCTGCTTGTCCATGGACCATAGCACGAAGGGCTACTGTCTCGCCACATGTGTGTGTGGCTTCTACAGTGAGGCTCATGGAATGGGGAGTCACATAGGAGGGTTTTCCCAGCAGATTCCTGGCAGGAAAGAGATGGCCCATTCCAGGAGTTCATTGAAGAAGCTATTTCAGAGGTCAAGGGATAAAGGAATCAAGGCAGTGGTGTACCCAGAGGGGAGCATCAGTGAAATCTGTTAGTGCCCTGGGGCCTGAAGGGACAGGGTGTGTAGATGAGATCTACAGGAAAGGCCTCTCCTGATGGGGCTTGGGGCTACAGGCAAAGGAGCGCAGCCAGGGGCAAAACTGAGGGTTGGCACAGAGGATGTGGCAGGAATAAGTGTCCTGGCCTTTCTCTCATCCAACCCCAATCTCCTGACAGTGCCTCCCTTTGGCTGAGTCCAAGCAGAAGCCTCAGAGCAAGGAGGCTCATTGGTGACATTTCTAGGGCCAGACTCCTGGGACATCAAACATGGAAGAAAAGACCAGAGAATCTGACTTGTTGGGGGAACAAAGAAAGAAAAAGCAGATTGCATGGGAATCTATCTCTGGAGAATACATAATAATATTTTCACTTTCAATACATTATAATCTTGAGCTTATTAATCAAAGAAAAGGAAATAAGTTATCTTAGTGTGATCCAGTTATTCTAATCAGCAAGTTAGGGGGATATAAAATGTATTATTTGATGAGAGGAAGACAAGCCTTTGCCTCCCCAGACTCTAGGGATGAGGCACTTGGTTTAACTCTGATTCTTAGCCAGTTGTGGGCACGGGCTCTTAGATGTAGATCCTGCCCTTCTTCCTCTTTCTCCTCTAAATAGCCAGGTCTGCATTTCTGCCCATAGTCACACCGCAACACAATGTGAACAATTTCAGAGTCGTGCTCTGGTATAAAGGTTTGTCATTGGTGCATCACCTCATGCATAGAAATCAGGCTCCAGTTTTCTGTGCTTACACAAGGGTTCAACCTTTTAAGTGAGCATTTGATTATATGCCTATGGGTTACCAAGTAATGGCTTTAGAGGACATGGGAGTAATTTATGATGCTATCTTCGTTTGACTTGCTTTAAAGCAACTGAAAGTATGGCTCTTCAGTTTAAATGTTTGTTTTAGTTATCCTGAACACTGTGCCCTTACTGGGGTTTTTACAATCCTTCGCTGTGTTTTTGATTTTCTAGTAAGTCCCAGTATACCATCTCTATGCATATGAACAAGTGTGTGAGTCAGGATATGTTGGGTACTTATTGAGCAGTTACTAGATGCAGGAAATGCCGTAAATCCTGGTCAGAACAGTCCCTGCTTTCTGGGCTTGCGCAGATGGGTCAGGGAGACAAATATGCCAACAGTAGCCACAGCATGGTAAGAGCAATGGCAGAGGTGTGTGCCGAGGGGCGGTGTCATCCCGGACCTGAGATACAGGCAAAGCCACTCAAACAAGGAAGCACACTAGAGCAGCCCTGATGGAAGACAGATTTAGCCCTGTGGCCAAGGGAGGACCCAGGGCATGGCATTCTGGGAAGGACAGGTGGTCTAGCTTGGAACAGCAGAGGGTTTGTGAGTGGGAGCCAAGAATTATGCAGGAGCTGGTATTCCATGTTACAGTCTAGATCTTATGGTGAGTTCAGGAAGGGTCCCCAATACCTCCCAAGTACAGAAGTGACATGATAGGATTTTAATTGTAAAAAGAAAAAATACACATGTGGCAGATGGGTAGAGAATGGATTGGAGGGTGTTGGGGAAAGACTGCAGAGAGCAGGCTAATGAGGAGACTGTTACAATAAATACAATGAGGAGGACAAAAGCCTGAATTAAAGCCATGTTCGGGGGATATGGAGGGACAGGTAGGAGAAGGGGACAGAGTATAAAGGCGTTTCCAAGATCCAATAACAGGATTTTGCCAGAAGGGTGTATATGTTTCTGACTTGGTCGGCAGAAACGATGAAGGAGGTGAGCAGGCTGGTGAGTGGCAAAAAGGTCAGCTGTGTTGAGCAGCCACTGGCACATCCGGGGAGGTGGCAAGAAGGAGCAGGATAGAGAGACCCACAGATCAAGAGATGTGGGGATGGCCTTGCGGTGAGCACTGTTGGGGATTAAGGGGACATAACAGTGGATGAGGTCACCAAGGGCAATTATAGAGGGTAAGAAAGTAAGACAAAAGAGGGTAAGAAAGTAAGACAAAGATGGACATACTGTTCTCTGTGCTTTTGTGAGTATTTGAACTAGTTCATTTAAAATCAAAATAAAATTAAAACAAGAACAGATAGAAAAAAGAGAAGTCTTTCATGGAGCTGGGACTTCATGGAATGAAAATGTTACAAAAATGGGAATTCATAGCCACAGGGGATAGAGATAAATACAGACAGACATATTCAATAGGATTTGGAAATTAATGGGGCACTGGGGACTTTGGCCAGAGAAGTTTTATGTGGTGGTAAAATTGAGCAGTGAGAGGGAAGGGCAGAAGCAGAGAGAAGTGTAAGCTATCTCTTCAAGAAATTTCACTGAGAAGGGCAGGAGAGAGATAAGCACTAGAGAGGAAATGGGAGCCCAGGGAATTGCCTTTGTTTTTTAAAGGCAGTAGAGCTTGGAAATGTTATCAGGATGAGGGCAGAGCCAGGAGAGAGAAAGGGTGAGATTCTGGCTATCTGTGATGATGCAAAATAGCCCTTGAAGAGGTGGAAACATGAGGGAACTTCAAAAAGGTCGTGAAAAATTGAATTAAAAGATAAAAATAAAACTAAAAATTGTATTTCTCAATGTAAGCTCCATCAAGTTCAAGACACTTTTGTAAGTGATGATACCAGCACTCAGTCCATCTCTAAAGAACTGAGGGTCCAGGGAATTTATCCATGTTTATGCCCCATATTTTACATTATTAACTGAAGATAAATGGCTGCCTTTTACACATATGTTTAAGATTAGAAAACAAAAAGAGACCAGAAGGAGCCAAATCAGGATTGTAAGGTGATGCCTGATGATTTCCCGTTGAAACTCTCCCCAAATCACCCATGTTTAATGACTAGGAGCATTGTTGTGGTGAAGAAGGACTCTCTGGTGATGCTTTCTCTGATTTTTTTTTTTTTTTTTTTTTTTTTTTTTTTTGCTAAAGCTTTGGCTAACTTTCTCAAAACACTCTTATAATAAGCAGATGTTATTGTTCTTTGATCCTCCAGAAAGTCAACAAGCAGAATGCCTTGAGCATCCCAGAAAACTGTTGCCATGACCTTTGTTCTTGACTGGTCCACTCTTGCTTTGACTGGACAATGTCCACTTGTTGGTAGCCATTGCTCTGATTGTGCTTTGCATTCAGGATTGTACTGATAAAGCCATTTCATCTTCTGTTACAGTTCTTTGAAGAAATGTTTCAAGGTCTTGATCCCACTTGTTTAAAATTTCCATTGAAAGCTCTGCGCTGGTCTGCCACTGAACTGAGCACAATAGTTTTGGCACTCATTGACTGGAAAGCTTGCTTGTATTTAATTTTTTGTTAAAATTTTGAACCAAATTTATTTATTTTTGTTGAGAACGGAACCAGTTGATTTGTCTATAGTGTTGGCTATTGTTTCTGCTGTTAATGATCACTTCTTTGCAATTAGGGCCTGAATAAGATTAATTTAATTTTTTTTTTTTTTTTTTTTGCAATTTGATATGAATGATTTGCTGCTGTGGGTTTCATCTTCAGTGCTGTCTCATCCCTTTTTAAACAAGTTACCCATATGTAAACTTCTGATTTCTTTGGTGCCATTGTCTCCATTTTGTAAAGCGTCAATGATTTCACCATTCTTCCACAAAGGTTCACTATAAATTTAATGTTTGTTCTTGCTTCAATTTTAGCAGAATTCACATTGTTCTGAAAGGGGCTTTTTTCAAAGTGATGTCTTATTCTTAGTGTCTCAAATTTGATTCTGTTCAGACATGCTGTAATAAGTTAGTACGAGTTTATTTCAGTGCAAAATATGGTTTGAAATCTATGCATAGTTTCCTCATAGTATGCATCTTCTATAAACTTTTTGAAGACCGCCCCCCCCCATAACAGATTGGAAGCACAAGTGAGAGTCAGTGAAGTAGAGGATGAAAACAAAGAGAATCTCAGAGTTTCCAGTTTTAGAGGCAGAGCAGTTCCTGTTGGTGAAAGTGTCAAGTGTGGTTTGTAGAAAGAGTGTGAAGAACCTCAAGGAACAGTGACTTGTACATGTGGACACTTAAGGATTCAAACAGCAAAACCAAAGTCTGAAGTGAATAGGGTGAGTTAAGGAGAGGAGGGTAGAAAACACTACAGAGGAAAGTTAGAGGGCAACAGAGCCTGAAGTTCTGAGTCTCAAAATATTTAAGAGACTGAGAAATCAGGAGGTAAAGACAAAGGCAAGCCCAGCCCTTCTCCATGTGAACAACCCTTTAGTGGATGTGGAATGGGCACCATCCAAATCCAACAGTCTCATGAGGGAGGCAGGTAGAACTAGATTTCAGATTAAAATTATTGAATCAGTTAAAGCAGGCTAAGAATTGGCTTTATTTAAAAGCAAATTTGCAGTTATTTAAAATTGAGGATTCCAGAGGTATGGCAGAAAAGAAAGAGAGTAGCATCAAGAAAACATGTAATAGATGAAGAAAAATGCTTACTGTTATTTGTTATGAACCCGTCTTAAATTTGTATTTTCTAGGATGACCACTTATTTAGTGCAAATAACTGTATTTGCATTTTATAATTCTTCATTCTCACTAGAGGTAAGGATCATCTGATGGGTCTTGTTCAAGGTGTAAGTAAGGTCTCACTAGAAGTAAAGAATATGAGCTTTGACAACAAGTATAAATAGATTCATATAGCTAATGAATTCACTAATTCTTTGTTTCTGCTGCAGATACTTACCATAGTGAAATCTCACTGTGACATCATTCAGAATGCAGAAGAACTTATTAAAATGTGCCTTTAAAACACTGTATGAGTTTACTTAATGCAAAACTTAAAAATCTTATTTTATTTATATATATAAATATATACACTCTACTATATACTATATTTCATATGTGAAGTTAAAGGTAGCATTCCAGTGAAACCCCACCATAGTCTCATTAATTGGCTTGTACCTATGTATATAGTTATATATTTATACTTATATCTATAAGCTATACCTATACCTATCACTGCCTCTGTATCTTCAGTTTTTATGTTAAGAGGAATAAAATATTCTACAATTTGTATTAAAATATTATGAGGTAAGATCTTCAGACTTACCAAAGTGAAGTTATTTTTAAATCCGGAATGTAAAAATGAAAGTTTGGGGAAAAGTCCATTTGCAAATAGTTGAATGTAATCTCTCAGCCAGAATTTTTACCTAAATCATAAGACTATGTTGCTGGGCAAAGACCTTGAAAGACCAAGAAATGACATAAAATTTATGATATAATTTTCTAAATGACCAGCCATCGCTTCTTTAAGAAATGCTATCTTCATTTGTAACTCTCAGGATACCCTGAAATTTATAATACAAATAAGATTTCTGTGGGTATTGAGTCCACAACCCACACATAACAGCCCAGTATATCTTCATTAACAAGAAACATTTCTATTGATTTCATTTTGCGATGTTTCATATTACATATAACAAATATGTATGGTCACTTAAATGAATTATTACAATCCAATTTGAAATGATTGCATAGGGTTATTGTATTATCTCTAGGATGCTTTAGTCTCTGGGTGTCAAAACTGTTTTTATTTAATGGAATAACATGGAAAAGTTAATCAGAGTAGGTTAACCTCTGTGGAACTGAAGGTCACATGCATTTACTCTCAGTTGGAGGAGCTTTCGGTTTTGAACTCTCACTGGGGGTGGGTGAAGGTGGAAGAGGGAATAGGCAGGAGAGGCTTAATGCCTGTGCTTCCTCCAGTCTCACCAGCATCGGTTGGCTTATGGGGTTCTTCAATAACTGGATTTTTGATTAAAAAGTTTCCTGCAAGGAAAATAAAATTAAACAGGCAATACAAACATAATGAAAAATCAATACTGCAGTTAACATTTCTATTGTACATTATTGAACAGCTCGACTTCAAGCTCATTCAGCTTTGCAAACACACACAACTGCTCAGAGTTTCTGACTGGAGTTGGGGTGAAGGGGAGGAATTGCAAAGAAAGAGTCCTCTTCTCCAAATTATGTTTATAAGAAAAATGTTGCTTCCTATAATATGAGTTCTTTTGCTTTGGGGTCCAGGACACAAAGGCAGAAACTTTCCTTTTGCTTAACCAACATCTTACCTTTGATGAGCACATAGAAGATACCAAGACTACTGTTCACTGAGCACATTGAAACTTGCTTATTCATATGGTGCTTTCTCTTTCCGAGTAGTTTCTATAGGGTTTGGCTTTTGCCTTAGTGAATATTTTGCCTTTTTTTTTTTTTTTGTCTTGTTACAAAGGCACTTGCTTGCTCTTGTAGGACTTGGATGCAGAGATGTATAGCTGGAAAAACATCCAATTAAAGGCTGAGGGGAAAGCATTGCCTGTGAATTATTTCCTCTAAAGTTCCAAAGTTCCTTCAGACTTCCGGTAAAGATGGCCAACCGAGATAATTGGGAAAGTCCCCTTCTACTACAAAAATAACAAAAACATGAAAGTCCACAGATGAGTTGGAGGGCTGGAAAAGGAAGATCTCTAGGCGCCGAAACAAGAAGCCAGAGTTGGAGCAGAAGAAGGCCTGGGGACTCTGGGTTAAGGCATCTACCATGAATAACTGCACTGAGAGGGAGTCTAAGCTGCAAGATCCTTGGGTGGTAGGAGGTGGGACTGAACTCCCAGCAATAAAGATTGTCCTGCCGTTGAGATGGGAATTAAAAGCCCCACTCACCAGCCCCAGATGTGGGCTTTGTATTCCATATCTTGGGTAGAAAAAGAGTTACTTGAGAGAAATCAGAATGCACAAGCTTCCACAATGTGTGAGCATGAGACTAAATGCACACAGCCAGACTCAAGCCAATAAACCTCATTAAAAACCAATTTAGGCCAGGTACGATGGCTCACACCTGTAATTCCAGCACTTTGGGAGGCCAGCAGGCAGATCATCTGAGGTCAGGAGTTTGAGGCCAGCCTGGCCAACACGGTGAAACCCTCTGTCTTCTATAAATACAAAAATCAGCTGAGCATGGTGGTGTGCGCCTGTAAGCTACTCGGGAGACTGAGGCAGGAGAATAGCTTGAAACTGGGAGGTGGTGGCTGCAGTGAGCCAAGATTGCGCCACTGCACTCCAGCCTGGGTGACAGAGCAAGACTCTGTCTCAAAAAAATCAAAACAAAACAAAATCCAGTTTAGCATAGAGATGATGGAAAAAAACAAACAGACAAAAAAAAAAACCAAAAAAAAAAACCTGGAGCTGGTGGACCCCATGGGGTCTGCAGGAGCCAAAGTTAAACTACCCCGTGGGATCACCCTCATAACCCAGGGCACATGGGCAGAATTTCTTCAGGAGCCAACATGCAACAAAGATAAGTTTACATCATGCACACTGTGCCAAGTGGTACATTCTTATTTCCCTCAAGTAACCATCAGCATTACAAACACACAAAGGCATTTACCGCTGAGAGAGACAGCCCACAGATACAACAAATGAGTGTTCCCAAAGAACTGCAGATGAGAGTAAAGTCCACGGAACTGAAAGTAAGCATGATTTAGATGTCCAAAGTGACCCTGTGAGGAATAGATTTTATGACATAAGACGAAAGAAAAGCAGGTGGATTTGTAAAAGATACAAAGGATTGCTGATGCAATTGGAGAAACATTTCTGAAGATAAACCTGAAAAATCCACTTAGAATACAGCTCCAAGAGGTAAAAAGATACAAATACAAGTTATAAATTGAGCTGATAAAAGTAAAACAAGAAGCTCCAAAATATAGCTAACAGGATTTCCAAAAGGAATTTATGGAATGAATGGGAGATACTATATAAATAAATAATTTATACATACATATATATATATATTACATATATATATATATTTAGATAGTGTCTCGCTCTGTCGCCTGGCTGGAGTGCAATGGTGCAATCTCGGCTTACTTCATCCTCTGCCTCCGGGGTTCAAGCGATTCTCCTGCCTCAGCCTCCCGAGTAGCTGGTACTACAGACGCCTGCCACCACAACCAGCTAATTTTTGTATTTTCAGTATTGATGGGGTTTCACCATGTTGGCCAGAATAGTCTTGATCTCTTGACCTCGTGATCCACCAGCCTTGGCCTCCCGAAGTGCTGGGGACAATATTTTTAAAAATTGGTGGAGAATTTCTGTAGTTAAAAATCATTAGACCAGTTTCCGGTAGCACCCTAAACCTTGAGAAGGATACATATTATTAATCCACACCTAACACATTGTAGTGAAACTACAGAATATGCAAGGTGATATAAAAATAAAAATCTTTAAAAAGCTTACCTAAAAAAGGAGCAGCATTCAGACCGACAGCACACTTCTCATTGGCAATGACAAATGTTAGATGGTAATTGAATATTATTTTCTAAATGGTAAAGGGAAAAAAACGATCAATTTCAAATTTCTATTCAGTTAAATGATCACTCAAGAGGGAGCAGAGCTTTCCCCAGCAGATCTGAACCTGAGCTGCCCAAAGAGCCTCTGGCAAAGAACCTCATCATTTCCCCTCTTTTCAGTCCCCTCAGAAACCTCTCAATAAAATAGTTTCCCTCCTTGCTCTATAATGAATGAAGGTAAAATAAGGACACTTTTAGACATACAAAGACTAAGAGACTCACTATGTGAAAGGTCAAATGCAATAATGTTAAAAGAAGGAGATGGAAGCTGGAAGGACCCAGTGGACAGCAAAGAGCAAGGGCAGTTAAGAAACTGGGGAAACATTTTGCAAACCTACTATAAGAATAATATTAATATCAATAATATTTGAAGAGTTTTTAAAAATGAAAATGAATAAGATACTGAACAACAATACCAAAGATGATAGAAAAGCAGAATTTGGAGGCAAGTTAAAGGTCTGTCTTTACAAGGTAGAGATGTTGATTAGCTTCAGAATAGAAAAAATAATAGAAAATTGTGCTTAATATCATATTCATGAAAGTATACTAATATGGATAAATAATTCCAAAAGAAGACTAAGAAATTAAAAAGAGTAAGAATTAAGAAAACAAAATAGAGCAGGAGGCAGGTAAGGAAAAAGAAAGAAAAAAACAGAAAAGAAAGGAAAATTATAGCAAAAATATATCCAAATAAATGATCAGTAATCAGAATAAATGTAAATGGAGTAAACTATTTTTTAAAAAAACAGCAGACTTTCAGACTAAAGTTTCCTTTCTTGAGTATGCTGAGAGAGCCCTGTGTTTCTTCGTTATCCTGAATCAGCATAGGAAGTAGTCATTTTTGAAATGATGAGAACAATTATTTATACATCTACTTTCTGGAAATAAAGTGTTATCTGGCGTCTTTACGAGGGTATTATCACATCCCATACCAGTGCCTCTCCTCTAATATCATGATGGTGTGCCTCCAGGAGCAGGGGTCAGACAATTGATTTTGATAGCTCTACCCAGGTCTAGTGAACAGAGGAAGGCTGAAGATGCAATGCATTTCTTTCTACGTGGAGTACATGGAGAGATGCCAAAATGCAGGCTGAATAGTCAGATAATTCACAACATGGATGAGTGGCTTTATTCAGAGTGCTGATAACTGAATCAATGGCCACACACAGAGAGATTTCTAGTGACAAAAGACTCCAGAGGTTTTAATTGAGTTTTGGCTTAATAGGATGTGGCTACCAGATCAGCTAATGTGATTCTAGAAGGCAATGATGGAGGTAGATTGTCCATAATAAAGGGTGTGATGGGCCCTCTTTACTTTTATCAGAGCACAGCTGGAAGTATAAATTTAGTACCACATTCTCAGAGAAACATTGATAAACAATGATAGGTTGAGAGGATGTCGACCCAGATGCTTAAGAATTCATCAAACCCTATAGCATGGACACTTGAGGAAATAAGAAGGGTGCTTATTTTAGAACTGACACACCATTTATCCCTATATATTCCATTGGGTATCATGGTACATGGGGATTTTACCCAATCCTTACAGCATCAGTGAACAGAAATGGAACCACTAAGAACTTTGTAACCAAACTATTCAAAAATGAATGAACAGTTACAGGAGGTAAAGAACTTCCCGTAACAGAATGTGTTCGAGCAAAGATGAGAACACTGTGCTGTTGCCTGCATTAGAAAAGATGTATACACTGGGTGTGGAGTTCAATTTTTAGGCCCCAAACTTATCCTCCCAGTCTAGGATGTTTATTTTATTTTGCCCATAACACTTTCAGTGCATATCTAGGGTGGGGTGATGCCTTTTACATTCTGCTTCTGACTCCCTCTTCAAGCAACATGTGTACTTGTAATGCTGATGCATCACAAGCTTATAAGCTTCCCAGGTGGTTTTTATTCTCCCTAAAGCATGAGAATAAGCCTCACCTCTGGTGAGTAATTTGACACTTGTTTTTCTCAAACTCTTTTCTGACATCATTAGTAGATGATATTTTCATACACACCATCTCAGATGTGTTTGGTGCTGGTAAATAGACAATAAAATAAGCAAAAGTTACATGCAAATCACATTTAAGTTGTAACTTCAACCCTGTTCTTGCTAAGGCTAAGGCTACAATAGGCTCAGACATTCATGTGGACTGATATTGGTCATCCATCCATCATCTATACATCTATCCATCCATCCATCCACTCCTTGCATCCATTCATTCATCCATTTATCCACTCATTCATTCATCCATCCACCCATTTATCATTCATCCATTTGTCTGTCCCCATCCATCCATCCACTCATTCATTCATCCATCCACCCATTTATCATTCATCTATTCATCTATCGCCATCCATCCACCCACCCACCCACCCATCCATCCACCCATTTATCATTCATCCATTTGTCTGTCCCCATCCATCCATCCACTCATTCATTCATCCATCCACCCATTTATCATTCATCTATTCATCTATCGCCATCCATCCACCCACCCACCCACCCATCCATCCATCCATCCATCCGTCCTATCATCCATCCACTCCTTGCATCCATTCATTCATCCATCTATCTTTTTTATTTTTTTGAAATGGAGTCTCGCTCAGTTGCCCAGGCTGGAGTGCAGTGGTACAATCTCGGCTCACTGCAAGTTCTGCCTCCCGGGTTCAGCCTCCCAAGTAGCTGGAACTACAGGCGCCCGCTGCCACGCCCGGCTAATTTTTTGCATTTTTAGTAGAGACGGGGTTTCACTGTGTTAGCCAGGATGGTCTCGATCTCCTGACCTCGTGATCCGCCCGCCTCGGCCTCCCAAAGTGCTGGGATTACAGGCATGAGCCACTGCGCCCAGCCTCATTCATTCATCCATCCATCTATCTGTCCACTCATTCATTCATCCATCCAACCATTTATCATTCATCCATTCATCTATACCCATCCATTAACCCATCCATCCATCCATCTATCCACTCATCTATCCACTTATTCTTTTATCCATCCACCCATTTATCATTCATGCATTCATTTATCCCCATCCATTAATCCATCCATTCATTAATCCATCCATCCATCTGTCCATCCATCCCCATCCATTCATCTATGCATCCACTCATTCATCATCCATTCATTCATGTATCCTTCCGTCTGTTCGTTCATCCATCTATCCATCCATCCACCCATTCACTATCCATCCATCTATCCATTCATCTTTCTATGTATCATGTAGCTATTGAATACCTACTATTGTTTGTAGCATGTGTTAGGAGATAATAAGGGAGACTTTGTGGGAGATGAGTAGGGATCAGTTCACCCCAAGAGTTACATGGCTCTGCCATTCCAGCAATTTTAGCTTTTACCAAGAGACACTGACTCTAAGTGAGCTCTTTGGAAGTATGTCCTTTTGTTGATTTGTCCTCCACTGGGGTAGCATAGGAGCAGTAGAAAATCCAAAAGCATTGACAGCAGCAGGTAGTGGCTTTGAGCCTTCTATATGACTTTTGGTGATCTATATTCGCCTCTGTGAGATGGTTTCCTCATTTTAAAAAATGGAATGATAGGAACAATAACAAAGTTGACGTAAATATAAAATAAGATGGCGTAAGTGAAGGGTGTTGTACAACTTAAAACTTTCTATGAATAGTAGAGTACTGTGTGTGTTTATGTACATCCAGGTGCTCAAGTTTAGATTTCCCAGAAACAGATTTTGAGACAAGGATTCAAGTTCAGCAAGTATTTTTGTGGGAAACTAGAGCCTCATTCCCTCAGGGGACTCTGGTAAACAGTGTTGAACATTAATTTCAAATCATTCCCACCTCAGGGTGTATTTACCTACCAACTCCCGTCAGTCACTGGGTAAGGGTTGGCCCTGGAGGCATTAATTTCCTATCAGTTGCAACCCACAATGTCTATGAGAAGATCAGGCTCTGGTGACCAGAGAAGGCCTTTTGACAGACGTGCAGGTGCTGGAATTTGGAATTGGGGCCAGAGGCACTGAAAAGAGAAGGGTCAAAGGAATATGGATGGACGCTTGTTGTGTCTACTGCAGTTTATGTGTGAGTGTAGGTGTGTGTTAGCCTCAGACGGGGATTGCACTACGTGGCCTTTAATCACACAGAGCCCACGGCTGCAGACGATAGTCGGGCAGTAGGCAGGATATGGGTAAACAAACGCTGCAAGGTTGGATGCGTATTCGCCGTCACTACTTTAGACTGTGCACTGGCCCTGACCAACTTCTCTCAGGTTTCCAGGTATTTTGGCTGCTACTCAAGCAGTGATGGCACATTTTCCAACCCTGTGTTTGCAGCTTGGTCTTTCTTCCTGAACTGATAGGTTTTTATAACTTCTATTAGAACACATAACCTCTCCTCACTCCCTTCTTTGAGAGCCTTGTTCAGTGTGGGCCTGACAGCTATTTCCAGACAGTGTTGACAACAGAGACACATGTCTAGGTGGTTCAGATATGTTTCTGATATTATTAACAATCCAGTGCAGACACACAGCTGCAAACCAGATATGCCAAAAAAGATCAAATCCTCTTTTCATGTGTGCATTCCTAGTATAAATCTTAAAATTAGCTTTTCCCCCAGACAGCAGGGTTGGGATCCATTGGTGTCAGGACATGGCACTTGTAGCTACAGCCACCTGTGTTGAGTGGTCTGCTCAATACAGATCCCCGATTCTGCTCGTGTGCTTTCTGGCCCCACAGCCACAGGATTTGGGGTTAGAGATGAACACGACTGTCACCCAGCTTCTGGAATTACGTGAAAGAAGACATGAGCCTGTGTCACTGTCATAGCATAAAAGATTTCCATTGACCCAAAGGCCTGATGGAATTTCAATCCCAAACCCTGAGTTCATCTGCTCTGCCTCCACTTCCTCTAGGGACAGGTACAGCCAGCAGAACACAGGCCAGCAGGGCCATTAATATTTAAAAAGGTGAACATGGAAGTGACATTGCAATGATGCATTGCTCCTCCAGGGTCACTCTTTTGAGGACAGGAGTGAAGAGTCCAGGGCTCCTCAGGAAGTTCCTGTGGCAACTTGGTGCACGTCTGGTGCTCAGTCCTCACACTGTGTTGTAGAAACAAACACATTCTGTTTCGTACCTCATCTTCCCTGTCCAAGTACACTCCTCCTCTAGGGCCTGTCTTGGTTCACCATGCCACCATCCAACCACAACCATGAACTCAGGAGCCCAGCCTTCTCTTTTTCCCCATCCCACATTCTATCAGCTAAATTAATAGATTGTCCCAGAGTACGATGCACTGCAGGTGCCCCTCCATGTCCCTACATTCCACATTCATGGATTCAGACAACCGCACGTGGAAAGTACAGTACTGTATTTGCAGGATGTGGAACTCACTGATATAAAGGTCTGGCTTTTCATTTCCTTGGGTTCTAGGGGGCAGCTTTAGGATTTGAGCATCCTCAGGTTTTGATATCCTCAGGGGGTCCTGGAACTAATTTCCCTTGGAAGCCGAGAGACGACTGTATATGTAAATGTAAGTGGTGCTCTGTTTGTAATATTTATTGAACTCTACTATCTGCTCCTGAAGGAGAATATCAATAGATGAAGATGGTCTCTGACCTCAGAAGGGTAGTCATTTATTTGGGGACATGGGACAATTCAATAAAATAACAGGAATCAACACAAAACACTGTGACTATCACATAGAGGCCCAGATGGGGATGCATGCAAAAGTAGGGGGTGTGGCTCTTGGTGCTGACTCAGAAAAGTTTCAGGAAATAGTGGATGTGGAGTTGCTTCTTGAAAGGTGAATTGAGGGACGATGTCACGGAGGTCTGAGAGTGCTGGCTCTATACACTGCTTGCTAGGGGAAGTATGTGAATAATTTCTTTATGTTTTATGTCTTTGTGAACTTGGAGGTGGCAGTACCTGGTAATGGTTGAATACAGGCTCTGGAGCCAGATATTGGTTCTGTCATTCACCAGCAGGGGGGACTACTGTGCCTCAGTTTCTCCATCTGTAAAATGGGGATAATGAGAGCACGTATATCATGGGGACTGAAGGGGTGAGTACTGTACTCTGACTCCTGCCTGGCACACATTAAAGGTGAAGGTGCTGCTCCTGTTATTGTTGTTGTTGTTATTAACTACAAAACCACACAGGAAGAACCTTAGAGGTTGTCTGATCCAGCTGTCTCATTGTCCAGATGAGAAAACCCAGGCCTGTGTGTGTGGGAGAAATAATTTCTTATTAAAGATCCCTCAGCCAGTGGCCAGCAGAGATGGAATGAGAGCCCTGGGCTCCTGACTCCCAGTTGGTCATTCGTCTCTGTCAAGACTAGGGAACTGTGACCCTTTACCTTATTTTTAAAGGAGAAAACAGAATTTGGTCTGAAAGTATCTAATATGTAACCATATTGTTCCCAGAAACCAAGATCAATAATTCTGAACTGTATCAAAATGCCACAAGAAAGTAAATGATTCCACAACTTCAACCACAACACTGTGAGCATCTAGCTTTTGCAAAGCACCACACTGCGGGCTGGGGAAAGATAACTGCCGGTGGTTTTCCCTGTTCTTCAGAAACTTAAAGTTGATAGAGAAAGGACAAGGCAGAAAGAGCTTCAATAAAACCAGGATGGGCAGGTGCGGTGGCTCACGCCTGTAATCCCAACACTTGGGGAGGCTCAGGCCGGTGGATCACCTGAGGTCAGGAGTTCAAGACCAGCCTGGCCAACATGGTGAAACCATGTCTCTACTAAAAACATACAAAAATTAGCCTGAGTGGTGATGCGCACCTGTAATCCCAACTACTCAGGAGGCTGAAGCATGAGAATTGCTTGAACCCGGGACGCAGGGGTTGCAGTGAGCCGAGATTGTGCCACTGTACTCCAGCCTGGGCAACAGAGGGAAACCTGTCTCAAACAAACAAACAACAACAACAAACAGGACAGCAGAACTAGTAGAACTTCTGTAGCGTGTGCTGTTTCACACACTGTCCTAAGTACTCTACATGTATAAACTCATTTAATCTCACCACAACCCTTTGAGGCAGACTGTATTATTAAACCCATTTTCCCGATGAGAACACTGAGGCTCAGAAGTGTGTTATTTAGCCAAGGTCGCACACAAGGAAAAGGAGGAACTGAGATAGAGCCTCGGTGTCTGCCCGGAGTCTGTGCGTTTTACTCCAATGTGACAGCGTCTTTAGCTAGAAGTGTCAGAACATTGGATTTTGCTTTTCCAATTGTTGCTAAACGTTCCCCCTTGATGAAGTGTGCCTTACATAAAGTGTACAGGTCTTTAGCATGTGCCTGTGGATTTTCACAAGGCAAACACATTGATGTAACCACCAGCCAGGACAAGACGTAAAGTATTATCAGTGTCTCAAAGCCTTTCTCTGCTTTGACCATGAACTATTGTTGTCCACACCAGTGTTTCTCCACCTTCTTTCATTATCTTCCCCATGTGGAGCTTTTTAAGACATTGTTTTATTGTCTCCCATGAAATTATAACACCATAGATATACTGTAAATCTGTTTATGTATCACATGTATATCTATGTACATGCATGAAAAGGATAATATTTTTTGACCTTCCCCCAAAAACCACTTCTCATTTCCTTGGGTACCATATGGCCCCACCTTGGGAAAGTATGATCCAGAGTCGGGGTTCCTGGGTATGGAAGCAGAGGACACAAGGGGAAATGTCAGGGGCCTGAAATCTACCTGAAGTGTACGCAGTACTGCCCATCTGTGTATTTTTCGGAAGCATTCCCCAGTGCTCTTAAGTCTATACAAAGCCTGAAGGAGGTGTCAGGCACAATGGAAGCCAGATCAGATTTGCCCCCATAGGCTTGGCTACCTGCAAAATAAGCCCCTTGTTTGGCAGGATGTGTGGTGGTCCTGTTTTGGTAGATTCTTCCCTCCTCTGACCCACCCCACAGGAACTGTCCTTCCATCAGGGTTGTTCATGCTTTGTGCAAGTCCTGTCTCTGTTGGTGTCATTAAGCATGTAAACTGAGGCGCAGGAAAATTTTAAAACACTTATTGAGCAAACAGCAACCAAACCAGAGGTGGTTCATGAGCTCCACTGAGGGAAGAAGAGGAAGGCCTTTTTGTTGTTGTTGTTGGGACAGAGCCTTGCTCTGTCACCCAGGCTGGAGTGCAGTGGCGCGATCTCGGCTCACTGCAACCTCTACCTCCTGGGTTGAAGTGATTCTCCTTCCTCAGTCTCCTTAGTAGCTGGGACTTTAGGTGCATGCCACCAGGTAATATTTGTATTATTGATGTATTTACTTTTCATAGAGACGGGTTTTCAGCATGTTGGTTAGGCTGGTCTTGAACTCCTGACCTCAAGTGATCCACCCATCTCGGCCTTCCAAAGTGCTGGGATTGCAGGCGTGAGCTACCGCTCCCAGCTGGTGGAGGCTTTTATAGATGAACACAGAAGTAAAGCAAAGAGAAAACATTTGATTGGCTACAGCTATACAGTTGCCTTATTTGATCTATCCTACTAGAAAGTCCCTCTTTTTATAAGTTTGTTAGCTTTTTCTGATTGGTTGGGCTTAAGTTCTGTTTTTCTTTAATATAGGCATTTATAAGAAATAGCTTTAATTCAGTTTTGCTTATTTTTGCAAATCAATGGAAGTTAAGGCTTTGTGTACTCAGGGAGTCTTCAGGCTCAGTCTCAATTTTAATTTAACAGTGGCTACACTAGGTTCCTGTACTGCATAACAAACTGACCAAACTTAGTGGCTTAAAACAATATACATTTATTGTCTCACAGTTGTCGTGGTGCTGGGGCCTAGACACGGCTTATCTGGTTCTCTGCTTAGGGTCTCAAAGGCGGCAATCAAAGTGTTGGCTGCGGTGCCCGTCTCACCTGAGACCAGGGTCCTCTTCCAAGCCCACTGGTGGTTGGAAGAATTCAGGTTGTTGTGTTTGTAGGACTGAGGCCCTCAGCTGCAAGAGGCCCCCACCATTCCCAGACACACGGCCCTCTCCGTAGGCAGGTTGCAGCATGGCAGTTAGCTCCTGCAAGGCCAGCAGGGATCTCTGTAGCTATGCTGGCAAGATGGAGTCCTAGACCTCTATACATCAAGGGCAGGGGATTATAGGAGGCATTGCAACTCGGGAGAGGAGCAGAGAACCATCTTAGAACCCTGCTAACTGCAGTGTCTGTCTCCTAGGCTCAACCAATTTAAGGTCTTCTTCAGAGAGAGTCTCTCAGCTGAGCTATTTCTGGAACATCTGGGTTCCAGATGTTTCTATTTGAAAAAGAATTACTTCACAGGTTGTAGTGTAAAAGAGGAGTTAATAAATAGCCGTTAAGATGAGAAGGGCAACTGGTACATAATAAGCATTTGATAAATGTTAGCAGTAATAATAACATCATTGCTAGTCTCAATGTCCATTTGGTACATGGTTATACCCTAAACCAGCACCTTTTTGACCCTGATGATAGGTGACTTGGGCACATTCTTCTAGGGACAATGTGAGTTCTGAGGTTGGGGAGATTTTTCCCCTGGACTCTATCTCACTGGTAAGTGGACATGTGACCCTGTAGTACCTATTAGTACATGTCCCTATAGGTTGATGGTACTTGTAGGTTGAAGAATGGTTTCCACATTCTCTCAAGAATATGGAAACTTACCACACTGTGATAGAAGCCAAACCAGAGATGAGTCAACATCCCACAATGCCTGAGAGAAGCTTCCAGCATCTCCTGCTGGGGTCCCAGGACTGGGTCTGTCCTTTTGAAGACCCCTCCTGATTCTGTGAGTTTCCTTCTACTAAACCCCACCCTTTGCTGAAATTGACCAAAGTCAGTTCCTGGTGAAAAAAGCTGCAAGTTTCATGTCATAGGAGTCTCACTGAACACTGGCCATAATAGATTGACAATTGCAGGAAGGTAGGAAACGTGAGGGTTCCATTGCCGAGTCTGGTTTCTCCTACAGGGAAGGACCTAGCATAGCATGAGTTCAGAAGAGCTCTCTGCATAGGCCAGGCAAATCAGGAATAAATATTTCTGCCTTGGCCGGGCGCAGTGGCTCACGCCTGTAATCCCAGCACTTTGGGAGGCCGAGTCGGGCGGATTGCCTGAGCTCAGGAGTTCGCTACCAGCCTGGGCAACTCAGTGAAACCCTGTTTCTACTAAAATACAAAAAATTAGCCGGGTGTGGCGGCATGTGCCTGTAGTCCCAGCTACAGCTACTTGGGAGGCTGAGGCAGGAGAATTGCTTGAACCCAGGAGGCGGAGGTTGCAGTGAGCCGAGATCACACCACTGCACTCCAATTTCTAAATGAGTTAATTGAAAAGTGGATCATGTAGGCTCCTGGCATTTACACTGGTCTAGTTTGATGATGATGCTAAGGTGTACAAGGTACCAGTGAGCCTTGAGGTATTAAATGTTGAAAGTTAAAACATTGATAAGACATGAAAAATATAAAAGCAAGACTGAGTTCTCATCAGAAATATTGATTATATACTTCGTCAGATTAAAATAATGCCCAAGTTCAGATGCTCTGGTTAAAGAGTTGCCTATCATTTGTGCCCAGATGTTTTCAACTAGAACAGTATCCTGAGGCCACCTATGTGCCAGTCACTGGGTCCCATGGCGTGTATTAGAAAATAAAACACATGTGCTTCTTGTCACTGGGGACCTTACAGTTTGATGATGAGATGTCTTTTAAAAGTTCCTGAGTATTTTAAAAACCTTTTTTGTATGTGTGAATATTTTTTGTCTCTTTAGACAAGATTTTTTATCTCTGGCAGCCAGTTATTAGCAACTTTCTGTAGCATCTTTGAATAATGTACAACCAAATGTCAACAGAAAGAAAGAGACCATGTCAAAGTACTATTTGTGCCTGAAAGTTCAGGTTCTGTGTTTCTACATTGGTTACTTTTTGAAAATGTACTTACGTCTCTCTATTTTAAAACATGTCATATATTAATATTTATTAATAATTACATGTATGTTACTTGTAAGATGTTATCTCATTTCAGTGGAATTCAGCCTCAATAACATTTCTCCAAGCTATAAAAAACTGCTAAATACAATTTTCATTTTTAATTCTTGAATATGATGCATTACCTTAAATAATTAGTTTTGATAGCTGGCGATACAGTGTCAAAAATATTTATCAATATTTTGGGGGATGGGTATAAACTAAGTTTTCATTTTTTTGTATGTTTCCAATATATATAAGGAACTCATACAACGCAATAAGAAAAATTAATCTGATTTAAAAATGGTCAAAGGACCTGACTAGAAATTTTTCAAAGAAGACATAAAAATGGCTAATACGTAGACGAAAAAGTGCTCCACACAAGGGAAGTGCAAAAAATCATGATGAGATATCACCTCACCTATCAGGACGGATATTATAAAAAAGACACAGGGTAACAGGTGTCGGTGAGGACGTGGAAAAAAGGGAACCCTCGTACACTCTTGGTGGAAATGTAAATTTGCACAGGTATTATGGAAAATAATATGGAATTACTCAAAAAATTAAAAATAGAACTACCATATGATCCAGCAATTCCTCTCCTGGGTATATACTCAAAGAAGTGAAATCAGCAGCTCATAAGTTGATAGAGACACAAACAATGGTGAGTGGGCTTGTCTGCTCTTCACCTGCTCATTTTTTATCTGTGACCCTTTTGGGAAAGGCTAAGTTCAGCAGGACTTCCCTTGAAGACTCTTAGGATCACGGGTTTGTATCTCTGTCTGCCATGGCTTGCAGATGTCAGACTGGTCCTTTGAGTGCTGCTTGAGAAAGGAAGGGGGAGATCAAAGAATAAATTGGGAATAGGTTCTTAGGGCATCTCAGCTACATTTCAGAAGGGACCCCTGCAACTCCACTTTCTGGACATTTTATCTCAGGAGTAATGCCAAAGCTTGGGGTGAAGGAGGAGGAAAGTCTTAGAATGGTGGTGTGGGAGACAGAGGAAAATACAGTCTGAGGTTTGCGGGGCTGCAACTTCCCCTGGGGCTTTACTCTCACTCCATCCTACCGCTATGCTACTGGAACTGCTGGCTCTGCCACTGGGCCTCCTCCTGGATGAATACTAGGGAGGGGTGAGGAATGTGGGTCAGGGTTTGGGGAGACCTCAGGTGAAAGGAGAGGGAGGGGGACCCTGTGTTCCTAGGCTCTATTTAGAACATACTAGGGCAACAGTTTCTAAAGTTGAATACAGCTATTACATAGATATATGTCTGTTGAGTAAAAATGTTCACTGGTGTATACATTTTTTGAAATGTCTTGTTTCAAAGTGTTTAACTGTTTTTATTTTGGAGAGGCTTATGATTAACGTAGCTGTGAATTAAGAATTGGGAGGCAATTAATTGCCACGTCTTTAGCCTTTTGCATCTTCAGATGAACTTGGTTTTCAGACAACCCATTGCAGATCCTGTCTTGAGTCATCCAGAGAAGTTTTATTTCAGCAGTGTGACGATACATTCTTGGAGGGCATTTTAGGACGAAGATTTTCAGTAGTAGCCATGTACTGGGGTGAGCTTCAAGCTAATGGGAGTCTTAGACACAGTGGTGTGCTTTCAGTAGACATCAAACTAATGATAAACTCTGCTTAGTAAAAGAAAAGTGATTCTGCTGAATTCCTACTCAGAATATGATATCTTTACTTATAGCCAATAAGGTTTTTGTTGATGTTTGGGGAGGTGGAGGAATCATAATGACAGTATTCAATGTATAGATATTGGAGAGAATATGTATTTTCACATTGGCATACTTAGTAATAAGTATGAAGGCTTCATTTGAAAGAGTAAAGTGATTAGTTAGTGAACATAGTGCATTTCACAATTTTAGGGAACCAAATAAGAAATCGGATTTGAAGTTCTACATCAAAAAAGCAAGAATACTGTGAGGTTGTGATTACTCTTCAAGTAGAAGAAATAAAATTTCCCATCTTCAAAATATGCAGAGTATCCAACTTGCAACTAATCCTGAGTTTCAAATCAATAGGGTTTAATATTTCACTGGCAATCATAGGTTGAAATCAATGCTGTCGCAGCTCTTTGGGAGAATAGAAGCTTATGAAACAAAGAAATTGAAGGCAATCATCCAAGGATGAAATAAAAGAAATATGCTTTGCAAAGACTTTTGTGAAAAGGGAACATATGGCAACTCAACCCATCCCCCAAGACCCTTTTCTTCCAGTTTCAATGTTAGGTCCTGCAGGCTCAAGAAAATGGTTCCAGAAGATCAAGTGAAGGAAACAAATTGGGACACCATCACCCTGCTGAATGTTTGCAATGAGCCAGGTGGTGCCTTTTTTGAAACTGCCAATGTGGAAGTTTATGCTGATAAACCATGGAGTCTGCATCAGTTAGCTCATACTGCGTAACAAACCACCCTAAGATAGAGTAACTTAAAGCAATAGCCGTTTGTTTCACTCATGAGTCTGGGGGTTGGCAGTTCGGGCTGGGCTTAGCTGGGTGGTTTTTCTTGTCTTGGTTGACTCAATTACCTTCTGAGTCAGCTGGGGGCTGGCTATGCTGGGATGGTGAGTGATGAGATAGAGTATGATGGGATGGCAAGTCTCTGTTCCAAGCAGTCTTTCCTCCTCCAGCAGGCTAGCCTGGGTTTGTTCTCAGGGAGGCAGAGTACATTCGAAGAGAGGAGGTAGAAGCATGCAGGGGCTCTTAATACTGAGGCCCCAGACTGGCAGACTTTCACTCCCACTTCATTCTCTTGCCTAAAGCAAATTATAACAGTAAGCCAGCTTCAGGGTATAGGGAAAAAGACTCCACTTCTTGATGGGAAGAGACATAAAGTCATATTGCAAAGGGTATGACTACAGATGGAAGAGTGAAGGATTGAGGCCATTTAGAAGTCTACCTACTCTTACCATTAGTCAATGCCCCAAAGCACATCAGACTTACAGCAGTTGGCCAGTGTTGGAAACACCCCCCCTCCTTCTCTGGGTGAGGAGATGTCTTGGACTGGAAGTGCCTCCCGATGACCTTCTGTGCAATTTTCACACCACTTTATAGAGGAAGAAAATGGCAAGTCATATGGCTCTTTCCATCAGATTTCCAGGAGAGGATCTGAAGAAAAAGGAGAAATAAATAGAACAGGATCTTCTTTGTGGAATGAAACCTGGTGATTAATTTTTAAATACTTGGCTCTCAAGGGAGGCCACAGTTGGCATTGTGATAGAGAAGAGGTAGAGATGCAGCAACAATCTCTGAGTCCTGGTTCGGGTTTAAACTACTGAAAGTGAATTGTATGTCTAAGCAGCTGGTAATGTCTGGGAAGTGCCCCACAGAGACACATAGCTTAGGGGATAATGTTACTTGGCCGTAGGCTGGGAGCCCTTGTGCTGGTTGAGACCTGTAAATCCCAGTGATGTCAGCAACCACTGCTGGGTGGATTACTACCCTCAAGGGCTAGGAGGGATCCTCATGAAATTGAAGGGGGAGAGCTCAAGGAGGGTGGCAGAGGGTATCATCTTAGCTCACCTTGCTGCATGGGATATGCAGTCATGCCTGAAAAGCAAAGTGTCTTCTTCATGACCAGGGACGGCAAGTCACTTGTCTCAGCAAGAGGAGAGAGGAACATAATTGCACCCCCGAAGGCATCCCCAAGGTTGAGTGCCCAGCTCTGAAGTGCCTACCTGCTTCACACCTGCCCCATCATTCCACCTTCTTGTTCCAGGTGTCTAACTGACCCCCACCTGGTACCTATAGCAGACAGACCTGAAAGAGTCCTGTAACCCCTGCATTGCTCTAACCAAAACTATGGCAGTGGTGAGGGGATGGCCTTCCTGTGATCAGGTTACCTTACATGGTAAAACGAATGGAATGCGACTCCTGCGCCAGGGCTGTGTCTACAGGTGACCATGGGCAAAAGAATTGGAGGTTAGTCCCTCATAACAGTGAGGATGACAGGGAAGGCAGGAAGCAAAGGAGATCTAAACTGTCGAGTTGCCGGGTATGGGCAGAGAGCAAAATCTCTTTGAAATAACAGCACAGACAAGATGGCCTTTCAAATGGCTCAATATGGGAAAAGATGCAGGGTGGCCACATCTAGAGTTTCATCAGGGCTGTACCTGAGCTGCCTGGATGTCTGAGCTGGAAACCCAACATGCATTCAGGTTGAATGCTACCTGTTTTGTGAAGCCTTCTTTGATCAGCCTCTGACTCAACTTAAAATGAATTCTTACCCTTTCTTTATTCCTGTAGCTCTTTCTATCTTCTGCTTTTCTTTTAGAGACAGGGTCTCACTCTGTCACCCAGGCTGTAGTGCAGTGGTGCCATCATAGCTCACTGAAGCTTTGAACTCCTGGGCTCAGGCAATTCTCCCACCTCAGCCTCCTGAGTAGCTGGAACTACAGGTGTGTGCCACCATGCCTGGCTAATTTTTAAATTTTTTATTATTTTTATAGAGATGAGGTCTCACTATATTACCCAGGCTGGTCATGGACTCCTGGCCTCAAGAAATACCCCAGCCTTGGCATCCCAAAATTCTGGGACTACAGGCATGAGCCACCATGTGTGGCTTCTCTTTCTTTATTATAATTTATTGTAATCTGTTATAATAAAATATAATAATCTATTTTATTTTGTCTTTTATTTAAGTGAAATTACTTACTTACGTGTCTTTAGATTTTTAAGCTCCTCAAGGGAACACAATGTGATGTGGTCATTTTCACTTTTTCGTTACCCCTTCCCTATGTGTACAAAGTGCCTTGAAATAATCATTGGCTAAGGCGTATGTGTTGGATTTAATCAGCAGGCAGTACTTACGGCAATTTCATTGTCAACACTTCTGCACATACCAAAATTATTTTGTCCTGTAGAATTAGGCAAAACAACTTCTCACTCTGAAAAGAAATGCTTCTTCCACCAGCCCAGCCTGAGAATCCCCTCAGTGCTGGGAACTCAGTCGCTCATGTGAGAACTGCATGTTTAAGTTGCCCTGAGACTTAATCCACAGTTCTGTAACTCTTAACCCATGTAGAGCAGTGAAGATTTTGTTTTCTCATTCTTCCTATGTCCGCTCTTCAAATATTAGAAGATTGCCACCTTGCCTCTCCTTGGCTAAATGTCACCAACCATATGAACCGTTTCTCACCTTGTATTAAAGCCACATCTTGCCCTAGTATTTTTTCCCTCCTCTGAATTTTCTATTTGTCTTAAAATGCAACACCTCACCTGCACCCGGGTGTTTATCAGTCTATCATGTAGTGGAATTATAACTACTCTTGGAGGAGGCCCTGGGCTCCTGCTAATGCAGTCCAAAATCCCTTAGGTTTTGTTATTGGCTGCAACATATGATAGGAGCATTTTGTGCCAGGGGGCCAGGTCTTTGCTCCATGAACTGCTCCTAAGCCAAGAATCTCACATCCTTTTTTGTGTTACTGATTTTGGAATCGATTAAAGGACTTTACATTCATTCCGATTACATTTCTTCTCAATGGTTTGGGGTCATTGGTCTAGCAGGATGAGAACATTTTGGATCCTGAGTCTTTTGTTTAATGTGTTAGCAATTCCTCCCATACGGATGTCATTCACTGTCCTAACAGGCATTCCTTGTACCACTCTGTTCAAGCCACCCATGAGCTTGCTGAACAGAACAGGGCCCAAAACAGAGCCCTGTAGCACAAGGCTTGATTTCTTTCCAGGCTGACATCATTCTATTATTCAACACTTTGATGCATTTGTTCAGCCAGCTGCAAATCCACTTAGCTGTGTCCTACTCCCATCCCTATTTCTCCATCTTGTCTATAAGAATATCCTGAGCAGCTCTGTCAAGTGCCTCGCTGAAATCCAGATCCACGATCCCCCCGTCCGATAACCCTATCAGGAGAGGAAACGAGATTCAATCGGGTGACTGTGGAAGAGACTCTTGGCAGTCACTGTTTTCTCGTCCCCGAGCTCACAAAGAGCAACCTGTAACGATTAGTTCTCGTGTTCTCCCAAGGATCAATACTAAGCCCCCTGGTTTGTATTTCACAGAGGACTTGTATCTCTTCCTCTGCCCCGGCTCCCTCTCTGTCTCCAAACCCTTCCCTTACCCCTCTTGGAAAATTTGCCTGCCTTAAGTTTTCAGGAATATTTCTTCTTTTTCCTGCTTTTTTTTTTTTTTTTTTTTTTTAAAAACTCATCCTTGAGTCTTCTGTCACTTTTCACATTGCTAATAATTTCTGGGGATGTCTCTTACTGTTTTCTAGCCTTCATTTTCTCCTTCAGGGACAATAATGCCAGTCTCAACTAATCCCCAATGTCACTTTAAGAACCAAATTTTAAAATATGTATGAAAGCCTCTTACACAATACCCAGCATGTAGTGGATAATTGTTATTTGAATAAACTGCAAAGAACCATATCAATAAGAAATCTTACTACAGTTACAAGTAAAATACATACAGAGCATTTTTCTCCAAAGTCAAATAACTTGCATTTTGAGTTACATTGTATGCTGTCATAACTTTGGAACGGTATTTTGTTCATCAAAGAATTTAAGTCTTTGTTCTGATTGTCTCTTTAAAATTAGCCTTCCCTAAAATCAGATTTAATAAGAACCTAAAGTTTTATTATACCCTATTGCTTAATTATATTTAAGGAAATTTATGATTTTTTAAACACAGTGTATGCAAGTATTTTTTTTTCTGGTTAAGGTGGATAAATTGAAGCAGATTTTTTGAGCCAAATATTTTGAACCAAAATTTTTAAACCAAATAGTGTGGTATCTGAGAACTGAAGAATGATTTCAGCTACAGAGAGAACATTTATGTTCCATTTACTTTTTTTGAGACAGGATTTCATTCTGTCACCCAGGCTGGAGTGAAGTGGCGCAATCATGGCTCACTGCAGCCTCGACCTCCTGGGCTCAAGTGACCCTCCCACCTTAGTCTCCCAAGTAGCTGGGAATACAGGTGCATGCCACCACGCCCGGCTAACTTGTGTGTGTGTAGTTTTAGTAGAAACGGGGGTTTCACCATGTTGCCCAGGCTGGTCTCAACAAACTCTGGGGCTCAAGTGCTCCTCCCTCCTTGGCTTCCCAAAGTGCTGAGATTAGCGGCGTCAGCCACTGTGCCTGGCTGAGAACATTTAAAAGGTGAAGGAGCGCTATTGGAAAAACACTTCTTAATGGAAACATAGTTTGGATGATAAGCGTTAATTATGATGTTTCTACTGTTAATTGGCAAATTGCCCAGAAGTACCAACGATGTCTCTGATCTCTATCAAACTGACAGACGTCTTCACCCATGCTACTCAGAGTACAGTTTTTGTTTTTTTCTTTTTTCTTTTTTTTTAAGGCAGAGTCTTGCTCTGTCGCCAGGCTGGCGTGCACCGGTGCTCACTGCAACCTCTGCCTCCCAGGTTCAAGCGATTCTCTTGCCTCAGCCTCTTGAGTAGCTGGGACTACAGGTATACGCCACCATGCCCAGCTAATTTTTGTATTTTTAGTAGAGACGGGGTTTCACCATGTTGGCCAGGATGGTATCAATCTCTTGACCTTGTGATCCACCCACCTTGGCCTCCCAAAATGCTGGAATTATAGGCGTGAGCCACCACACCCGGTCAGAGTACAATCTTTATTATACTTGAAGTCAAATAAGTTTTAGGTAGGAACAACCTAGGTCAACACTCTTACTTTACACAAGAGGCAACTGAGGCAGATAGAGGCTAGGTGACCCAGGACGGAATGGCCAAGCCAGACCTCACAACCAGGTCTCCTGACTCCAGGCCTGTGCTACTTGCAATGGTTTGTAGCTGCACTGACAGGTTTGGGAGCTGTCCATATTCTTGTTTTCTGAAGTCTTCCTCTTTGAGATGACTTGTAGGTTCTTTGCTTCTTAATTCATTGGATGGCCTCCAGGAAGAAATCCTTTGTGGCAGCTGTCATCCACCCTTTTCCTGCCTTTTAACTTAGTCCTTGGAAACATGAGGCTTCAACTCTGTGTTGTCTGGTGCTCAGGGCAACGTGGATGCTGAGATGACAACACGCGTCTCTCTGATGCACAAATTAGAGTTGATTGATGGAAGGCCACTAATAAAATGTCACATCTTATAGATGTGGATGGGCCATGGGGCCAGTGATAAAGTGAGACCGGTGGGCTCTGACATACACGCATCCCCGCCATATTATTGACAGTGGGAGGTAGTATTGATCTAGCTGCCAAGATTATCCTATTATGCAATTAGAATATTAGATTTGCATTTTTAATTCCTTTAGAAGAAATTGGCCTGGGGCAATTATGGCAGGAAAATCTCAAGATGGATTCAGCTTCTTTGAAAATAAGAACTCAGAAGAAGCTTTTAGGAAGATGCAGTCATTATCAGAGAAAAGTTTTACTCATAAAAAAGAAAACAGTAAAGCAACAAAAACACAAAGCTATGCCGGTTTAAAGGGCCTATGGAAACCAAATTTTCCCCTGAGTAGGAAAACAAAACCAACTTGCCCTAGAACGTGGTGTAGACCCACCAGCGGTGTCCAGTGACGTTCCCCGTAAATACACATGCACGTTACACTTCGGGTTTCTGGTTTGGGCAGGTTTCCATCTTTTTTTCTGACCGAACAGTGCTGTGTTCTGACCCTTGTGTTGCAGGTCCACTTCCTACACCAGCTCAGCCTGGTTAAGGGTTCCTTTTTAAGGAACTTGCTTTTTGAAGTGGTTTTGGTGAAGGCTTGGCCCCACAAGCAACTGAAGACAGTCCTCCTTCCTGCTGACTCATAATGTTTTAAAAATTAGAGGCTCAACTTACAATGACTGGAGAGGAAGTGTTTAAAATCTGAAGTACTAGCAGATGCTTTTAAAACACAAAACTGCCTCCTTTTGGTGTGTGGATGCATTAGTCCCATCAAGGCTCTCCAGGCCCAATCTGGGGTCTGAGCCATTTCTGAGCCCTTGGTAGAATTTCTGGGTAAGCCAATATGAGGTCATCATATAAGAAATTAAAGCCACAGTTAAATTACAAGCCAGATGCTTGTGTGTTTAGTGTTCAGTTCAGCATCCTTTTTCTGTAGCGGGCCAGTAGTAAGTGCTTTGGGTTTTGTGGGGCCACCTCCGGTTCCTCTCTTAACATCTCTCTCATTGTCTCAGCACACTGTATAAAACCAGACCATGGTTGGATTTAGTTCACAGGCCAAACCCTGCTGTTGCTTGGTTTAGTGGATAGTATGCACAGACCGTATTTTTCTTTGAGATTATTATTATTACAGCGTCTTCTGCCTAATGGGTACTCATGATTTCAAGGGGAAAACTTGGCTTCCACCCCTTGGAGCATCTAGTATAGAGGGGAAAGAAGACATGCAAATAAATTACAATAAATCAAGATAATTGGTATAAATAAGGGAAATACTTCAAGCAGAGGGAATCATATTGAAACCACTACCTCCTTCACCACCAACAAAAAATGCCATAGTGACCATTATTTACTGAGTGTCTACTAGATTTCAATACCAAGAGTTTTCTATAATACAGTGAGAGAAGGAGGTAAAACCTGCATAGGGAAATTCAGAAAGGATTCCCAGAGGTCACTGCATTTGAGTTGAGGTTTGAAGGAGTGGGAGTTTGAACAAAGAACGTACATGCAAATTCCCATAAGAGGTCAGGGTCTTGTCTGTCTATGCCTCTGCTCAACAGTGGCCTATGTGATGAAGTCTATATAAGTCAGATGATGGACTGGATGTCCAGATGTCATGTTGGCCATGGAGAAGCACAATCAATCAGCAGACTCTTGAGGAAAGAACTAGGACTGAGACACAAGTATTACTGGGAGTTCATTTTTAATCATAGATTAGTTCTGTTTGTTCACTTAACAAACATGTCTTAAGCCCCTGTGTGTGCTGGATATGGCCCTAGGTGCTGGGAGCACTTGGAGGTTGAGAACATAGTTCTTGCTCTCCAAAGATTCTCAGGGGAGCCCATAGGTGGATGCCATTGCAGGAGGAGGTGAACTCCCTAGAGGTTCATGGATACAGACAAAGAGCATGTGTGAATGTGTGTGTATTTGGAGGGACAGAGGTGGGAACCGGATTCCAGCACTGTGTGAGAGTTATACTAGACAACCTTTTCTGGTCCTACTTGGAAAGGAAGTGAGCTTCTGTTTTTAATCCATTTTGTGTTGCTATTAACCGAATATCTAAGACTGGGAAACTTTTAAAGAAAGAGAGTTAATTTAGCTCACGGTTCTGCAGACTGTGAAGTTCAAAGAATGGCTCTGACATCTGCTCGACTTCTGGTGAGGGCTTTTGAGCTGCACCATAGCATGGTGGAAGTCAAATGGGAATTCGGCACATGGGAAGGGGACCCAAATGTGCCCACTAGGCCTCACCTCCCAACACTGCCACATTGGGACTCAAGCTTCAACATGAGTTTCAATGGAGACAAACCATATCCAAACCCTAGCAGTGTCAAACTCCCTCTGTCTTTCCCCTATAAGGACACCTGTCATTAGATTTAGGGCCCATCCTAAATCCAGGATGATCTCATTTTGAAATCCTTAATTATATGCAAAAAATGCTTTTCCCAGATAAGGTCACATTCACAGGTCCTGAGAGGTTTGAACATAAACATATCCTTTTAGGGATTGCTATTCAGCTTAGTACACCTAATAAATAACAGCCCCTGGGATTTTTAAAGACCATGATGGTTGCATCCTGGTTACATACTATGTGACAGGGAGAAGATGAAACTCCCAAAGCCTTGGAGTTCATCCCTTTAATCCTCTGGGAAAATAAAAGCAAATCTGTAAAGCATAGCTTTAGAGTAAATTCAAGGTGAGGGTCCAGGGCTGAAATCCAGGAGCTTACAAGAGTCAAGGAATAGCGACATTTGTTCCTGAAGCCACCTTCTTCAGGCAAGGCTGCTCATTCAGCTCATAGTGGCACTGTTGGCAGAGTCACCCTGGAATCCAAAAGACAAAGATGAATGGAGTAAAAATGTAGTACTCTTGGTTTATCAAATGATTCTACCTCATGAATCCATCACATTCAATAGAAACCACATTAGCAATTCCTGTTATTGGTCTCGTCCACCCAAAATCCCTGGAGGTCCATCCCAGTGCCCACATGATTCGTTCAAGGAAAAAAGAATACACTCTTTAAATATGTGTAAATGTATTTGTAAGTGTAAAATGCCTAGACAAAAGAATGCAAGGGAATACAGACTGTGGTGGTGAAGAGACCTTTTTGCCCATTAAAATACTAGCCAAATGGTTATTATACCAGCCTGCAGAAAAGCAAGGTTCTATTTAGTTATAGGCATCGTGGCACTCTGTGGCTCTCTGAAAATGTTTGATTCTGCTTTCCATCCTTTTAATAGCTCTGGCATGTTTTTGGTAATTTCTGCAACTGTATTTCTGAATTTCTGGAGCCGTATCTTTGCTTCCTTGTTTTAAACAGCATGACTGGATCCTGAGTCCCAGTAATTGTAATGCTTGTTAGGTTGTGCGTTTAGTTCAGTTCCACAAACATTAAGCACCCACTGTGTACCAGGGTCCGTGCCAAGCCCATGTATTGAGATGATGAATGGAATTATTTAGATGTAAGGTAGAATATATGTGTGATCATTTCCTCTGAATATACTAAGGCTTTAGCCTTCTGTATATTTGTAAGACATATTTTACATGTACACTTTTTTGAATGATCATCAAATGTGGGAGCAAAGGGCCAGTTCAATTCTCTGAAACTTTAATTCTGAGGTCCTTACTTCCTTCAGCCTTCAGTCAATAAAAATAAAATGCTTTAGGCTCTTCTGTCTTGGACATATGAAGGCAGCACAAGCTATTAACACAATGATGTTGTTTCCAGTGTACAGCACTATTAATTGGGTCTTTGTAATTTTCTCTATAGGCCAAAGCTTGATTTGAGTGTCAGCAAGTTAAAACTCAGGCACATCCATCTTTCCTGTAAGTTCTGCCATTCCCCCACCCCCACCCCCACCCCATCAATGTATCAATACTGCTCCCCTTCATTAAGATTCTCGTAAAAAGGCAAAGAATGGTAGAAGTGGCTTTTCCTTTCCTTAACTTGTAGAATCAGTGCTGTCCAGTAGAAATGTGATGCAATGCAACTTTAAATTTTGTAGTAAAAGGGACAGATGAAATTAATTTTAACAGTATATCCCAACATGTCCAAAATATTATACTTTCAATGTGCAATTAACATAAAACTATTAATAATGTACTTTATGCTTTTCTCACGTTGAGCATGCAAAATATGGTATATTTTTTACATTTCTGGCACAATGCTATTTGGAGCAGCCACATTTCAAGTACCCAATGGCTACTGGTGTTTGGTGGCTACCATATTGGTCATGGAAGGTACACGTGAATAGTTTGGGACTGGCTTTTGCTTTTAATAAAAGGGATAGATCAATCTTTCAAGAAGCAGTGAGGAGTTAAAAAATAGATTATTTAGGGTGAAGTTTAGGACTATGTTGCCTGAGAAGAAAGAATTTATTACAGTTTTCACTGTAGAAATACCTTCAGAGTTCAGTGCGTGTTTGTGTGTGTGTATGTGTGTGTGTGTGTGTGTGTGTGATATGTATGTAGACCCATGCATATAAAAATAGTCTTATGTTTAAATGTTCTTTCAGTAAAGGGCATGAATTGATAACTGACTTAAGTATGTACTGATTGCAGCTGGGAATGATGGTGTACATGTGTAATCTCAGCTACTTGGGGGCCTGAGGCAGGAGGATCTCTTGAGCCCATGAGTTCAAGACCAGCCTAGGCAACAGAGTGAGATTCCATCTCCAGAAAATATGTATGTGCTGATCGCAACTCTGGCTTAAAATCAATGAAAGGCTAATAAACAACTGTTATGGACATTAATATCAAATAAGAATAATTCAAAATTATTAATTATTAGAAAAAGTTAAAAAGGTCAGGTTACAGATAGCACACTGGAAATTTTGCATGGCTATGCTTATAACTCGTCATACTGGAACTGCTAGTTTAGAAAAGAGAAAGAAAACACAAATCTACTTTCTGAGGCCCTGAATTTACCATACTTTCATGTTTATTATCCAGTATTTTTATACTAATTTTGTTGGGGTATTAATTTGGATAGTATTAGCTTCACCAATCCTTATTTTGCAACGTTAATGTGCTAGGCTATTTTTAATTCTAAATGTGAAAAATCAGGGTGAAAATCATGAATACGGAGGAAATTACATACCTATGAGTTCCCTGGGAAATTACAAGCTCATATAAGACATACAAACACATACGCAGCAATGACCCAAGCCCTCCTGCATTCCTTCCCTCAGCCCTAAAACAGATTGGATCACTTTGTCCTGATTCTGCTGTTAATGTGAAACGGCTTGCCCGTGAATGTGCTTGAACCAGCTCAGGAAACTGAGGCACAGAGAAGCATGTTTATGGTCACACGGTCAATTAGGGGCAGACCTGGGACCAGAACTCAGGACTCCTGACTCCTACTCCAGTGCTCTTAACACTGAAATCATGGAGAATGACACATAAGTACAATTAATGGCTTTATTAGTCAGAGACCCCAACCCTTCAGGAAACAAAAATCCAGCCTAGCCTTTTCAAACAGAGGGAATTTAATAAAGGGAATTGGTTTTACAGGTGATGTAAGAGCTGAGAAACCACCAGAGAACTACGAGGCAATCAGTAATTTGCAATAAGAATATTCTACCACCACCCCTTGGGCTGGAGGAACAATGGAAGGATGAGATATCAAAACTAGGGCACTGCTCAGTGTGGGGTTACCCTGCCCCAGGGTCGGGGCTGCCTGGCTGGAGTTGAGAACCCAGAGTGAAGGGCTCTCTGGTGGGAGCTCAGCCCACAGAGGAGACGTGGGCACTGTTGGGGGTCCTGTTCTATGTAGCGTAAGACTCTCCAGTCTTACCATTGCCTCCTACTGACCAAAACTACTTAGAAGCCAGATAGCAAAGAGTGTGGGGAATGAAAGTTTCTGTGACACAGAGCAAAGTCGGGCAAGAACTGCGAGAGCAAATAGACACCTGCTGCTACAGAGAAATAGCCTTAAAGAAGTGCTATGGTTTGCGACAGATTTATCCTCTACTTATGTTTTAAAACTAATTTTGGAAATAGTTTGTGCATCAAATTCACAATCACTTTGACAAGAGGAGATGCCAGCCTCAGAGGCTACCTTGTTGTAGATCATCAAGAGCTGGCCACGTGCGTCTTCCCTTTGGCATGACGTTGGTCTGTCCTCATTTACTTCTGCTGGAGAGGTGGGACTTCCCAATCTCTGGTCCAGAGGCACAGACTTATTCTTGGGCAATAAATGGTTTCTGTCCAGGGCTTCCTAAAAATTGCTTCTATTTGTTTCACAATTTGGAACAACTGAAGGTGGACCCTTGGGAATAGGATGAACCAGGATTCATGACTGAAAAGATGCTTGTTTAGTTTAGTTTTTGTTTGGAGCTGTACAATACATTTAAATATTGTATTTAGCATTAAACAATGCATTGACAGAAAAGAGTTAATCTATCCCAGCCTTGTGAAGGGGAAGCTACTGAAGCCTAGGGAAAAATTAGCCTTTTTTGATTGGGGCTTCACCATGTATTGGGAACTCTCTTAAAAGCTTTGCCTTTTTTTTTGTTTTTGAGATGGAGTTTCACTTTTGTCACCCAGGCTGGAGTCCAATGGTGCGATCTCGGCTCACCGCAACCTCCGCCTCCTGGGTTCAAGTGATTTTCCTGCCTCAGGCTCCCAAATAGCTGGAATTACAGGCATCCGCCACCATGCCTGGCTAATTTTGTATTTTCAGTAGAGACAGGGTTTCTCCATGTTGGTCAGGCTGGTTTTGAACTCCTGACCTCAGATGATCCGCTTGCCTCAGCCTCCCAAAATGCTGGGATTATAGGCGTGAGCCACCGTGCCTGGCCAATGCTCTGCATTTTTAACTCACTTAAGCCTCAGAATCAAGCTACATCTTAGAAACAACTATTTCCTCCAGTTTTCAGATGAGGACACTGATGATCAGAAAGGTTTAGGTAACTTGACCAAGTTGGCAGATTGCTAGTGGTGGGATTTGTGTTCGGAATCCAGGCAGCTTGGCTGTAGAGTCCATGCTCTTAACCACTAATTTGTGCCTTCACCCAGCCTATGGTAGCTGGTGGGCAGGTCAGCCTTGGGATTCCCTGGGGTCCTAGCCCTGATGTACTGGGCTTTGATACCCAGAAGGCTGGTGGTATTGGCAGGGGAAGCTGCTGTGAGGAGGTCGTAAGTGCCACATTATTGCAGGGCACTTAGTTGCTAATTGCCATTTAATCACAAGATGAATATAGTTCTTTTCTCCTTCCACCCCAGTGCCAGTTAGATGGTAATTACTTCTGAACTAAGTGCTGAAGATGTGGCTTTGTGTGGAGCTGAAGCTAAATGTTAGGACTCTCCTTTGAAGCATTACATTCCTGGCAGGACTGGTTTACCAATGTGTCTCACTAAAAATATCCCTTTGACATCAGATGATCCTATTTCTTCCTATTTTCCTTATATGATTATTTTTTTCTTGGACATTTTTCAAGTTTGGGCTTTATATTTGAGAAATTAAACAACTCACGTTTTTCTAGAAGTGACCTTATGTTTAAATCAATAATCGAAGTAGAAAACTTTGCACTTGGGTAGTTCTACATTGAATATGAGTTTACTTAGTTCGTTTCTTCGAAGTCTTCTGTACACAGCTGTTGTAAGGAGTGGAAGAGGAACCACTTGGTGTTTTCTGTTGTCTAAACTTTGATGAATGTAAAAACAATCATATGGAATATCTCTAAATATGGAAGTGCAGTCTATTGTCTTATTCTTTTTTGAGAATTTTTCCTGCAGGTGATTTTAAAGCAGGTCTGTCGGGGATTATTTGACTTTTCAGAGAGAGCGATAAAAGTGAGCAGGTTGAGTCACTTGTCTAAGGTAACTCAATTAATGAACACAGCCCTTGTTTTCTGGCGTCTAGTCAAATGTCACAGGTGATATCTGAGGTTAATAAACCTTCAACCTTATAACAACCTAATAAGCTTGATTCAGGCTTAGAACAAATGTGCAGATCCAAAATAGGTAGTATGGGGAGTAAAACAGTGAAACATTGAAAAGCATGAAGTCTGCAACACCAGTGCTGTCTCTGCCTGGTCTATTCAGGGGTCTTATGGATGTATGGACTCTTCAGGAGTGTTGTGGATGATGGAGACATGACAACAATCCCTGATGAGGTGGCAGACATGTTTTTTTTTATTTATTTATTTTGAGACGAAGTTTTGCTCTCATTGTCCAGGCTGGAGTAATGGCGCACCTTCGGCTCACTGCAACCTCCGCCTCCCAGGTTCAAGCGATTCTCCTGCCTCCGTTTTCCGAGTAGCTGAGATTACAGGTGCCTGTCACTACGCCCAGCTAATTTTTGGTATTTTTAGTAGAGACAGGGTTTCACCATGTTGGTCAGGCTGGTCTCAAACTCCTGATCTCAGGTGATCTGCCCGCCTTAACTTCCCAAAGTGCTGGGATTACAGGCATGAGCTGTCGCGCCCAGCCTGTTTGCTTATTTCTTTACTTTTGTGGGAGACTGGAGTTTTATTATTACTGAGATCAGTCTCCCTGAGCATTCAGGGAGCAGAGTTTTTAAGAATAACTTGGTGGGTGGGGGTAAACCAGTGAGCCAGGAGTGCTGATTGGTCAGTGGTGAAATCGTAGGGAGTTGGAGCTGTCTTCTTGTGCTCAGTCAGTCCGTGAGTGGGAGCCAGAAGACCAGGTGAGCCAGTTTATTGATCTGGGTGGGGCCAGCTGATCCATCAAGTCCAGGGTCTGCAAAATATCTCAAGCACTGATCTTAGGGGCAATTTAGGGAGAGTCAGAATCTGGTATCCTGCAGCTGCATGACTCCTAAACCATAATTTCTAATCTTGTGGCTAATGTTAGTCCTACAAAGGCAGTCTAGTACCCAGGCAAGGAGGAGGTCTGCTTTGGGAAAGGGCTGTTACTGGGCAGGCACATTTTAACTGGTTATTAACTTCTTCATTTAAGGTTTTTATGAAGAGGGGTTTAGTTTGAGTTTTATGTGAGTGGTTGTCTATGTGCCTTAAGGGAAAAACCCTCCGAATTTTAGTGTTTTTACACAATAAGGCAGTGATTGTTGAACTTTAGAACACCCAAATCACCTAACTGCTGGGCCCCTCACTCCTAGAGTTTCTGGTTAAGTCTGAGGTGGGGCCTGAGAATTTTCATTTTTGACAAGTTTTCAGGTGATGCTCATGCCACTGGTCTGAGAATCACGTTTTCAGAACCTGGGCATGAAGGGCTATTTCTTCCTCTCCTTGCAATCCAATTAGAATATTTCCAGTTGGGAAACTCTTCAGGGAGGCCGTCCTCCAGGTGGTGACTCAGAAACAAGCTACTTTCCTAGATGCTCTGCTCTTTCCTGAGATCTGCTCTGCAGTCAGTGTGTGGGTCCAGGGTAAGAGAAGGCAGGAGGGATCGTGCCAGAGGTCTTCTAGGGGACAGACCTGGAAGTGGGATAGATTATTTTTGTTTATCTTCCATTGGCTAGAACCCAGTCATGTGAGTCTTCTTTAACTGTTAAAGGAAGATAGTCTGAGCACTCAAAAGGAAAAGAAAACTGACTTCAAAGGAAAATACAGCCATTTTGGGCACACTTAACTTTACAAATGTCCTCCTCTTGACTTTTTTCCTCTACCTAAGACATCGTGAAAATATTTCTGTTACCGATTTAGGAAGTGTAGTGATGTTCCTTGACCTGCCTAGAAATACTCTTGAGTACTGGCAGCTGGAGTTGGGTGAAGCCGGCTGTCCATGTTCCTTTCACAGATGAAGACACTCTGATAGCAGCTCACTGGTGTGAAGGGTTTACCTACACTGGAAGTGAGATCAGATGGAGAGTGGGAATCCCCATCTATGGCAGGTGTCAATTTATTGTCTCTCAGCTTCAAATTCATCCTTCTCTGCTCTGCTTTGTGACACTGGAGCTGGACCCTGTAAACACTTCTTAGCCAGCTGGGTGAATGTACATGTCATCAGTAGAGGGTGCCAGAGTGGTGTAGTGCCAGGAACGTCCCTGCTGAGTTCTGGACTTGGCTAGTTATTATCATTCAATGCAGTAGCACCTGGCACATGCACCTGAGTCCCAGCTCTGCCTCAGGCCATGCTTTCCCCAGCACTGGTTGCTTCTCAGAAGCTCCTTCCTGCCCACAGCCTCCTATAACAACAGATGGCCTGCTTCTGCAGACCACCCCATGCCTTTGCTTTCCAGAAAGCTTCTCCACCAGCAATTTGTGAGTTCCTGTGGCAGCAAATAAAAATTGGGAAAAAATGTTGGCCTAAAAAAATATGTGGCGAAAAAAGAATGGCAAAAAAATTTTAAATAAAAGTCTCTAATAATAAGCTTACCAAGAGTCTTCTCCTTGGAGTTCAACTCTTACAGTTGTGTCGTGTGGCCTCCGGAATGGGGCAAATACTCACGATGCAGAGGGAAAGAAGTACTTTGCAGACACCAAGGATACTGACCTTTGTGCCATGCAATCTAACTAGTCAGTAATAAGGGATGGAATGGTGATCTGTCTTACTCATTCCCATAAGGCAGGCTTGGCATGAACAAGAATAACATTTGGCAAAAATCTCTGAAGAGATCTGAACCTCAGCCTCAGTGGAGGTAGAAGGCCCCTCTGCCCATCCTTGGTTCCTTTAATTTTTCACTGTTCTTCAGCCTAGAGGTAATAACTGCTCTTTTGCTACATCCTTAAGGTCCTTTTAAAGTTCCTTTTAGTAGTTGTATCAGTCTGTTTTCATACCACTATAAAGAAATACCCAAGGGCCAGGCGCAGTGGCTCACACTTGTAATTCCAGCACTTTGGGAGGCCAAGGTGGGTGGATCACAGGTCAGGAGTTCAAGACCAGCCTGGCCAAGATGGTGAAACCCCATCTCTACTAGAAATCTAAAAATTAGCTGGGTGTGGTGGTGGGTGCCTGTAATCCTGGCTACTTGGGAGGCTGAGGCAGGAGAATCACTTGAACCTGAGAGGCAGAGGTTGCAGTGAGCCGAGATCATGCCACTGAACTCCACCTGGGCAACAGAACAAGACTCTATCACAAAAAAAAAAAAAGAAAAGAAAAAAAGAAAAAGAAAAAAAGAAATTCCTGAGACTGAGTAATTTATAAAGAAAAA